>NC_058130.1:709400080-709505109 GCF_016433145.1 Gracilinanus agilis
TTTTTTTTAAACCCTTAACTTCTGTGTATTGACTTATAGGTGGAAGAGTGGTAAGGGTAGGCAATGGGGGTCAAGTGACTTGCCCAGGGCCACACAGCTGGGAAGTGTCTGAGGTCAGATTTGAACCTAGGACCTCCCGTCTCTAGGCCTGGCTCTCAATCCACTGAGCTACCCAGCTGCCCCCTTGCCCCACCATGTTTTTAACAGTTGAATATGATTTCCAACAGATATATTAGGAGAGTTGGCTATGGATTTTGGAGGAGCTAATATCGAAAAGTCCAAGGCAACTCCTCACCTCCTTCAGGTAATACAGATGGGTATGAAGTTGAATTTGGGATTAACCACCAGGTGACTCTCAAAGCTGGTGTTGCCCAGTGAATCCTTGCTCAAAGGCTAGATTTGAACCTCATACTGCCAAGGGCAGTGACCTTTTAGAACCTTTTAGAGATGGAGTGCTGCCCAGCTCCCACCCCACTCCCCAGAGACAGAGTGCCCCCTACCCCCATACTAGGTATGCCCTGCCCCACACTTACCCCACACAGGGGAAGGAGGAAGCTCTCCCATTGAGCCACTGGGTGGAGGGGCTGGTGAAGTAAGGAATGTCCTCAGGAATGTAGAGAGGGGGAGGGGAGTGGCCTGAGTACTCTGCTCCCCTCTAGCTCTGCTGCCTATGAGCTGCCCACTTTACCCGCTGTGCACTCCCATTGGGTTGCTGGGCAGAAGGGCAGGGGATGTGAAAAAATGTCTTCAGGTATGTTGGAGAAGGGGAGGGGAGCGGCTCCACCCAAGTCCCTCTGCCTTTCTAATAATGAACTGGGGGAGGAGTGGCCACATGCCCACAGAGTGCTCTGTGTGCTATCTTTGGCACTCATGCCATAGGTTCACTATCACTGGCCCAGGAAATTCAAAATCCCCTGTACCTTTGATGAAGATGGAGTATATGTCTCTCCTATCTTAGGGGCTTCTATGATCAGTATTGTCACTCCTTGGGGGGGGACCGAGGGATGAAGGATGGAAACCTCTTTTTCTATATTCTGGATAAAGGTTCAAAGAAAAAGATAAAGAATAAGTCCTCTTGTATTATATCACCTGCTCTTCTTAATACCTACAAAAGATTGCAAATGGCTTTGAGAAGTGCCATGAATAATTGTTCAGATGTGTCTGACTCCTCGTGACCCTATTTGGGGTTTTTCTGGCAAAGATATTAGAGTGGTTTGCTTTTTCTTTCTCCAGCTCATTTTATAGATGAAGAAACTGAAGCAAACAGGGTAAGTGACTTGTCCAGGGTCACACAGCTAGTAAATGTCTGAGACAAACGCTGCATTTGAACTCATGTTTTCCCAACTTCTGGTCCAGTGCTCTATCTACTGTGTCACTTAACTGCCCCTGAATAGTGCTATACTAGAAAGTGTCCTTATAAGCCTGATTGACTATAAAAAGGTGACCTTGCTCCCTCTATAACAGTGATGGGCAACCTTTTGAGCTCAATGTGTCAAAATTCACCAAAAAACTGAGCATAACTCGGGTGATGTGTCACTTTGAGAAAAAAACCATAATTTCATGATATTTATAGTTTAAATAACAAAAATGTATAATTGTAATATATAACTATTTAATAAGCCGAAATAGGTAAATTAATATGGGTAGAATTGTCATCTATAGTGCACAGAGTGTCTACACTACACTACAGCAAATGTTTCATCCTCAGCATGCGGCCCCAGACTTCTCTGTATGTGACCACATGTAGTCGTGTGTCATCAAAAAATGGCTATGTGTGTCAGTGCTGACATGCATGTCATAGGTTTGCCATCACTGCTCTATGATAGAATCTCAGGGCTGGGCAGACCACCCCCCCCAGAGACCCTCTAGTCTAAGGATCCCCTTTAGCTTTCACTTGAAGACATCCCCTGGTGACAGATTCATTATCCCCTGGGTGAACAACTGAGCCCAAATTTCAGTATAAATTTAACCAATAAATAAAATGAGGTCATTTCTCTGAGTTTTATGTCACTTATTAATAGGAGCATGCAAACTATTAATAGAGAAGAGGTCAATGATGTGCTTCCCTTTACATCAAAGATCTTTTATACTTAGGTGTATCTTTTAACTGACCTGACAATACATCATTTGGACATCCCCTGCCAAACTAACTCTGTGACCTTAGGCAAGTCACTTAACCCTATTTGCCTCAGTTTCCTCATCTGTAAAATGAGCTGGAGAAGGAAATGGCAAATCACTTTAGTATCTCTTCCAAGAAAACACAAAATGGGTAAACCAAGAGTCAGACCCAACTAAAAATGACAAAACACCAATGGCAAATGGTAAGGCAACACTGATTGGTGGACTTTTTAATGAGGAGGTGGCTAAG
The DNA here is from genome assembly GCF_016433145.1 of Gracilinanus agilis. Classification (NCBI taxonomy): domain Eukaryota; kingdom Metazoa; phylum Chordata; class Mammalia; order Didelphimorphia; family Didelphidae; genus Gracilinanus; species Gracilinanus agilis. The sequence goes on from NC_058130.1 coordinate 709,402,449, forward strand.
AGTTTTCAGCTCCTTCTTGTGACTGTGACCTCATCATGGGGGTGAGGGGCAAGGAGGTTAGGAGAAGTGAGAACATTCCCTGGGTAGGGCCATACCTGAAACTGGCCAAATTTATGGATCACCCAAACTATCTAAAGACAGATACCTTGAGGGCAAAGAAGAACTTTAGTTGTGCCCTTCAGAAACTGTCTGACCTTCGAAAATTGAAGTGCGAGGAAATGGATGGCTTCATCTAATAAATAATGCAAGTCAACATTCATGTTCCCCAGTAATATCAATAAGACTCTTACTAGCACTGTGTGGGAACTCTCCAAGTAGACACGAGGGTTGTGACCATGAGGTAACATGGCTAATTTTTAAACTTTCAATAGTTCCAGGCAGAAGGAAATTTCCCCTTCATCCACTAGTTCTGAATCTGTGTCTGCAGCTTCCTTCTGCCTGTAATAATGAAAATAAATGTAATATGTAATAAGTAAAATGCTACATGCAATATTTAGAAATTGACTTTATTAAATAATATTAGTAAAAAATTGTTGTGGTTGCCACTTATAAAATTAACTCTTAAGTCACAAAGATGATAGTAGCTTTTAATAATTTAATTTAATATCAATATAGCATAAGAAAGAAATAAGGAAGGAAGGAAGTAGAAAATTATTTCCTAGCCTACCACTCTAAAGTCTGATCCGTAGAATTTCAGTTTGCTCCCCCACAAGGTTCTAATCTCCACATGGAAGTCCTGTAGTACCTTCAGAGCAAGAGTCTTACCAGCCCATGAGGGTGTCTTCCGCCCAAGTCACCAACACCAAATGGAGAAGAAGAATCAATCCCAGAAAGCTCAAACCAAAGACCTCGATCTCCTCTATGGTCTCATCTTTTATAGCCCTTTTCTCCATATTCTTCCTGTCTCTCTGAGCTGGTTTATCACATCTCAGTAACCAATCAAAGTCTCTCTGACCCGGACCCGTAGCCCTTAGCTCCAGGTTATGTTCCTAGAGGTCTTAACCTGTGACCTCTGTTTGGAGCATTCCAGCCACACTAACGGGATGGGTCGGACGAGAATAAAGTTCAGGACCTTGGGAGGAAGGGGTTCCCTCTACATGCCAATCCGAATTCTGACCCCAGAGACCAGGCAGATCAAGTTCAAACCCTCTTCCAAAGGATAGTCTTTAAATATCTGAAGATGGTTCTCCAGGTTGAACATTCCCCACTCCTTCAACTGATCCCTGTCAGTCCAGATTGTGCCATTCAACTACTGCCATCCTATTGGCTTTGGTTCAGTGGCCTGATTTCATCCTGATCCCTTTGTCCAAAATTATTAGCTGCTCCTTCCAGCTTTGGGCCATCAGCCAATTTAAAATGGTTCCTTCCATGCCTTCATTGAAATCATCCGTTAAAATAAAACAAAACCATTAAACTCAAATAAACCAAAGACAGTGCCCTCAGCTAGGGACCTCTACCTTCTCTGACATTTTCCCTCGAGGAATGTCAAGGATTTCCCAGGAAGCTCTAGGAATTTGACAGTTCATTGTAGATAAGGAGGAAAGTTCTCAGAAAGTTCTGCCTTCCTCCCATTATCTCTACTTCTGGTTATTATATGGGTTATTTGAAGCAAATCTGAATTATAGTAATCTGGTAATAAGATCTCATCAACAGTGCAGACTAATTCCTGGGACTGGCACCCGCCAGGACATGTTTCTAAGCATTTCCTCCTGCATACTGTTTATTCCTTCCAGCCCAGTTCATGGGCCACAATAAGAAGTTAGAATCCATGTTGCTTAGACACTCACAGAAGTCCCCTATGACGGTTTACTCCTGAACATGAGTGTTTGAAAACAAAGGGAAAACATGGCAGGAAGAAGCTTCCTGCTTGGCATTTTAATCTAACCAAGATCCAGTTCTGTTTCTCAGATGTTCTAACACAGAGGTTCTTCACCCAGGATCTGTGGATAGATTTCCAATTGAAAATTTGGATGGGGGAAAAAATTACCTTTATTTTCACTAACCTTTTATTGAAAGTTAGCATTTCTTTCACTTAAACACTAACAAGTTAGTGGGTTCATTTAGGGTGGCCCAGTGGAAAGAGTGCCAACCTAAAGTCAGGAAAACTCATTTTTCTGAGTTCAAATGTGGCCTCAGACACTTTCTAGCCATGTGACCCTGGGCAAGCCACTAACACTGTTTACCTCCGTTTTTTCCTCCATTAAATGAGCTGGAAAAGGAAACGGCAAAACCACTCCAGTATCTTTGCCAAGAAAACCCCAAATGGGGCCACTAAGAGTCAGATACAGCTAAAGAATGTCCAAACAACAACAGATACAGCTGTGTAACCCAAGGCAAGTTACTAACTCTTTGCCTCAGTTTCCTCATCTGTCAAATAATGTGGAGGAGGAAGTGGCAAAACCGCTCCAGTTATCTTCACCAAGAAAACTCCAAATGGGATCACAAAGAGTCAGACATGAATGAAAAACTTCTAAACAACACGAAGATAATTAAAATCCTTTTTTTCATTTCTGACCAAAATTCTAACAATGGATTTAGGGGCTTCACACAACTTCCAAAGCAGTCCAGGACACAAAAGGTTTTAGAATCCCTAGTCTAATGTGGGGAGGGGGAGGGGGAAGTGGTATCAAGATTTTTAAAGGCAAGATCTGGAGAGTGGGTCAACAGTAAGGCTGGCACAGTCTCATCAGAACTCAAGCCAGTTTTTCATATGAAGTTGTGGGCGTCTCTGTTGCCAAGTCTTGCAGGTCCACCCCTTGTCTTTCATCTCTCAAAAATAGCTTCTCTTTGTATGGAAATGACAATGTTGCAACTAATTCTGATTTGGCAGGACTCACATTTTTTTTTTTTTGTCCTCCACTTCAAAGAACAAGGATGGGGTAGGTAATGGCCTGGATTAGTAATGCAGCCTTCCTCAGACAGCCCCTGCCTTATTTTGGATATATCAGCATCAACTGGGGGCTGCCAGGTTTCCTAGGGCTTTTAGCAGCTAGGCAGACTTTTCCTCCATGATATCTAAGGCTCCTCTCACCAGGCCAAGGATCTGGCTCTTGATCACAAAGACTGATACTCCAGAACTGGGTTTCTGTTCTAGGGTGCCATAGAATGTAGGAAGGGAAAGTCTTGAATGGCCTCCTCCTACCCCCACCATTGCTTGCATACAGATACACACACACATTGCTGTTCACATGAAAAAGACTCTGCTTATGAAATCGCCTTCTTTCCTCACTGTGGTTATGTGTCAGAGAAGAACCTTCGGAGCCAGATCCAAGTTGGAGATAACGCCTTCTTCTCCCTCCCACCCCCCCAGCCGGTAGCAGACAAACCAAGGCAGTGTTGGCCACCCTGCCTCCTCCTTCTCCTCCTTTCCTCTTCATCACCCTGCAGGAGAAGCCATCCCGACTCTACCCAACACCTGTGGTGGGGAGAAGGTAGGCTGTTGGCTTTTGATAAGAGCTAGCTAAATTTGTCTGCAACTAGGGAAAATTCTCTGCTGGTCTCACCCAAGTTCTCTCTCTGCCATGTTAACAATTAGGGTGACTGTTGTCAAAGTTCGTAGCCAAAGAAAGTGAAGAAGAAAGAATTCAAACATGTTGTGAGGGCAAAGATCCCTTCACTTTTGTCCGTATACCTCTAGCACCTAACAGAGTGAACGTCACATAGTGCATACCTAGTAAATTGTTGTCTGTCCTTCCTTTCCAAAGACCACCAAAGACATCATGGGATGAAGTCTTGACTTGTGAGTGAATTGAATTTACATGAGATCCCGTTGCACTAAGTCATCGGTCTCACTCTTTCTTCCAGAGTCATCAAAGATCAGCAACAAGACAAAAGCTGAGACGACTGGTGATGCACTGGGATGTGATGGATGATTTTGGTGTCTTCCAGGTTGGACCACGCTCTAAGCACTCCATAGAGCCTGCTTCAGCTGCCATCATGGCCATTGGAACAAATTGTTCTCTTCCACTCATTCTTCCAGGGGAAGTCTTTGCATGCTTGAGAGAGACATCTCACTAACTCACCAATTGGTTTCTGATCCATTAGTTATTCTCAATGTGGTTTAGCCAGCCTGGGGAGACAGTGCCACTGTGCATGCTACAGCTTCTTGGAGTCACAGGTGAACACCAAGGTGGTTGAGACTGCCTTCTGAGGAGTTCAGTAAGCCCTTACATCAGAGGTGCTAGTCCTCCTTGAATATCCACCCATAAATCACAATAGGTACTTCTCTCAGGCATGTTCCTAATTATAGCTTTAATTCTATAACCAACTTCTGGTTCTAATTCACATGGTGATCTGGCTTTGGTATTTAGAAAATGATGTGAGGGGGCAGCTGGGTAGCTCAGTGGATTGAGAGCCAGGCCTAGAGACGGGAGGTCCTAGGTTCAAATCCGACCTCAGACACTTCCCAGCTGTGTGACCCTGGGCAAGTCACTTGACCCCCATTGCCTATCCTTACCATTCTTCTGCCTTGGAGCCAATACTCAGTATTGACTCCAAGACGGAAGGTAAGGGTTTAAAAAAAAAAAAAAGAAAATGATGTGAAATTCTATAATTATAGTTTTAATCTAAATCAATAATCCTCAAAGAGAATTTGTAAGGGTAGGAGAGTCGTTCAGGTGGTCCTCAGATGGGGGTATTGCAATGTACATACGTTATAATATGACCAGGTTTCTAATCTTATATCCGACTGAAATTTTAAAACGCAGATGCTATATTCATTTATTTTATTTTAAGCGTAGCAAAATGAACAAAAACATTCAAATTTTAAAATGCTACGTAAAGTCACAAAATCCAAATATGCAATATGTTTATTTAAAGCAAAATATAATAAGAAAATCCTGTCTCTGGTATCCTCTTCTGATTTCTTTTTCATCTATTCCTCCCCCAACTTTTCTTATTATTAATTTTTCCATCATTATTATCAGTGTCTTCCTTCTGCATCTTCACTCTACATCATTTCTTATGCCTTCTCACATTTCATTGTATTGATCATATTTGTTATTTCTTATGGCACTATAATATCCTATCCATTTATAAGCCACAATTTGTTAAAATCATTCTTGAACCATTGGACATGATTCTCTCTCTCTCTCTCTCTCTCTCTCTCTCTCACACACACACACACACACACACACACACACACACATGGTTATTCCACCCACTAAAATGATTATATCACTACATTATTAGATAAGAACATTTCTTCATTAAATTTAGCAATCAAAATTAAGTATAATCAGGGCCTGTACACCTTAATCAATCAAAGCCATTTTGTAGTATAAAATAAAGAGCAATATTGAATGTCAGAGCAAGTCTGAAGTTCTAGAAACATAGAAGTTGGAGCAAGCGCAGTATTATGCTATACCTTTAAAGACCAAAGATAGGGGGCAACTGGGTAGCTCAGTGGATTGAGAGCCAGGCCCAGAGACAGGAGGTCCTGGGTTCAAATCTGGCCTCAGATACTTCCTAGCTGTGTGACCCTGGGCAAGTCACTTGACCCATATTGCTTAGCCCTTACCATTCTTCTGCCTTGGAACCAATACAAAGTATTGATTCCAAGATGGAAGGTAAGGGTTTAAGAAAAATAATAAATTAAAAAAAATTTTTTTTTAAAGAGCAAAGGTAGGTCTGAGATGTAGCAGATAACGGAAATGTCACAGAGAGTCATAGGCTCTAGAGCAGGGGTCAGCAATGTATGGCTCTTTCTGCAGGAGCCATAAAGTCAATTGTTTTCAGGCACCATTACAGGAGCACCCACTGTGAGCACTGTACGGCTCTCGCGAAATTACATTTTAAAAAATGTGGCATTTATGGCTTTCACGGCCAAAAAGGTTGCCGACCCCTGCTCTATGGGCATCTTGGAGCGGTTAAGCACAAAGGCCAGTAAACAACACAGAAAAAGTTTAGAAACTCAGAAATGCATACTTAAGCCAAAATTTATAAAAAGGTACTGTAAAAACCTCACAAAAGAAAAAGAAAAAATTCAGACGTCTCTGATACAGAGAGCCAAAAAATTTTACTCAGATTTTCCAGATCGTGGGGACACCAACCCCTTAACTCAGAGATGTGGAAGGGATAACAGGAATAAATTCACTGTTTTATACATAATCCTCTTTTTCTGTTCTTTGTATGAAGGTGGGATTAGCCTAGACAATAATCTCCTACTACTTCAAATAAATTATAAGATGCCAAGCTATCGCACATTTATCTAGTGAGAACATGTATCAATGGTACATTAGGTGTGAACTGTGAATATGGCCTAGATACCCCCCTTTAAATCAACAGAAGGTTGGTTTGGATTGATGACATAACTTGGTCATGCCCTCCAAGGGCCTGAATAAAAAACTACTAAACCAATCAGAATTGGTACTGTGAGCTAGTGGCAATTCAAGGGAAAACTTTCAAACCAAATCTCTGAAAAGGAATTGACTGGAGTGTGAGGAGGCTAGGTGACCTAGCCTTGGTTTCCTCCCAGTTTCCCCACTTTGGCCAGAAGATTTTTCCATTTCAAAGTATTAGGAGGATTCTAGACTCCCCACTTTCCCATATTCCACTGTGGTTTATCACTGGCTGTCAGCAATTTCTGCACTGGATGCAATAAGGAAAGGATTCCAAGGATCTACAAAGACTTGCCCCAAAGTAAAGCATTGTTGTTTAGTCATATCCAATTCTTTATGATCCCATTTGGGGATTTCCTTGGCAAGGATACTGGAATGGTTGGCCATTTCCTTCTCCAGCTCATTTTACAGATGAGGAAACTGAGGCAGAGTTAAGTGACTTGCCCAGGGCACACAAGTAGTGTCTGAGGCTATATTTGAACTCAGGGGGCCCAGCACCCTATCCACTTTGCCATCTAGCTTGCACAATGCCCAAGAGAACATCTGCAAGACTCCACATAAAGCCCTGCCAGGAGCCAGGAGCTCGCTTCTTATCATATATGCTTCATAAGCTTGAGATCCCTTTTCCCAAGACTCTATATATACTTGTGGGAGAGTGGGGACTGGGCTTTTTAGGAGATATTTGCACCAACTGTTCTTACTTTTCACCTCAGTAAATACTCTTACCTAAGACTCTTTGGCACTGGATGACTGATATAAAACTGATAATCAGAGTGTAAAATATTGGGGGGTGGGGGGGGGTTCTTAAACAATAGCGTTAGCTTGCCTCTTCATCCCTCAGGGCTGAAGCTAGAATCCCCTGGGAATGTAGCACTGCCCTGAGAAGGACTGATAAGGACCTCTCCAGTCTATATGGCTACACTTGCTTGAGGAAATGCTCTTGTTTGTTCTCAGATTCATCAAAGTAAAAAAGAAAGTTTTGTGGATGGAGTCCATACTAGAAAAAATTACTTCATTATGAAAAGTTTTACATTCCCCTTGCTCCTATTGGGGGGAATATCGGTTGGCTGAGCACTGCTAATTTAGCAAGCTAGTGATTCAATTCACAATTAGTTAAGTGCCTTCTATGTGCCAGTCACTCTGCTAACCACTAGGGATACAAATAAGAAAGACAGTCCCTGCTCTCAAGGAATTTACAATTTAACTGGGAAGGCAATTCAATTCAATAAACATTCATTAAGTGCCTAGGGGGTGCCAGGCCCTGTGCTAAGTGCTGGGCATTCAGATAAAACAGTCCCTGCCCTCAAGGAGCTTACAATTTAAAAAATATTTTTTCAATGTTCTGTTTTTTTTATTTGAGTTTCAAATTCTCTTCCTCCCTCCCTCCCCTCCCTTACTCGTTGAGGAGGCAAGCAATTTGATACCCATTATACTTGTGAAATTATACAAGATTTACCTATATTAGCCATGTTGCCAAAAAAAAAAAAAAGAAAAAGAAAAAAGAAAGAGAAAAACAATTAGCCTTTCATATGTACTCAGTTTATCAGTTCTCCCTCTGGAAGTGGATAGAATTTTTCATCCCGAGTCTTTTGGAATTGCCTTGAATTGTTGTATTAATCATAAGTAGCTAAGTCTTTCACAGTTGACCATTGTTACAAAATTGCTGTTACTGTATACAATGTTCTGGTTCTGCTCATTTCATTCTGCATCAGCTCATTTAAGTTTTCCCAGGTTTTTCCGAAAGCATCTGCTCATCATTTCTTATAGCACAATAGTATTCCATCAAAATATTTATCTTCCTTCTTCTTTCCCTCCCTCTCTCCATCCTCCCTTCCTCCCTTCCTTCCTTGTTTCTTTCTTCCTTCCTTATTTCTTTCTCTCTCTCTTCCATCCATCCTTCCTTTCTTTCTTCCTTCCTTTCTTTCTTCCTTCCTTTCTTTCTTCCTTCCTTCCTTCCTTTCTTCCTTCCTTTCTTCCTTTCTTTCTTCCTTTCTTTTTCCTTCCTTCCTTCCTTCCTTTCTTCCTTCCTTCCTTCCTTCCTTCCTTCCTTTTTGAGGTCAGAAAGGCAAGGACTAAACTAATGGTTATGTCCAAGATTAGAAAGCTAGGCAATGTCTGAGGTCAAATTTGAACCCAGGACCTTTGAGGCCTGGTTCTTGAGGCCACCTACTTGCCTCATTTTCGTTTTTCTTTTATCTCTTTGGGATACAGCAGAGATTACAATCTATTGGAGGAAGGCAATGCACAAAAGGAAGCTTGGTTTGGAAGCCATCTGGGAATTCCTTGGGCAGGAGAATGATATTCTGTGGAGCTGAAACCAAGGAGAAATGTTGAGAGAAAATGAAGTTACCCAAAAGCTGGTATAAGTTCTGAGCCCTCTAAAAAGGAGGGCTTCTAGAGTTTACTGCTCCACCTTCCAGCAGAGGAGGTGTTAGGTATCAAAAATGGAGTCAATATTCCTGAGGATGAGATTTTTAGGTATCAGCTTATCCTGGGGAGATATATGAGATCCCACCTAGCAATGTCTTTGTAAGTAAGAAGAAAGTAGGAATGAGGAGAAGAGGAGGAAGGTCTGTAGGCTTCTTATCAACTATAGAGGTTTCACAGTGGCTGCCAGCTCTGCTTGTGAGCTCCTTGAGAGCAGGGAATGTTTTGTTTTTTTGTTTTAAACCCTTACCTTCTGTCTTAGAATGGATACTAAGCAATCATTCCAAGGCAGAAGAGTGACAAGGGCTAGGCAATGGGGGTTAAGTGACTTGCTCAGGGTCACATAGCTAGAAAGTGTCTAAAGTCAGATTTGAACCTAGGATCTCCTGTCTCTAGGCATAGCTCTCAATCCACTGAGCCATCCAGCTGTCCCTCTTACTTAGTACTGCAGTTTCCTATTTTATAGATGAAGAAAGTGGGACTGAAGGAGAGTAAGTGATTTACCTATGTTCCAGAAGCTAGTAGTTACAAAGGTAATTCTGGTATAAAGTGTTAACTTTTAGTCCCTAAAAGCTAGAGCCACCTAATAGGAAATTCAGGAAATTTCTGATCTGGCAAAAAATAATCCCTAATAGTATCTGTTTATAAGCTTTATAAGTTTATACACTCCCTTCGTGAGGGAGCATACCTGATTTAAATCAAGGGAGTAATTCTAGAGCCTTGAGCTACAATTTCTGAAAGAAATTAGTTTCTGTTCATTGCAGCCCTCTCCAGGGGTGCCTCCCTGGCTCTCGGAGACCCAGAGAGGCCTTGATTGCTTAGGGAGAATCAGTATCATAGCTTTATCTGGAGAAGATCTTTCTAGCCGGTGCCCTTGACAAAAAGGCACAGAAGGTTTTTGTCCTTGATTGAATCTGTTGTCTCTGACGCAGAGAGGAAGAGGCTAGGGAGATGCCAAGGTCCAGATATCTTCCTGTGCGACATCTGGCTTTTCTTTTTAACATATCCTAAATTCTATGTGGGACTTTCAAACCTTTCTTATTCTCCTGTGATTTCCTCTGGTTTTAGGAAGATAAATCTTCCTGAGTTCAAATCCAACCTTTCACACTTCCTAGCTGTGTGTGTTATTTTAACCCTATTTGCCTCAATTTCCTCTTCTGTAAAATGAGCTGAAAAGGGAAATGGCCAACCATTCACTCTCTTTGTTGAGAAAACCCCAAATGGAGTCACAAAGAGTCTGACAAAATTGAAAATGATTAAACAACAACAGATGTTTAGTAACTATTTATTGAATTAGAATTGTTCTAATTATTAGGAAGTTTTGCCTTATGTTGAACCATAGCTGGATTCCCTTTACCTTCCATTCATTATACTTAGCTAGGCCCTTTGGGATTAAAAATACCAGGTCTAATCCCTGTTCCAGGTGATATTCTTGAAAACAGCTTTAACAGCCCTTCTAATTCTCCTCTACGACAAACATTCCCTGTTCTTTTAACCAAGCCTGGCTTACCAGTCTTGGCAAGTCTTTGAGGGGTCCTAAATTTCTTTTTTTTTTTTTTTAAAAAGAGAGGAAGAGGCTACCTTCCGTCTTGGAGTCAATACTGTGTGTTGGCTTCAAGGCAGAAGAGTGGTAAGGGCTAGGCAATGGGGGTCAAGTGACTTGCCCAGGGTCACACAGCTGGGAAGTGTCTGGGGTCAGATTTGAACCTAGGACCTCCCTTCTCTAAGCCTGGATCTCAATCCACTGAACTACCCAGCTGCCCCCGGGGATCCTAAATTTCTAAAGACCCTGGAAGTGGTATTTCTCCCCAGTTTGGGAAGAGAAGAAGCTGATTCACAATTGGAATGGAAGTGCAGAGTTGTCTTCTACAGTTTAGGGGTTTGGGTTTTTTAAAAATTCTTTTTTTTTTAATTGTTAAAATTGCTAAAAAAAATTTTTTTTAATTGTTAAAAAAACAAACACAGGGAAAGGAGGGAGGTGGTGGGATTTCCACAGCATCAAATAGCTAGCCTTTAGTGACAGTAGGGGTAACATGACATTAGCAGCTCCCCTCCTCAACCCTATGCCTCTGGGGAGAAGGAAGAGATGAAGGATAAAGGGGAGAGAAGCAGCACAGAAGACTCTTTTTAATTACACTGCTCATGCTGCTTGTTGGAACCTGAGGCAAAAACAAAGAAGGAGAACTTGGTGGACCTGATGTCTAACCCCTACCTTGTTTGGGGCTCTTTTCTAAGCCTATTCTCCCATGGCATTAAAGACTGAGCTAATCTTATTTCTCATAAACACTTGTGGTTGAGCCTGTCCTTCACATTTCCTTGTGGCTTATTGCTCAAGGCAAGAGAGAATAGGGTAGTTCTGGAAACCACAGGGGAGAAAGTGCAAAGATGGGGTCCTACCCCTCCTCGACCCGTTGGGAAACTGATATGACATGATATCCAGTCTTCTCTCCATCCTTCCTGTTTGCCCTCCTCTCTAAAAATACCCAGTTTGTCATCATCCTTTTCATAAAATGTGGTGTTCAGGACAGAACATAATATTCCAGTTGTGGCCTTGTTTCATATGAGTCTTCTCTTACAAAACTCTATGTAAGCTCTATGACCTAGAGGGGCCCATCTGGAAATCCTTTTGTCTCCCTTAAGCAACATTCAAATAAAGAATTCATCCAACACTGTGCTCAAAGGGCTATCAAACTGTGCATACCTTTTGATCAGGCAATGGAAATACCACTACTGGGTCTGTGTCCCAAAGAGATCATAAAAAAGGGGAAAGGACCTACTTGCACAAAAATATTTCTAGCAGTTCTTTTTGGTAGCAAAGAACTGGAAACTGTGGGGTTGTCCATCAACTAGGGAATGGCTGAACAAATTGTGGTGTCTGTTGGCGATGGCATACTATTGTACTATAAGAAATGATAAGCTGGAAAGAATTAGAAAAAGCTGGAAAGATCTGCAGAAACTGATGCAGGGCGAAATAAGCAGAACCAGGAGAACACTGTACACAGTAACAACAATATTGTGGAACGATCAACTGTGAAAGTTGATAATGCAATGATCTGGGACAATCCACCTATAAGGTGGAATGCTATCCACCTCCAGAGGAAGAATTATTGAGTCAGATGGATGCTATCAAAGCATATCGTCTTTCAAATCAATGTTTTTATGGTTTTATTTTGGGATTTTAGTTATGTTCTTACATAACTATGTATGTTCTTACAACAGAGACCAATATGGAAGTGTGTTTTGCATGATAATAAAAAAGAGAGTGTCTAACAAGAGGGAGAGACCCAACAAGGCTAATCTGTAGTTTTTCCATTTTTGTTTTTTAAACTAAGTTTTTACTATCAATGTCATGCCTTCTTTCCTGCTTAGCAAGTAAATGAAGGAAATAAACATTTTATATCCCAGAACTGGTATATGGCCTTTCCCATCTGTAGGAAGGGAAACATCAGGCTGAACCCTACTCCTCCAAAACATGGTGTTTATTTTATTTTTTCTTGATTTTTCTGGTTTTTCTTTTTCTTTTTTTTTTGCAACATGGCTAATATGGAAATATATTTTGCATTATTTTACATGTATAATTAATATCATTGTTTGCTTTCTCAATGGGTGAAGGTGGGTAAAAAATTTTTTTAATTTAAATTAAAATTTTTTTAAAGAATGTTAAAAATAAATTTAAAAAATCAATTTGTTTTAAGCAAACAAACAAAATGGTGAGACACATTTAGAAAAGTCTTTCTCTAATCCTTGGAGCCTTTGCCCTAAATGATATTCAGCCTCAGCCAAGGTCTAACAACAAAGGCTCACACAAATGAATAGTCCCCTGGCTGAGGACTAAAGCTGGTGAGAAATCAATACTCTTTTGGGGAAACTGTGAAACAGCATTTCCTGGTTAGTGATACAGGTCTCTAAACTCCTAAATATTCACTTTCCCCAAAACAATGAAATTAGAACCAGGGCTTCAATAGTGAGTAGTAGGGATATAACAGATTTATTTTTTTAATAGGATGAGTTACAAAGAGTGGTATTTTTCCCAAGACTTGAGATCATAGCTTTGTATTTCATTACATTCTTATTTGTTAGATCCTCTTATGGAACCTCCACTAAACCCCACTTCTGATGCCTCCCTAATTTTTTTCAAAGAGCTTTTATTTTCCCAACTACATATGATAACAATTTTCAACACATTTTCCAAAATTATAAGATCCAAATTGTCTCCCTCCCTCCCTGAGTTGGTAAGCAATTTGGTCTAGATTACACATGTATTATCATGCAAAATATATTTCCATATTGTTCATTGTTGTAAGAGAATAGTCACATAAAATCAAAACCCCAAAATAAAAACATAAATCAATGTGAAAAATAGTATTCTTTGATCTGCATTTGATTCCAACAGTTCTTTCCCTGGAGGTAGATAGCATTCTTTGTCATATGTCCCTCAGAATTGTCCTGGATCTTTGTATTGCTGAGAGTAGCTAAGTCTTTCCCAGTTGATCATCATACAATATTACTGTTACTGTGTACAATGTTCTCCTGGTTCTGTTTATTTCTTTCTGCATCAGTTCATGTAAATCTTTCCAGCTTTTTCTGAAATCATCCTGATGGCTTCCTCATTGAGATAACTTTGACTTTTTGAAGGCAATGTTTTGGGGTGCCAAGTTCTGACAGCTCCTTTAAATTGTTAAGTTTTCCAGAATGGGGCAGGGAGACAGAGCTTAGTCATATTTAAAGAATTTTCATCACTCAAAATTTGGCTATAAGGTGATAGTTTAGAGTTTTTGTTTTTAACCAGACCAATCCCAAAAGAATATCTACTGAAGTGTGATTGGAATGAAGATTTCAGAAGCACTCATGCCAGATCAAGTTCTTTGCTGCTCACACTGTGGGTGGCATTTATGTTTTCTTTTGAGAATGTGTATACAAATGTGTACATGGACTAGATTCCATCTAGGGAACTTCTCCCAAAATCTAGCTTTTTGACTCATGTCCCCAGTTCTCTGGGAAACATCAGAATGTGGTTTGATTTGTTTGCTCATAAGGTTGTCTTTGAGAATATCAAATTTGGATTCATGACTAGAATAAAGAGGTCTCTCAGTTTCTATGTGTGGGTAAAAAAATCTCCTACCCCATTATATGAGGATTAGATTTTAATGTTAGCAGTAGTCTTTAGATAATGGTAATTGTAATTGTAATTCTAAGATAGTTAAATGTTAGCATAAATTAGGATCTTAGTAGGCCTCTTGTGATCATTTTAGTATAAATTTTAAAGTAAGGTAACTGCTTAAAGATAGTTAATTATTGTTAGTATAGGGCTCAGTTTTAGCCTTAGCCTTCAAAATTGCTATATCATGCACCCTCAGCAATCATGGTCTTGAACTTGTGACTGGTCTTTCCTTAGCATAGAGGCTTTGCCTCAATTAGAAGCCCGGTGACACCACTTCACCTTTGTATACACTCCTTATACATGTTTAGACTTCTGACCCACTTTAAGGCCTGGCACCTCTCTTTATCCTTGTCATCTTAGTATACATCATCTTTGACATCATTAGGCTTAGAAAATAGGGTTCAGGTTCCCCTGCTCCCCTCTTGTCTTGCAAGTCATCACCAAGTGATTTCTTCTACCAATGACAAGTATTTCCTGATTACTTCAACCAATTCACATCTCTCTAGTTTGATCACTGTCTTGAATTATTTCACAAATTGTGATATTCTTGGGGTATAAAAGAAGTCCTTGCACAAGGCTAGGGAACTTTTGATTTTGACCGGAAGTCTGGCTTTATTGCGAGACTGATCATCTCTGTATAATTTTCATAAAATCCAAAATTTTAAATTTTTGTTTGAGAAAATTTTCAGGAAAAGAAGCTTGCTAATTCTTTGAATCAAGAAAATGAATTGTTTGGAGAAAGTGCCATAAAGAAACCTCCATTGCGTCAGAAGATCCAGAATGAACATGAGGATATAAATGATTGAACTGAAGGGGATTGAACACATTTATTCTGAATGTAAACTCTTATGCCAAAGGGGACTTCTCCCTAATTGGTTTTTTGTCAATGCACCTAGCAAACATTGATTTTGCTCTCTCTCTCTCTTCTATTCCCCTCTTATCTCTAACTATTGTAATTTCCTCTTAGAAGGTGCAATATTGTATGCACCTGTAGTTGGAAGATCTTTAGAGGTATAAGATAATTATGTTAAATGATTCATTGAGGAGACTAGTCTCCCAGAGGATCACAGGGAGGATTGTGAAGATGGGATTGACTTTCCCCTTGCCTACTTTAAATATAATCCACCAAAAGCTTGAACACCTCTACTTGACATTAGGTGAGGGAGATTGCAAACCACGTAGAGAGCTCTACCCTTTCAACTCAATCAGTCAGAAACTTATAAATTCTTTGATAAGAGTTTATACCCTCATAGGATAAGAGGTGGAACTTACAAACACTGTCCCCCCAGGCAGTGCTGAGCAAATTTAAAGACTGCAATTGGTCCCCATAAAGTGGAGGAAGGGACATGAAGGGACATAAAAAAAGATGATGAACTTCCTGTCCTAGAGGTCTTTGGCCTGAATCCTGAGCTTGGAGAATCTTGGACTGGGACTGTAGCTCGGAGCTACGTCTTGGGTCTTTGGTCTTTGGCCTGAATCTTCAGCATAAAGGACCTGGGGCTGGCAACTTGAACTGTTTCTGGTAAGACTGCTCTTGGATCTTCTCCCTTTGGCCTTCGGATTGGGTGAGTGAGAAAAGCTGACCCTCCTTTCCTGGCTTCTGGAGTGATTAGCATTGGAGAGGCCTCTCTCTCAGAGGAGGTCCTGTGGATAAAACCCTTGCTTAATTCAACACCAAGTCCTCAGGCTGAGCCAGGCGCCAGAACAAATATTTAGTGTATTAGGTTAGATATCTTCTCTACCCTCCTTTTTACATTTCTCTACTTTCACTCTTTCCCTCTTTTTGTAAATAAAGCTGCTAAAAAAGTCATTTTGACTTGAGCTGTATTAATTTTTAAAATTGGCGACCACATTCTCTTATATTTAATCCAACCATAAATTTAATCTCTACATCTCCCAATAAACCTATTTCTTTAAGGCTTAGAGACTTTGTTTATCATTTGCAATCCTGTGGTTAGAAATTTTGTAACATATGTAAGTTCACAGGTCACAGAAAAACACAGGGGTTATACTTAGTTCCTTAAACAATCAAGACTCTCCTTTCCTCTTCCCTTCCTCCTGGAATTTTTCATTCCTCCATACGTACAGTACTATCCTAGATTGAGGTCCCCCTCTCATAGAACGAAAGAGCTCAGAGTTGCCTGATCACTACCGGGCTTCAGCCCTATAGTGAACCCTTTCACCCCTCCAGTCCTCCAGATTTGTAATACTGCTGTGGGATTAAAGTTGCTGGAGGAGCCTCCCTCGAGAGTCAACCCTTCTATGCTGGACCTCTATAGCACTCAATGAAGCAGCTGGTGGCCCAGAAGGTAGAAAGGATCAATAATCAATACATCCTCTCCATTGATTATCAAAACTAATGCCAACATGTTCAGCCTTCATTCTTTCTCCCTGGAGAAAATACCAATTATATTTTATTAGACTGAGGACTAGGACATGTAATATACTCAGGTTTCTCTCTTTAATAGCATAGCCTGTTACAAGTCTAGACATAGAGTATATGATTAATAATAATTGTTTAATTAATTATCTGATTAATTTTTCTAAATATATAAAGTAATAGATATTATAAAATCAAATAATTAAAATAGGTAGCACATAAAAATGTATAATGAATAATAACTAGGTTACTCTCGCTAGCAGAGGAAAGTATCCACCACTGCTTTTGAGTCTCTAAACTGGCAATCTGTCTGAAAAATTAAAAATTAAAAAAACTGACTCAAATACACTTTATTTGATTTTCTCAACTATCAAATCAAAAGCTGGTTTTCAAAGTAATTTCTTCTAAGGAACCCCTCTTCCCCTCCCCCCCAGCTTCATACATTCTCACCAAATAAGGTTTTGCTGCTATGATTTTTTTTAACCTTTACCTTCTGCCTTCTGTGGCAGAGGAGTGGTAAGGGCTATGTAATTGGAATTAAGTGCCTTGCCCAGAGTCACATAGCTAGGAAGTGTCTGAGGCCAGACCCGTCTCTAGGTTTGGTGCTCTATCTACTGAGCTACTTAGGTGCCCTTGCCACTATGACTTTTTAAGACCCAATTATATTCATGTTTGATTATATTATCTAAGACCCAATTATTTCATCTTTATCTGTATTTAATTAATATCAGCATATTTCAAAGACACTGATGATTTCTTTAAAATAGTCCACATTCTGGAAAGACCATACTTCAGACCAACAAATAATATTTATTATATTATTATATATATTGTATATTATGTTATATATTATTATAAATATTATAAAATATTATTATAAATATTAAAATAATATTTATTTTAAATACCATATTATGTGCAGAACAACCTGCTAAGATACCAGGTATTATGGTATATGATGGCGATGGTGCTATAAGAAATGATGAGCAAAACCAGTGGAAATGCAAGGTAGCTACAACTGGGTGGGGGCTGAGGGGGTGAAGGGTAAAGTAAAAACATGAATTATGTAACCATGGAAAATTTTTCTAAAAAATTAAAAATTATAAAAAAATTTAAAAAAAGAAATGATAAGATGATTTTAAAAAACCTGGACTTACATGAACTCAAGCAGAATGAAATGAGCAGAACCAGGCAGTGTACACAGTAACAGCACTATTGCGCTATGATCAACTGTGAAAGACAGCTATTTTTAGCAATACATTGACCTAAGACAATCCTGAGGGCTTAAGCCAAAGAATCCTGTCCCCTTCCAGAGAAAGAACTGATGAGATCTGGATGCAAATTGAAGCATGCCATTTTTCATCTTATTTTATTGGGGTATGTTGTTATTTTGGGGTTTTCACTTTATATGAGTATTCTGTCACAATATAACTGACACAGAAATATGTTTTGTATGATCATACATGTGTAATCTAGACTAAGTTGTTTGCCATCCGGGGGGGGGGGGAGGGGGGGAGGAAGGAATAGAGGGAGACAATTTGCTGAATATTGTTATTACATACAATTGGGAAATTTAAAAAATACTAGGGAGATAGGTGCAGCTAGATGGTTCAATGGATAAAATGCCAGGCCTGGGTAAGAAGGGAGATGAGAGAGAGAAGGGGTATGATATGGTAACCCCCTGGTTGATGAATAAGGGCCAATACTCCTCCACAGCCACTCCTACTTACTAGGGAGACAAATGGCGATTTCTAGAAAATTGGCATTCCCCTAGATCAGAGGTCGACAACCTTTTTGGCCATGAGAGCCATAAATGCCACATTTTTTAAAATGTAATTTCGTGAGAGCTGTACAGTGCTCACAGTGCAGCTCCTGTAACAATGCCTGAAAAAAAATTGACTTTATGGCTCCTGCAGAAAGAGCCAGATATGGCTCGAGAGCCATACATTGCCAACCCCTGTCCTAGATCAGTGATTCCCAAAGTGGGCGCCACCGCCCCCTGGTGGGTGCTGCAGCGATCCAGGTCGGGCGATGATGGCCACAGGTGCGTTTATCTTTCCTATTAATTGCTATTAAAATTTTTAAAACATTATTTCCAGGGGTGCTAAGTAATATTTTTTCTGGAAAGGGTAGGCCAAAAAAGTTTGGGAACCACTGCCCTAGATGGTTGTGCCAGGGTTAGGAAGGTAGAGGATGGTGTTCTCTTTAAAGGGAAACAAGTGGGACCCCAACAAGTTGTTCTTGTCTGACTGTACCCACAGAAGCCTCCCTGATCCCCAGGTAAGATCTGGTTTAAAATGAAGGATTTCTTTCCTTCCTCCCTCAACCCACAAATTCTGTCTCCCTTCCAATTCAATTACACAGATCTGACTAAAATGAAACTAAAGAGGGTTTATTCAGGAGCAAATAGTTGAGGAATGAATGATGAGGGTGTCAGGGGAAAGGGTGTAGGTGATTCCCTAAAATCCCCTTTCAGTCCCTCACTGGGCTGGGTAGTAGCATTTCCCCAAATCCCAGCTTCTCCGACTCGATCTCCAAGTACTACTCTTACACCTAGAAATATTGCTAACTAATGAGGGACTATAGCAAGGCAATGTTCAAGGCAAGAGTTGGGAGCCCCCAGGGGCTGGGTCCCCACAGAAGTCCAGACCCCCTTGGCCAAAGGTGAAGAAACTGTTCTTCAATATTCTCCACTGTGTTCAGGAACTGATTGAGAGCAAATAGAAGGGTTAGTCTTTACTGAAGGTCCCAGGAAAACTCTTCAGATTAGTTTTGAAGGTGCTGCAGCCCCCAAATCCACTCCTCCCACCTTGGCTGTCCCCAAAGCTTGAACGAAATCTGCTGGTTCTCTTCCCAGAAGTCCTTACACTCTGGCCAACTGTCATTCTCTCCCCCTCCTCAGTATTCCATCTCTCAATTCCAAAATGTAGGCTTGCCTAGACTCTTACACCTGGAAATAGGAGGGGAGGTCCTGGGTTCAAATATAGCCTCAGAAACTTCCTAGCAATGTGACCCTGAGCAAGTCACTTGATCCCAGTTGCTTAACACCTACTGGTCTTCTGCCTTGGTAGTAATGCTCAGTGTTAACTCTTAAGACAGAAATTAAGGATATTTAAAAAAAAAGAAGAAAAAGATACTAGAGAAACAACAAGTATAAGACGACAAGGCTGACTTATTTAACAGTGCTAAAATATGAGAGATGAGTTAACGACTGAACTATATATTTTTAAATTAATAAATCAACAAACATTTATTAATATCCTGCTACGTGCCAGGCCATGTGTAAGGCACTGGGAATACCAAAACAGATGAAACCAGTCCTTTCCCTGAAGAAGCTAACATTCCATTGGAATGAGGGAAGAGGAAAGAACATATACAAGGAGAGACAAAATATATACAAAAGAAACTCAAGTTAAATTTTTTTTTGGTGACTTTGGTGCAGAAAACACTAGCAGCTGGGGGCGGGGGTAGCAGTGCCAAAGGACAGGCATCATGTAGAAGGAAGCCTTTGATCTGGGGTTTGAAGAAAGCTAAGAATTCTGAGACAAGGAATAAGGAAAGAGCATATTCTGGACATGGCAGGTGGGGCCAGGGCTCTTGAGAGTGGCCGATTTCTTTGCTGTTTCTTCATAATGTCCTTTGGTGGGCTCTTACATAGGAGAAGCAGCTGAATGACCATGATTTGCTTCTCACCTGGAAGCTCTCCAATTGTTTGCCCATTATGGTTTCTAATCCAACTTGCTGGGGAGAGAGGGATGGGATCAGTGGTGACAGAATTTCTTCTTTGTTGGACTTTAACGTATCAGATATCTAAGAATCCAAAAATAGTTCACTTGTCAGAAATATCGTCAGCTGACAAATGAGGCGATGAGGAGGAGACAACCATTTTTTTTTTTAATCTACACAGATGGACTGGGTTACAGAACTAAGGTTTCTCTAGGATTTATGCGAGCTGATTGATTCTTTGAGAAAAGTAAGAAGAAAAAGAAAAGCTGAAATTCAGGTTTACACTCCAAGAGGTCTAGTTCCCTTTAGGATCTTGAAGACATTTTCAGTTCCTGAGCATTTCCCATTCTTACACAGCCAAAGGTCAGATTACTTCACCCACAATTAGCCCAGCTTTTGCTGAACCAGCCAAGGCTGATTCAGGACAGGCTCATTGTGTACTTCTTGGATAATTGTAGCTGTGAAAACCAGGACAAAGCAAGTGGTTCATTAGCAGGGATGAAAGTGGCCAATCACTGCCTTTGGGATTACATTACACCAATCTGGGTGACAAGGAGCTTTTAAACTTGCCACCAAATTACATGGATTTATTCATCCAGTGAATAATTATCCAGCACCTATTACTCATAAGGTTCTGGGCTGAACATGAATTTAATTCTTCATTAAGAAAGACCCAGGCTCAGGGAGAAACTAAAGCCATGTAATTCACACCCAAAGACAGCAGGTGGAGAATGAAACAGTGTCACTCCGTGTGAAATGTAAAATTGTGAAAGTGGCAATTTTTACACTGTGACTAGTCCATGTGGAAGATGGTACATGATGAAGGATGCTGCAGGAGCTTAGCTAATTGAGTTTTTTTTTTCACTAATTCTGCCTTCTAATTAGGATCAGAAGACCTCAGAGGGAAGCTAGACACTTTCTTGGAGGACTGTGGTCAAAACTGTGACTGGTAAAAAGCAACAACTTCATTCTGTCCGGAAAAAACCTACTTAGTATATGAAGAGAAATTATCAGCTCCAAAGATATTTTGTACAATACTTTTTCTGGGCTACTTTTCCAAATTCTGCTGAAATTGGCTGGTTGGGTTCCCAGGAAACAATTACCCACAGTTGCCAGCAGAGTTTTATCATTTAGTAACCCTGAGGGACTGGGGATACTAATACTATATTCATGAGCCCCCATCCGGTGTGTTTTTTCTAACAATCAATTATTTGACATCAGTTACCTTTGGCAAAAGTGATATTTACTGAGAAGGCATAGCAAGCTCTAAGTACAAAGGTACACTGAGGCAAAACATGTGGGGATGATGTGAGGCCAAGAAATATTTTGAGATTCCTGGAAGTCCTTTGCTTTCTTAGGGAACTCCCTACCATATTCTCTGCAGGAAGTGGCATTGATTATAGATCAGTCATTCCCTTGCTCAGCTGGGCTAGCTCCTTATAGACTTTGGGATTACATTACACCAATCTGGGTTACAAGGAGCTTTTAGCTAATAGGTAAATCGATTGCTGGGCTGGTGCAAGCAGCTAATTCCTTAGGGCTATCTCCTCTCTAGACTCATCTGTTGCTACTAGCTTCTTTTTGCTTTTGGTTGCTGAGAATACTTTTGATTTTCTTTACCTTCCTTGACTTTGCCTTGGTTCCAAGGCAGAAGAGTGGTAAGGGAATTAAGTGACTCACCCAGGGTCACACAGGTAGGAAGTGTCTAAGGCTAGATTTGAACCTAGGACTTCCAGGCTCTAGACCTGGCTCTCAATCCACTGGGCCACCCAACTGCCCCCTCATTGCATCTTTGATTATTCAACCACCTACAATGAGGAAAGAATAAACATTTTTTTAAAAAAGCATCATGCATTCAGGGACATATGGAGGCCTGATGAAGAAATAAAGCATCTGTGGCTTTTGTTCCTCTTCCCAAACAGGTGTAAGATTCCAGGCAAGCCTACATTTTGGAATTGAGAGATGAAATACTGAGAATGGAGAGAATGACAGTTGGCCAGGGTGTAAGGACTTCTGGGAAGAGAACCAATGAATTTCTCTCAAGCTTTGGGAATAGCCAAGGTGGGAGGAGTGGATTTGGGGGCTGCAGCACCTTCAAAACTAATCTGAAGAGTTTTCCTGGGACCTTCAGTAAAGGCTAACCCTTCTATTTGCTCTCAATCAGTTCCTGAACACAGTGGAGAATATTGAACAACTTTTTCTCCACCTTTGGCCAGGGGGGTCTGGACTTCTGTGGGGACCCAGCCCCTGGGGGCTCCCAACTCTTGCCTTGAACATTGCCTTGCTATAGTCCCTCATTAGTTAGTAATATTTCTAGGTGTAAGAGTAGTACTTGGAGATCGAGTCAGAGAAGCTGGGATTTTTGGGGAATGCAGAAGAATCTTTGCTACTACCCGGCCCAGTGAGGGACTGAAAGGGGATTTTAGGGAATCACCTACACCTCTTTCCCCTGACACCCTCATCATTCATTCCTCAACTATTTGCTCCTGAATAAACCCTCTTTAGTTTCATTTTAGTCAGATCTGTGTAATTGAATTGGAAGGGAGACAGAATTTGTGGGTTGAGGGAGGAAGGAAAGAAATCCTTCATTTTAAACCAGATCTTACCTGGGGATCAGGGAGGCTTCTGTGGGTACAGCCAGACAAGAACAACTTGTTGGGGTCCCACTTGTTTCCCTTTATAGAGCACCACCTTCTACCTTCCTAACCCTGGCAGACCATCTAGGGGAACACCAATTTTCTAGAAACCCCCATATGTCTTCCAAGTAAGTAGGGGTGGCTGTGGAAGAATATTGGCCCTTATTCAGCAACCAGGGGGTTACCATACCACACCCCTTCTCTCTCTCACCGCCTTCTTACACAGGGCTCTCCCCAGCAATTCTACTAATTTAAAAGCTACTGAGGAAGACAGAAGCACAAAAAGGCACAAGGGAGGAATTGGTGTATCTTTTTCTATTTAAACTTAGCTCCCATCATTGGTCCTTTTGACTCTTAAGGCCAATCAAAATTTCTTCATCACTGCAATTCCAAACCATCTACCACTTGTGGCCCTAAGAAAGTTTACCAGGGCAGAGAATATTAACTCATCAGGAAGACTGAATATATATATCTGTTTAAAGAACTGGAGCCTCACTAAGTAGCCTTCCAATTAGATTTGCCTAAAATGCTGCTGCTAAAATTCTTGATACCTAAGAGACACAGGGAACTAATACAAAAATATAAAAACAAGAGCCAGTCTCCAGGGAATCAGTGGTTAAAGAATATGAACAAATTCAAGAGAAAAAAAGGCAAATAAATGATCAAACACTAGTGAAAAAAGTCCACAGATGATAAGATTAAGATCAGCTGATAAAACAAGACTAGCCTAGGCTCTGTTTTTGACCTCTTAAGACTTTGAAACTTCTCAAGACAAAGTGAGCAGAGCATGTAAGGGTCCGCATGGGGAAAAGATGCTGCACCTGGATCATCAACAATTCAGGGTCTGCTGAAGCTGGAGAACTACTCCAATTTATGCAGTAATCAGATTGATCAACTAGAGAGACTTTTTGTTTTAGCTGAATTTCCTCACCCCCAAGCTTTATGTGCCTAGAAGAAGATTTACAGAAATGTTCCCCTTCCACACAGATAAGAAAGGAAAAGGGACATATCTCTCTGGGCTATGTGAAAAAAAGAAATGTTTGCTTTCCTAACACTTTAATTCTGTGTGTAAGGGAAAGGGGAGATATGATCTCCCAGGCTCAGCTCATGCATCAGGAGGATTTAGTCAAAGATGATAAGACCTTAAAGTGGGGAAAAGGTGCTAAAGTATTGGGAAAATTAAGCTAGAACTGGTAGGCTGAAAAAAGTCAGGGAATAATCTCATTTTGTTGTTGTTGCTGATCAGTCTTTTCAGTCTTGTCTGACTCTTTGTGACTCCATTTTGGAATTTTCTTGGCAGATACTGGAGTGGTTTGTCATTTCCTTCTCTGGCTCAATTTATAGATGAGAAAGTGAGGCAAACAGAGTTAAATGACTTGGTCAGGGTCACACAGATAGTAAGTATCTGAAACTGGATATGAATTCTGGATATGAATGAATATGGATATGAATGAAGATGAAATTTCCTGATTCCAACCCCATTAGATAAGCAGAAAAGTTAGACACACTTTTTTCAGGGTTTTAAATACCTAAGTCCTAGCAGAGTTCATTAATTTGAGTCAGAAGGGAGGAGGTCTCCAACCTCTGAGAAGGAATCACTTTCTGATGGACAGAAAGAGATTTCTCTTGTCTTCCTCCCTATAACTATGTTGCTATATGTTGTTTACAGGAAACACATTTGAGGCAGGGAGACACACAGAGTAAAGGTAAGAGGCCAAAGCAGAATTTATTGTGCATCATCTGAAATTTTAAAAAGCAGTAATCGCATGATCTCAGACAAAGCTAAAGCAAAAATAGATATGATTAAAGGAGATATGGAAGGATATTACATCTTGCTAAAAGGTACTACAAACAATGAAGTAATATTAATATTTATATATATATGATCCAAATTGTGTAACCTCCACATTTTTAAAGGAGAAATTAAATAAGCTTCAGGAGGAAAAATGGAGAATTAAAACTATACTGGTGGGAGACCTCAACTTCACCCTTTCTGATCTAAATAAATCAAACTGAAAATAATAAATAAATAAACAAGAAGTAAAGGAAGGGAATGAAATTTTAGAAAAGTTGGAATTAATAGATCTCTGGAGAGAATTGAACGAGAATAGAAAGGAATATACCTTCTTTTCAGCAGAAAATGGCTCTTACACAAAAAAAAATGACATGTATTATGGCACTAAAAACTTCACAACCAAATGCAGAGAATGAGAAATAATAAATGCATCCTTTTCAGATCATAACAGCATACAAACTATAATCAATTAGTCTCCATGGAAAGACAAATCAAAAATTAATTGGAAGCTAAAAAATCTAATGCTAAAAAAGGAATAGGTCAAAGAAAAAATTATAGAAACAATCAGTAATTTCACTAATGAGAATGACAATGAGGAGATAGCATATCAAAATTCATGGAATACAGCCAAAGCATTCCGAATATATATCTCTAAATGTTTATAATATATATATAATGCAACTGGGTATGCAATTTTAAAAAAACCTAGAAAAAGAACAAATAAAAAATCCTCAATTAAAGACTAAATTGGAAATCCTAAAAATTAAAGGAGAAATTAATAAAATTAAAAGTAAGAGAACCATCGAACTAATAAATAAGTCTAGGAATTGGTTTTATAAAAAAACAAACAAACAAATAAAAAAGACAGTGCACTGGTTAATTTGATAAAAAAGGAAAGAAGAAAAATAATCAGTTTCAAAAATTAAAAGAATAAACCACCAATGAAGAGGAAATTAAAGCAATCATTACGAGCTATTTTGCCCAATTATATGCCAATAAGTCTGACAATCTAAATGAAATGGGTGACTATTTACAAAAAATACAAATTGTCCAGATTAACAAAAGAGGAAATGGAATACTTAAATAATCCCACATCAGAAAAAGAAATTGAACAAGCCATCAAAGAACTCCCAAAGAAAAAATCTTCATGGCCAGATGGATTCACAAGTGAATTCTATCAAATATTTAAAGAACAATTAATTCCAAACTTATATAAACTACTTGGGAAAATAGGCAGAGAAGGAATCCTACCAAATTCTTTTTATGACACAAATATGGTACTGTTACCTAAGCCAGGAAGAGGAAAAACAAAGAAAGAAAATAATAGGCCAATTTCATTAATGAATATAGAAGCAAAAATGTTAAATAAAATGCTAGCAAGAAAACTACAGCAATATATCATAAGGATCATTCACTATGACCAGGTGATATTTATGCCAGGAATGCAGGGCTGGTTTAATATTAGGAAGATTATCAGCAGAATTGACCATATCAATAACCACAATTATCACAATAAATGTAGAAAAAGCCTTTTGTAAAATACAACACCTATTCCTATTAAAAACACTAGAAAGTAGGGGCAGCTGAGTAGCTCAGTGGATTGAGACTTAGGCCTAGAGATGGGAGGTCCTAGGTTCAAATCTGACCTCAAACACTTCCCAGCTGTGTGACTCTGGGCAAGTCACTTGACCCCCCATTGCCCACCCTTACCACTCTTCCACCAAGGAGCCAATACACAGAAGTTAAGGGTTAAAAAGGAAAACAAACACTAGAAAGCATAGGAATAAATAGTCATTCCTTAAAATTATAAGTAGTATCTAAAACCATCAGCAAGTATCATCTGCAATAGGGATAAATTAGAAGCCTTTGCAATAAGGTCAGAAGTGAAACAAGGATGCTCATTATCACCACTATTCTTTAATATTGTATTAGAAATTCTAGCTTTAGCAACAAGAAAAGAAAATGAAATTGAAGGAATTAAAGCAGGGAAGGAGGAAACAAAATTATCACTCTCTGTAGATGATATGATGGGTATACTTAGAGAATCCTAGAGAACTGACTAAAAAACTAGTTGAAATAATTAATAACTTTAGTAAAGTTTCAAGATACAAAATAAATCCACACAAATCATCAGCATTCCTATATATCACCAAAAAAAGTTCAGCAGCAAGAGATAAAAAGAGAAATTTCTTTTAAAATAACTCTAGATAAGGGGGCAGCTGGGTAGCTCAGTGGAATGAGAGTCAGGCCTAGAGACAGGAGGTCCTAGGTTCAAATCTGGCCTCAGCCACTTCTCAGCTGTGTGACCCTGGGCAAGTCACTTGACCCCCATTGCCTACCCTTACCACTCTTCTGCCTTGAAGCCAATACACAGTATTGACTCCAAGATGGAAGGTAAGGGTTTAAAAAAAAAATAACTCTAGGCAACATAAGATACTTGGGAATCCACTTGCCAAGACAAACCCAGGAATTATATGAACAAAATTAGAAAATGCTTTTCACACAATTAATTTCACACAAATAAAGTAATATCTAAACATTTGGAAAAATATTAATTGCTCAAGGGTAGGCCGGGCTAATATAATAAAAAAATGACAATTCTGCCTAAATTAATTTACTTCTTTATTGCCATGCCAATCAAACTACCAAGTAATTGTTTTACAGAACTAGAAAAGATAATAAAATTAATCTGGAGGAATAAAAGTGGGACCAAGATAAGTAGATTAGTAATTGAGAGAACCAGCCCAGTAACTGAATGAAATTGTGGAGAGGAGAGGATGAGCAAAGATGTACTCAGAGGAGAGTTGTATGAGGACTCTACGAAGAGAGAAAGGACTCTCAGGTCCTGTAATACAGGAATAGTGAATAGTCTTGAGCACATATGTTCTCTTTATGTGTGCTTCACTAACATTATACTAAGTTTGGGTCTATTCTCCTCGGCATGCAATCTGGGTACATTCTTGGCAAAGTACACAGTGGGTTTCTGGTGGTAATGTTTTAGAGTTACTGTTTTTACAGTTTAGTGCCATCTCAGTAAATGTGTTTTCTAAGAGCAAAATTTATCTACTAGATAGTTGTGATTTTAAAAAATTATTATTTTTAAATCAACTTTTATTGATGTCGTTTTAAATAGCATTACAGTTGTCTCTAGTATCCTCCCTTTTCCTCAACCAGAGGGCCATCTTATAACATATATTTTTAAGACAAAAAAAAGAAGAAAATCAGCATACCTGATTAATACATGGAAAAAGTCCCAAAATATGTGCAATGAATATCACTTGTGGACCAACCACTTCCATTCAAGTCTTGCTTGATCTTTATAACTTTATTATTATATATTATTTTTTTGGTTGTTTCTTCAACTTACATTATAATAGTTATTGTATATGTTGTTTTCTTGGCTCTGTTTATTTTGTTCTGTTCAGTTCATATAGAACTTTCCATGCTTCTCTGTATTCATCACATTCGTAGGACAGTAATATTCCATTATTTTCATGAACTATAATTTGCTTAGCCATCCTCGGTTGATGGTCATCTATTTTGTTTCTAATTCTTAGCTATTACAAAAAATATTGCTATACTGTTTTGTTTTGTTTTTTTTTTTTTGTGGTGGCAAAGAACTGGAAATTGAGAAGATGTCCATTCATTGGGAAATGGCTCAACAAATTGTGGCATATGATAGTGATAGAATACTATTATGCTGTAAGAAGTTATGAGCAGGGGGATTTCCGAAAAACCTAGAGACCTACATGAACTGATGCAGAGCGAAATTAGCAGAACCAAGAGAACAGACAAAAATAACTAAAAGCCAGTGGGGTATTGTGATGGTGTGCATGTGGTGGTGTTGTGAAGGGACTATTGCAGTTTGTTAAAGGGCTGGCCACATTCTCCATGTGCAACCCACCAAGAAAGACTCAAGCAGATAAAATTGATAGCTACTTACTGGCTAACTCAGATACAGTACTGGATTCTGAATCTATATAACTTGCTCAAACTAAGCATCTCATATCTAGTCACACATAAAGCACTGATCATAAAAAATCTGAACATGGAAACCCATTATGCATGCTTCATTTTTTATTTTAGAAAAAAAAAGATAGAAATGATCATGCTTGGTGAACATCATGGATTTTAGTAATTCCAGGGCTGTGAAGTACACAGGTTGGGAACTACTGGCATAGGGCCTTAAATTAATTGTTTGATCCTGTATAATCAGTAAAAACATACTAATCCTTTGGACTTATCTAGTGTCTTGTGATAAAGTCCTTTCCTCTCTGTTATCTCACCTAGACCTCAAGAGATCAAGTCCTAAAACTGGAAAAGACCTTCGAGATTATCGAGATTATCTAATTCAATCCCCCGATGAGGTGATGATGAAATGGAAGCTCCCAGTGGTTCCCAGTCCCAGATCACTGAGAAGCAGATCTGGGATTTGAGGCAAATCTTTTGATGCAGAACAAATCCAGTGCTCTTGGTGCTATACCATCCTCACCATAATTCTTCAAGGCAGGTGTCAACTTGAAAATAACACAGAACTACCAAAGTAGTCAGAAAAACCACTGTTTAATCAGGATAGGGATAAGTCCAACATTTGACCCTTTACTCAGAGTCCAGTGCCGAAACTTTTACAGGGTCTACACCCTGGACTCTGGAGACATTATCCCTGGGAGTGCCACCGCGCTACATGACAACTCCAAGGAGCCATTCAAGTTGGGAAGCTTAAATACCCTTCTAGGGGAGCATGGCGCCTGAGGATGAGAGGGATAGTTGATTGACTTTACAATGGTAACAAAGGAAAATGAGGATGCTTTACAAATGGACACAGAAGGGAAAGACCCAGGCAAAGGCTGGTAAAGGACTTTGGCCTAAGGGGAGAAACCTTTGGGATCAAGGAGATACTCAACACCTGATGGCCACTTAAACTACTTTAAGGTCTAATATGGTTAGTCTGAGACTAGTGAAGTTGGACTTTCCCTCAGGGGGAACTCTCAGGTGACAAGGTCAAACCTGGGGCTTTCACCTTTAAGCTAAGTAAACTGGGGGTCATTAAATCTTTCCAGGCCACAAGTCTGGGGACTTCTAGATTCCACGTGGACACAGGTAACTGAGAGGTTGGGACTCACCCAAAGTCATAGACTATTTGCATGTAACTCTCAGGTTTCCTGTATTTGATCTAGAGTATTTTTCTTTCTCCATACGAGAGCGCCACTTTTAACTTTAGCATTTATTTTATTTTATTTTTATTCTCAACCCAGCCAGCATCAGGTAAAACGTCATTTCTACCTACCTAGTAAAATAGAAAAGGAGGATTGTGTCTGAAACTGCGAATCTCTGTCGGAGCTTGCTTTTACCTTTAAATCTATAATAAAATCAACACAGAACTTTCCAAACTCTTTTGCATTTGTTTCCTTCTTTCTGTTCTTTTCTGTTCATTTCTAAAAATGCTTCAGGGACCCTCTCTTCGCCATCTTTTTGGCAGCCCCAACACTATCTCCTTTCTCCCTCTGCAGTGTATCTATCTACTTTGCCTCAAGTTTTCAATGACTTTTCATTCATTCAAAAAGAAAATTCTTACGAACTGCCTACTAGGTGTTAAATGCCAGGCCAGGTCCAAAACTTAAATGAGACAAGATTGCTGCCTTCAGTGGAGGCTGAAGTCTCGTCGAGGATTAGGACTCTGGCACCGAGAGTTATAATGCACACGATTATGTGCAGAGAGACAGGAGAGAGGTGTGGAACAAGGTGAGGCCCAGTGCGGAGGATCGTGCTCTGCGGTTACATTTAAAAAAAAAAAAATCCTTTTCTGTAGATACTTGTTAAGTGACAAATGAAATCAAATCCGCTTTCCTGACGGTAGTAGCTCTGGGCAAACAGAATGAATGGATCTTAACTCATCTTGAGGAATTCAACCTCCTCGCCTTTTTAGTGTTTGCCATTTATGGAAGTGGAGACCAAACACCCTCCGTATTAACCTCTTTCTCCAGACCACAAGAAGAAACCGCATTCCTGAGTGAGAAGGTGGAGATCCAGTTCAACAAACATTTAGTGCCCTGGCCCTCTTTAGGGCTGGCAGAACCTCAGGACCCTCTCTCATTCCTGGAGAAGGCCCAAGAGTTCCAGGACTTTGGGCAAAGGGCTCCTCATTTGCACCCCTCTGTAAGTTTTCTTTGGCAACCAGATTAGCCCAATTAATAACTCGCTTTCAATCCAAGAGTTTTCGTTCAGTTAACAGCGCCTGGCACACAGTAAAAGCTCAATAAATGCGTGTGAGCTGCCAGACTCTAGAGATCTTTCCAGATAGAGACGTTGGGTCTCCGTCATCCATCTGGGCATCACATTTATCAAGCTGGGTCCTAATTCCGGACCACTTGGGATAGTAGGCAAAGAGGGGAAGGAAAAAGTCTCGGTCCTCAAACAACTGGCCTCCTGGGGAGGGGAAAAGAGGCTGTGGATTACAACCAGAACACAAACAAGCAAATACAAACTAAAGGAATGGGAGAGAGGAAGGGAGAAGAGAATGAACGAGGCTTGTCTTGAATAAGCCCCGGAGGAGCCTTGAACAAACATTCTACGAGGAAAGTGGACTGTGGGGGTGGGGGTGGGGGTGGGGGTGGGCCCGTGGTTTTTTGTTTTGATTTCACTTGGGAAACTAGGCTGCTCAACCTCTCCTTTCACCCGGCGGGCTTCTTTACTTCGTAGGAGGAGATAGAATTTAGCTGGGAGCCCGGGCTCCAGCTAGGGGTGAGGGTGCCGTGCGTCCGTTTTAGGAGGGTGCGGCTTTTCTCCAGCGCTTTCAACCCATTGCTGGAGGCAGTTCACAACACGTTTGGGAAAATACCTCGCCGCCTCCCCGGAGTGATTGCCGGGGTGAAATGGGCCGCAGATAAAATTCCGAAGGCTATGGACCGTATCCTTGTGAGGATCAGGGCCAGCCATGACTAGTGGTAGTTTAACGGAGAAAAAGCCACCGGCGTGGTTATTGGGCGTTCATTACGAGGCTTTCAAGGAAAACAGATTAAATGATGGCAGTCACTGTTTGAAGGGTACTGACGTGGATGGCCTTCAAGTACGCGGCAGCTGAACCTGGGAACAGTCCTAGGTGGAGAGGAAACGTTTTGGAAAGTGATTTCTCAGGGCTCAGGAAGGGTGGTCAGGGTTTCGCTGCAGTCAGGGTTTCAGGGGTTAAGGAGGGTGCCTATGTCACATCATGCGTTGGAGACTCCTCCTCTTTTTGTGAGGTGAAGATTTTTGAAAATCACCCCACATTAAACTCCACCCCCTCATCGAAGCCACACATTGAAATTCTGCAAATAACTCCGGCCTCCTATGCATTTCCCATACCGACGTGCTAAGTCACGCCTGGGTTTCCTCACAAAATTTAAAGTCCTTTTAGAACCAACAGTTGGCCTCGGACACAATAGAAGCCGGGGGAAGATAGCAAGCCCAGAGGTGCGGAAGGAAGCATGAAAGGCTTAGGATCTTTAGATGTATTGCTGTGTTCCGGAATCGTTATCATTCTGACTCTATCGACCGCAACGAATGCAAGTAAGGGTTTGGGGCTTTTGTTTTTTCCTTTCCCCTATTGACTAGGACTTGGAAGGGTCTGACGGGCTTATTGGTGAAGGGGTCTGTTAAAGTAATATTACTCTTGCATGCTTGTAAGTCCACTGGCTCAGGCTGTCGTTCTCACAGTCGCAGCGAAATGGATAAGGACCATATCTCGTTCCTACACGGTATTAGCGAGGATCAATTAATTGGGAGCCAGTTAACTTGCTTTTCAATGGAACTCACACTTGGTAAGCTTCTGTCATGTGCCCAGGCTCGAGCTGGACTTAAAAAGATTTAAGCAGCCACAATATTGTTTGTTTTCTGTTT
Organism: Gracilinanus agilis; assembly: GCF_016433145.1. Classification (NCBI taxonomy): domain Eukaryota; kingdom Metazoa; phylum Chordata; class Mammalia; order Didelphimorphia; family Didelphidae; genus Gracilinanus; species Gracilinanus agilis. The sequence goes on from NC_058130.1 coordinate 709,434,787, forward strand.
TCTGGGAGCTTACTAGTCCTTATCGAAGATCTGAGATAGTGATTGACCTAAGTTGTTGTCCATTACCGAGGGCGGGCGGGTTAGATTCGGCTGGATGGTATGATGAGAATAAAGTTTTTTGCTGTTATTCCTGGCTTGCTGAAAGCCGGTCGGAAATGGAAGGAGAGGGGACAGGGGTGGGACTTGGATTAGTCACTACCATACTGAGCTACGGTTCCCATTCGCTGCGGTGGGATACAGTTCTGCCCGCTGGAAGTAGTTAACCCCACAAGCTCCAGAAAGGGAAGGTTTCTCCGCGCCTTCTCTCTCCCTCATGCTTCCATTCATTCTTTCTTGGCTGCCTTCCATTCAGCCGAAACCAGAGAGAGGGAGACGCCACCCAAACCCGTAGCAGCGCGCCATCCGCATTGTCACTTTGGCCATATTTGACGCGTTCATTTCCCAGGTGGAGTGAAACCGGTGATTTATCTAGTAGTGTTAACTACGGAAGGGGAAAGGATGGGGCGGGGGTGGGGTTGCTGTAGGCTAGTTTAGGGAATAAAGACTAGGTGGTTCCGAAGAGTCAGTGGAATTTGAAGGCCGAGGACTGCGGGGGCAGGAGTGGTGGAAATCAGGTTCACTCTGGGCTCTGCCACTGATGAAGTGCTGCGCCTTCTAGGAAGCCTTTTGGCCAGCTGGATGTGGATTTTGTTAGTAACTCAGGTTCAAATCCACTTTTGATGCTCACGTTTCCCTTTACTTTAACCAATATACTTAATCTTCCTGAGCCTCAGTTTCCTCCTCTGAAAATGAGGGTTCTGGATTCGAGGTCCCTTCCACGTCTAAATGATCTGTGGGGTGTTTCTCTTTTCCCTGGTGTAAAATGAGGGGGAATTGGACTTTTATCAGCGACCTCGGGGTCTGACGTTCTGCCTAGTAAGACGACTCTTCTTCCATTTTGGGTCCGCCCCTTTCTTAGAAAACTTCGCGCCCCTCCCCTTCTCCCACCCGGGTGTACTATGTCAAGGGGAGGGCCCGGCGTGGGAGGTGGCGGCAGGTTAGCCGTGCCCAGTGTCCGCCCCATTCCAGAGGCGGAGAATCGTGGCCTCTCCCCCTAGCCTGACCCAGTCTAGGGTGAGGGGCCCTTGGGTCTTCCTCCTCCTCCTCCTCTGGTCTGGGGCCTCCCGAGTCCTCCTCGCCCCCACCCCCTGCTGGTTTTCCCGCTTCCAGGCCGAGGGGCACACTGCCCTCGAGAGCTCTCGCGCCATGACCTTCAGCTTCCTCGATCCCTCCTACCACTGGCCCTCCGTGTGGGTAGGGGGAAGGGTAGGGCCATTCCCATTGGATGCCTCTGGAACTGGCGATCCTCGAGCCACTCCCCTCGGCCAATGGGGCCCAGAAACGGCAGGAGGGGTGCAGGTTTTCCCTCGTGGCACCTCCCAGCCTCTCGCCGGCCGGACCTCCGGGAAGTCTTCTAGAGGCGTTGGGGGGAAGGGTGCGGTCCCTGGCCTTCCCTCCTATGGTCCTGACCGCCTGGGTGCCTCCCCCTTCCACCCTGGCATGACCGAAACCCTCAAAAGCCATCTCCTTCAGAGTGGGCAGAGGATTCCGAGTTTAAAGGGGTCTTGAAATACGCCCTCCTTCCTGCCATGCCTTTCGATTTCACATTATTAACCTCCTACGATGCGGACGGAGATGGGGAAACGGACTCAGAGGGGGAAAGAGGTTTGGCTGAGCTCACACTTCAGAGCCAGAAGCCAAACCCAGGTCTCTGGCATCCCAGACCGGGGCTCTTGGTCTTTGCCAGTCCTTTGACGTAAACGAGCTGCAGCGTCCGGGGTCAGAAAGGGAGAGAACAAGGAGGGTCCTTTCCCCTTAAGGACAAAAGGATTTCTCTGCTTAAACCCTACCTCAGAGCCAGGCCTTCCTGGGGCCAGTATCTGGCAGTTCCAAACCCCTGCCGAGTGGCCTTTGGAAACACTTTAACACTGTTAACGGTTCCCACCACTTTGCTTCTTGGTGAATGTCTTGAACCCGTGCAGTTTCCAGAGTTTTTAATAGCTTAATCGTTGCAGAGACTGATAAAAATAACAGGATCAGTTTTAAGCTTCTTGGCTTTCTTCGACATCACAATAAAATTAAATCCAAGACTGGTAGTCCCTGGCTCTTTAAGATTAAAGGCTCAGACCTGTTGGACCTTTCACACCTGCCCTGGAGATTTCGGGCTTTGATAACATGGGATCTGGGCTGTTCAGATAATACTGCAAGATACTAAGTTCAAGCCGCTTTCTTTTAGCTGCTTTTTTTTTTAAGCAGTAGTAATGGTTTTAAGGGCTTTTAAGGGATAATAATATTAAATCTTAATAATAGTTAAGTGATCCTCTTCCCACTCATGGCCACCTGAGCTCATAAGAAGATTATAGGTGAAGGAAGCACAGGTTTTATTTGCTAATGCCATTTGTTTATTAGTAAAAGAAGAAAATTCTGGGCTCTTAAAAAAAAAATAAAAGATTGGTTTGGGGGTTTGGCTGAGCAGCACTGAAATCTTCAGCTGTGGCCAATCTGGACTTTAAATAATATCAATAACCCACTTAATTATTATTGGACAGGGGCTATTCCTGGTCCAGAATGTCATACTGATTTGTACACATCATCTTAGCCTAAGCAAACCCAGCTTTGCTCTTTGAGGGCCAGGACTTTCAGTTTCCTGTCCTTGGGCCCCAATAAGCACGGTTCCTTCTGGAGATTTGGATCTGAAAGGGGACCTCAGAGGTCATCTAGTCTAACCCCTCCATTTTACAGGTGAGGAAATGGGGCTTGGGAGATTAACTGCCCAAGAACATGTAGATAATAGTGATAGCTCACATTTAGATAACAGTTTCTTTAGATAACCGTATCTTATCTCCTTTGTTCCGCACAGAAGTAGGAAGTGGAAGAGGTAGCTTTTGAAAGGAGGTTCCCAGACTCCTGAGAGCTGAATGTGCAAAGTGAGATTGTTTAACATTGTCCTATACTTTGTGACTGAGGCCTTCTAAGGAAGGGTGACAGCCAGTTGGCCTTTGGAAAATCTGAGAGCAGATGTTATTTTACCATCAGCCTTTTATTACCTCATCTTATCCTGTGGTTTTTATTTCTTGTGGCAGCCTGGATTTCCTCCTTCTGTTTCCTATGAGGATCACCAACACTTTGTATAGGTATGGCATTCATGGGCATTTCCAGGGAAATTCAGTGAGTTTGTCCATATTGGACACGAAAAGGGTTATTCTTGAGCAGAAACCACTAATGATATTTTAAAAAATTAAAACCCTTATGGGTAAATTTTTTACTGGAATAAAATAAGGAAGATTTAAACAACAACAACAACAACAACTATGTTTTGGTTCTGAGACAAAAGAGTGATAAGGGCTCTACAAAGAGTTAAATGACTTGCCCAGGGTCACACAACCAGAAAGAGTCTGAGGTCAGATTTGAACCTAGGACCTCCCATCTCTAGGCCTTGCTCTCAAACCACTGAGCTGCCTAACTGCCTCTTACTAATAAGTATTTTTGGAACATATTCAACTAAATCCCTTCATAGGCCATCTATACCTAGGGGAATTAGAGAACTTCCCTGTTAATCCTTAGATCATTTTGTAGGTTTATCCTGCTCTGGTCTTCAGGGAGAAAATATCCCGCAATTCTCAGCAGCATTAAATTGCAAAGGCAATTTAATGGGAAGAGGCCCCAGATTTCCTCCCCTCCTCTCATCCCTTTTGAATATTTGGTATTTACTTCTTTATTTTCACTAGGACTGAAAACCAGATGCCTTCTAAGATACTTTCCAGCTCTAAAAATCTGATCCTAAAAAATCAAGCTACTCCAAATCTAATCCCAGGGTGTATTTAATCCCCCAAGGAGAGGCTGGGCTAAAGGTTGGTCAGGGTTTTCACTGTTGGGCCTTTCCACATTCCCCAGGGGCCCAGATGCAGCCTTCAGGCCCTCAGAAATACATCCAAAGTGTACATTAAGCTTGCTAAGAGCCTCTATCTGTCAGGTAAGTCGACAGTTGCTAAGAGACTGAGGGAGTAATCAGTAAGTGTGGGGCACTGCCATAGATGACCAGATTCTGAGGGCGCCTGGGGGAGAAAGACAGAGACAGAGGGACACTGACGCCACGCCATGCTGGAGACTCAAGCTTACTCTCCTTAGCATTTTGCAGAATCCGAGAATTAGTCTGGAAATTGCCCATGGTTGGAGAGGGGGAGTGGGGAGACCTCCACTGGTTTAGGGACTCCTAGATGGAGGCACTGCCCTCTTTTTAGAATACATACAGCCACTCTTAGTCAGAGCAGATGCTTGAATTCAGGTCTTCTAGACTATTAGATCCGGTTCACCATATGTTTCCGTTAAAATTTCTTTATTCGCTTTGGTGGGCAGCAATAGAAAAATCATTCGAAAGCAGTTGCCACTTCATTTGCCTGGAAGTAAAAAAAAAAACAAAAAAAAAACTCGGGGTTTTATTTTTCATCTATTATTCATGAGACAGCTTGACTTCTTGTTTTTGTGGAGCAGTTCGTTGGGGAAGTGCTCTCCTAGCACAGCCTAGATGTCCTTTCTTGGCTTCCCTTTTCCAATACTCATCCAAGCCCACTTGGCCTTTTTGTGTAATAGTGGGGGTGGGAGAACTGTGCCCAGAACTTCCTGGAAGTGGGAGCAGAGGTTTCAAGGGAAGAACAGAGTCTAGTAAAACCCAAAATTAGGATCCCTCCCTCCTGGTGCAAGGCAGCCTGCTGCTTCAAGGCACTTCAACTGGGGGGCCCTAACCATATTTTCCTGACTTGGTTAAATAATTCTCCAATAAGGACTTCTGTGAACCCTTTGCTTTCAGACTGGTATCTTCACTAGGATAGAAAACCCTAGTCAGTAAAATCTTTACTCAGTTAGGGGTTCAGTAGTATCTGCCATGCTGAGATTGAGAGCTTAAATGGGATTTCAGAAGTCATCTAGTCCAACTCCACTCACCATTTTATTTATTTATTTTTTTGAGTGGCAGGAGCTGGGCTCTCTGGGTTAAGTGACTCACCCAAGGGCACACAGCTAGGATGGCCTTATGGAGGCTTTGTTTACCTGACACATTCTTATTCAAATGTTCTAAAAGGGTGGACCAGTTCTACCAAATTCCCTGTTTCCTCTTCCTCTTCTGTCACGAAGGGCTGACCTAAGCTTCTTGAGGCAATGGGGTGATGACAAAACAAGAGAAATGTCCCTGTTCCTCCGGACTTCCTGTCCCTGAGCAGCAGAAAGTTTCAGAGCTGGAAGCACTGCCCTGATCATGTTCTCCAAAGTGATGAATAAACCAAGTAATTAAGTCATTTTTTTTTAAACCCTTAACTTCTGTGTATTGACTTATAGGTGGAAGATTGGTAAGGGTAGGCAATGGGGGTCAAGTGACTTGCCCAGGGTCACACAGCTGGGAAGTGGCTGAGGCTGGATTTGAACCTAGGACCTCCTGTCTCTAGGCCTGACTCTCACTCCACTGAGCTACCCAGCTGCCCCCAATTAAGTCATTTTTAAAAATTTAAACTTCATAATAGCTTGTAACAAATACAATCCAGGAGACTGAACTTCTGGGAAAGGACTCTGGAAACTTGTAACTTTTCATCTTGATCCCGATACTTCTGGAGCTGTTTAGATCTTGACTCAGCTCAATTTCCTCATCTGTACAAAGATAATACTAGTAATAGATAATATTTATATAGCACTTGACAATTATGATCTCATTCGATCCTCATAATAACCCTGGAAAATGGGTACTATTATTCTTTTTATTTTACAGATGAGAAAACTGAGGCAGACAGAGGTTAAATGACTTGCCATGGGTTCATACAACTAGCAAATGTCTGAGGCTGGATTTAAACTCAGGTCTTCCTGATTCCTCAAAGAGGATAATAACTATATTTATCTATTTCATAGTTGTAGCCAACTCTTCATAACCCCATTTGGGGTTTTCTTGGCAAAGATACTAGAATGATTCACTATTTCTTTCTCCAGCTCATTTTACAAATGAGGAAACTGAGGCAAATATGGTTAAGTGACTTGCCCAGGGTCAGACAGCTAGTTGGTTGTCTGAGGTTAGTTTTAAGCTGTGGGTCTGCTGACTGCAGGCTTGGTGCTCTGTAGACTTTACCACCTAGCTGCCCTTCACAGTAATGTGAGGAAATCACTTTGCCTTAAAGTGTTAAAGGGATAAGTATAATACTATTAAAAACTCCACTACATTTTTATTTTAAAGGAGATATAAAAGTGATTTATTTGCTCTGCATTTCCCCCTATCCTGAAGCCAGTCTCTTTTAACCAACCATTTTATAGAAGAGGAAACAGCCTGGTAGGAAGAGGGGAAATGACTCACTCATAGTCACTGCTGATAAGTAGCCCGACTTCAGTTGTTTTGTTGTTTTTTAGTGGCGCTCTATTGTAAGAGAAGTGTAAGTTGTATAAGAACTCTAACTTTCTTCCTTCAAAACTCTGAAGCTGGATGGCTCAGTGAGTGGATGGAGTACCAGGACTAGAGAGGGGAGGTTCTGGGTTTAAATGTGGCCTCGGATACTTTTTAGCTGGGTGACCCTGGGCAAGTCATGTAACCCACATAGCCTAGCCCTTACTGCTCTTCTTCTGACTTGGAATGGAAGGTAAGGGTTTAAAAAACAAACACACCGGGAGATTAGAAATAGGTAAATGGCTTTATTTTTCATTTATTTATTTATTTATTTGTTTAAACCCTTACCTTCCCTCTTGGAGTCAATACTGTGTATTGGCTTCAAGGCAGAAGAATGGTAAGGGTAGGCAATGGGGGTCAAGTGACTTGCCCAGGGTCACACAGCTGGGAAATGTCTGAGGTCAGATCTGAACCTAGGACCTCCTGTCTCTAGGCCTGGATCTCAATCCACTGAGCCACCCAGCTGCCCCCCAGGTAAATGGCTTTAAACTGTGACTCGGTTTCCACAGAGGACAGCATAGGGCGCTTCCATAAGCGACAGTTAAATGCCACTGATATTAATGGGGCTGTTGAATGATATACTAACACCATTTAAGGGCTACAAAGCGTGTCCTGCCCCCAACTCCCAGCAGTTCTGTGAAGTATGTAGCCAAGCCTTAGTATCCCCACTTCACAAATCAGGAAACTGAGGTTTAACCCATGGCCTCGGAGTCAGAGCTGGGATTTGAACTTGTTCTTTCCACTGTAGAAAATTGTTAGAGCCTAACAAGCACAGAATCTATTCAAAAACCAACTCATCAACTCCCCTACCAATCCTCTCGTTCACTTGACAGTACCTTTAGGAACAAAATTTTAGAACTGGAAGGCATCTCAGAGATCAAGCAGCCCAAATCTGTCATTTTACAGATGAAGAAACTGATGCTTGGCTGTGACTTTTCCAAGGTCATGCATCTAGTAACTATCTGAGGCAGAGGTTGCACTCAGAACTTCCTTACTTCCATTCCAGCGCTACCCACCACACTATGATGCCTTTCTCTTTCTAACTCTTGGAAGTGTCTTGGTTAACCCTTTGGATGCCAGTTGATCTTTCCAAGAGCTTCTCCCATCTCCATTAGCGACCATCCTAGGGTCATCTGAATAACTGGGATGGCCTCTCTCTCCTAGTTGGTTCATCCTCTCCTCCTTTCAGTCATTCCTGAACTGGGTTCAAAAGAAAGCCTTCTTTCTCCCTGGCATTCAAGAGCCTCCACTACTTGGCTCTGCCCTTCTTAATCAGATGGAGTCTTAGCTGCTCTCCGAGTTGCACTTAGCCAAGTCAGGCAGTGTGACATGGAGGGACAAGCCTGGACTCCTGGGTCCTGAGTCTCCGAGTTGGAATTCCTGGGTCTTGACTCTGATACTAAGTTGTAGCAACTTGGCAAGTCACCGTCACCTTGTAACTCAGTTTCTTCTTTTGTAACCTGGGAATAATAATACCTAATTATATAATAATGTATCATATAACGTGTGTTACATGTTATGTAATATAATTACATTATAATAATTACACAATACAAAATAATAACTAATTCCTACTTTACCAGGTTTTCCGTGAGACAGAGAGCTTTGTTTATTTTAAAACATTGTGCAAATGTGAAGAAACTGACTGTTCCTTTTCAGAACATCAGGGACTTGCTAGTCTCTGGCTCCTTCCCACTCCCATTTCTCACCCACGTTTCGGTTTTTTCTTTTCTCCTTTTTGCTTATTCATATTCCACGCATCCTGTAAGGTAAGGCCTGGCTCAAGTCTCGATCTGTACATGAAGCCTATGCTGACCACCAGAGTTCTTCTTCTTTTTTCCTAAACTCTTCTTTTCTATCTTAGCATCAATTCTAAGAAGAGTAGGAAGGGCTTAGTTAATGGGAATTAAGTGACTTGCCCAGGTTCACACAGCTAGGAAGTATCTGAGGCCAGGTTTTTGAACCCAGGATCTCCCTATTCCAGGCCTGGCACCCTATCCACTGTGCTACCTTGTTGTCCTCACTCAAAATCTTCCAAGATTTTGTCGTTTAGTCATTTTTTCAGTTGTGTCCTTGTCTTCAGGACCTCTTTGGGGGTTTTCCTGGCAAAGATACTGGTGTGGTTTGCTGTTTCCTTCTCCAGCTCATTTTACAGATGAGGAAACTGAGGCAAAGTTAAACATGACTTGCCCAGGGTCACACAGCTGGTAAGTGTCTGAGGCCGGATTTGCACTTGGGAAGTGAGTCTATGCCTTCACCACTTAGCTAGCTGCCGAGAGATGGTTCCTCCATAGATAGTTGGGTGGAGTTCTTTTCTCTTTTCGTTGTCCCCCTGTTCTAGTCGGGGCTCTTCAGGTGGCCGGGCCTGGAAGTCTGAGGTCAGGGCTTCCACAAATCTCTTCCCGCCTGGTAGAAATTCAGTGAACATTTGCTTGTTTTCGTAATTGTTATAAAGGAGGGGAAACTCTAGGTCAAAGGGAACCTTGTTGATGCCTTTCCCCAAAGAAAGGAGAGGCAGCTTAGAGGCAGCCAGGTAGAGAAGTAGATGGAGCCCTGGGCTCCTGGAGTCGGGTAGACTCGAGTTCAAATTCTGCCTCAGATACTTCCTAGCTGTGTAAGCAAGTTGCTTAACCTCTCTGCCTCAGTTTCCTCTACTATAAAATGGAGACTAGTAGCACCTACCTCCCAGGGTGATTGTGAGGATTAAAGGAGACAGCTGTCAAGTGCATTTAGCACAGTGCCTGGCACTAGCAGCTGCCCTATAATCGCTAGTTATTATTACGAGGCCAGTTATTATTCAAGGATGGTGACCTTCTCTGCTTCTCCTGAACTTTGTCCATTGGCTGTAAGGATCACAAACTGATTCCTTGGGGCTCCGTACAGGTAAGATTCTTCCCTGGCTTGTACTGGCTTGTCTCTAAGTAGAAACTCAAATTCTTTTGTCTTGTGTAAAACCCAGCTGGATTTCAGGTTCCGCTTCCTGGCGAATTTACTGCCTTAAAAGAGCCATGAATTACAATTTAGGTTTTGTTTAGGTAAAGTTGGCCTCCATTCTCTTTTGATTAGGGGAAAGTGGCTTTTTTCTTCCTGGTTCATTGGGAGCCCAAGGCAGTGTGAGGAAGAGAGAAATTCATGGGAGACTAGGGACGCAATCTGTAGCTTTCCTGCCTTGGGGCCTCAGTTTCCTCATTTTGTAAAATGCGGGGGTTGATCTCTGAGATCTTTTTGAGTTCTACATCTAAGATCCCTTAGAAGCTCCGATTCTGTTTGCATGACCTTGGGCAAGCCCTAATCCATAAAATGAGGCGCCTATTCAGGCTTGATGTTTGTTTAATTAAATTGATTCTGCAACTAGAGGGCTTGGCTTTGTCAGCTTCTTTAAAATTTAACTATGGGAATAGCTAGGTTGCTCAATGGATAGAGAGCCAGGTCCAGAGCCCCGAGGTCCGGGGTTCAAATAGGAACACTTCCTAGCTGTGTGATGTAAGTCACTTAACCCCAATGACCCGGCCCTGACTGCTCTTCTGCCTTGGAACAGATGCTTAGTATTGATTCTAAGACAGAAGAGAAGGGTTTATTTTTTCCCCCATCAAGTCAACAAGGTAGGAAGGGCCTTTAGAGTTCTTCTAGAAATCAGAAGTTCTTAGCCTGGCATCTAGGAACTGCCTCTCTTCACCCATCCGACGCTTAAGTCTGTGGGTAGATTTTGAGGGACCCATAAACTTGGATGGGAAAACAAATTAGGGTTTAATTTCAATATAATTAATTTCCTTTCAAATCCTATGTATTTTATTTTGTCTGAAAAACATTATTCTGAGGAGGGGGTCCCCTAGGCCTACCAGACTGTCGGAGGAGGCCCCTGTTCAATTTCTGCATTTTACAGAAAAGTGAGTTGATTCTCGGAGAAGAGTGATGATTTGTACAAGCTCGCACAGAAAGTTATGGACCAGATCCCAGGGCCTGACTTACAGACGGGGGCGCTTTCCACCTCATTCACTCATTCATTCAATAAATATTTGAATTAAATGCCATGGAGAGATGAGAGCTCACCCTTGTGATGTTCTTGGTCCTCTTTGAGGGATGAACAACAAAAGACAGACAGAGCACTTAGTATGTACTATTGGTACTATTAAAGCGTATTTGTGGTTTAAAATAAGTATCAGAAGCCCAGAGAATCATTTTGTTTTGAGCTAGTGGCCATTGAGACCATAACAATTTAAAAACCTGTGCTCCCCCCCCCCCCCCACCGGTCTAAGTTGTGTCCCCATCTTGTCTATGTGGTGGTATGCTGAAAGTAATTGATCCCAGTCCTGTCAGACTTCTCAGCTCCAGAGAACATACCAGCAATTCTTTCTTTCTTTTTAATTAAATTTTTTTTAAACCCTTAAATTCTGTGTATTGGCTCTTAGGTGGAGGAGTGGTAAGGGTAGGCAATGGGGGTCAAGTGACTTGCCCAGGGTCACACAGCTGGGAAGTGTCTGAGGCTGAACTTGAACCTAGGACCTCCCGTCTCTAGGCCAGACTCTCAATCCACTGAGCTACCTTGCTGCCCCAGGATTTCTTTTTAAAAGCATTCTTTAAGTGAATTGCCTGAGGTCCCATTGCTTGGACTAGTGAGAGCCTCCTCCCAAGTCTTTTATCCTCTCTGCCTAGTCAAACTCCCTTCTTCCCTAGGGCTGTTGACACACTGATTCCTTTTTCCCTCTTCTAAGATCCCTTTAAAAGTAGGATGGACCTCAGACCATCCACCTCTTCATATTACTGATGAGAAGAAACAGCTGGAGAGAAGTTAAGACTGCTAAGTGGCAGAGGCAGATTTTGAACCCTGGTTTTCTAGACATTTTTTATCATAGGTTCATATATTTTGAGTTGGAAGGGACTCGAGTGGTCATCTAATCCAAGTTACCCATTTTATAGATGAGGAATTTAGGACCCAGAAAGGTAAAAACATTTATCTGAGCTCTTATAGTTAGGAAAGGGCAGAGTTCATATGTGAATTCAGGGACTGACTCCAGTGAGCCATGCTGCCTCCCTCTTAATTAAATTGAGCAGACATGAAGGGCTTACAGTAAAGCTTATCTCTGGAGATACAAAGACAAAACGGTGTATATTTTAGGAGGAGGGTAGCAGTGGGGTAGTTACAACATAAATGTAGATAAATAAGAACAAAGTACACTCTCCATTATCTTGTACTTCAGATAATTTTCTACTTTTCTTCTCTTCCTCCCTGTTATAGAGGTCAGGAAGAAATCTCTCTCTCTCTCTCTCTCTCTCTCTCTCTCTCTCTCTCTCTCTCTCTCTCTCTCTCTCTCTCTCTCTCTCTCTCTCTCTCCCCTCTCTTCTTCCCTCCCTCCTTCTCCATCTACACACAGAGTTCGTAGGATTCAGTTCATTTCAAAAGACATTTCAGTGATGTATTGACTACCCAAAAAAGATTGAATTGAATTAATAAAATATTTGTGGATTCTGTAGGCCACTGTCACATAAACCATCTTGGGAAGCTCTTTAAAGGAAACCTTAGTGGCAGCTAGGTGGCACAGTGGTTAGAGCACCTGGCCTGGAGACTAGAAGACCTGAGTTCAAATGTGACCTCAGATACTGCCTAGAAGTGTGACGCTGGGCAAGTCACTCAATTCTAATTGCCTAGTCCTTTCCCTTCAGTTTTAAAGTTGTCACTAAGATGGAAAGTAATGGAGGAAGAAAGAAAGGAAAGAAGGAAGAGAGAACGAGCAAGCTTAGTTCTTGGGAGGGAGCTAGAAGCATTGAGTCTGATAGAGTCTAAAACAAGCATCAGTTTTCCTCATCTGTAAAATGGGAATAATAAGAACAACCCTATTTCATAGGATTGTTGTGACTGAGATGATGACTGTAAAGTGCTTTGCAAACCTTAAAGTTCTGTGTGTATGCTAGCAGCTTGCTAATCAATCAGGGGTAAAGGCATTAAACATGCCTTTAATATTTATTCATTTAGTTTCTTAAGCCCTTACTGATTTTTTAAAATATGGACCTTCATTTCAGAGGGAAGTTTGGCTTAATTAAAAGAACTTTGTAGTTTCTCAAAGGCAATTCAACTCATTTTCTTGTTCAAATCTAGGTCATGTCAGTTAGCAAGCATAACATACATATTAAGAATGTGCCATGTGCCAGGCACGATGGGACAGCTCATTTATAGTGTCTGTTCGAAATATATGCAGTGGTGGATGAGCTTTATGTCCAGCTGTTTGGACAATAGAGATTCATCCACTTGATTTTTCCTGTATGGATAGTCAGAGGCTAGAGACTCTTAGTTTACTTATTCATACTTGAAATGAAAACATGTGGATGTCCCTTTCTTTACTTTGCTCTTTAATTCTTTATTAGTCTCTTTCATTTCCTTGTGGTTGGGAGTTCCTCCTCAATACCCTCAGCTCTAGGAGCCGGTGGCCCAGACCTGGTTCTTAGTTTCAACGGAAGTAGAAAAGGAAGCCCAACCACCTAATGATAGTCCTTAAGCTTTCAGCCCAACCCTAATGGAACCACACACAGCCTGGGGTACTTTTAGCAATGATTTCAGTGACTGGTTTCTTACCATTATTGTTGATTGTATTACCATGGCTGGTATTGAGTTGACCATTTTCTTTCCAGTTCCTTTATTTTTCGCTGTACTAATTGCCACAGGCCGATTGTCAAGTTTTTAGTTCATTTTTTGCCTTCCCCTCTTGTTTTTATTTTGCTTCAGTGGACACGTGTGGGAGGAATGAATTCCAGTGCCAAGATGGAAAGTGCATCTCCTATAAGTGGGTCTGCGACGGTAGTCCTGAGTGCAAGGATGGATCTGATGAAACCATGGAAACCTGCTGTAAGTCACCTTTGACCTTCTAAAGCAGGGAGTCATAGCCTTTTTTTTTTTTTTTAAACCCTTTCCGTCTGTTCTAGAATCAATACTGTGCCAATGCAAAAGAATGGTCTGGTCTAGGCAATGGGGGTTAAGTGACTTGCCCAGGAACACACAGCTGGGAAATATCTGAGACTAAATTGAACCCAGGACCTCCCTACTCTACACCTGGCTCTCAAACCACTGAGCCACATAGCTGCCCTCTAAGGCCTTTTTTGTGTGTCATAAACCTCTTTGGCAGTCTGAAGCCTTTGACAGCCTCATCAGAATTTTTTTTTTTAACCCTTGTACTTCGGTGTGTTGTCTCATGGGTGGAAGAGTGGTAAGGGTGGGCAATGGGGGTCAAGTGACTTGTCCAGGGTCACACAGCTGGGAAGTGGCTGAGGCCGGGTTTGAACCTAGGACCTCCTCTCTCTAGGCCTGGCTCTCACTCCACTGAGCTACCCAGCTGCCCCTCCTTATCAGAATTTTTAAAAAATCCATAATCCAAGGAAATGCTAAATTTCAGTTAAAGGTTACTGAAAACAGATATAATTTTTTTCTCTTCCAAATTCACTGACTCCCTGGAGGGTCTTAGACGCCAGGTAAAACAGGGATATAATAGCAGCTCTTTGAAGAAAGGTTATTGTAAGGGTCTTGCTCAATCTAAAACGCATGATCTCATCGTGATGGGAAAAAAAACAAGATGAAGAAAGTTTCAAGGGAATCGAGGGCCATTAGTGACTGAGCTGTGTAAGGGCCTGGGAATGTGTGAGTGGGCTACAGGTACATGTATAGACCTGGCTGGTTGGGAGAGTAGTCTGTTCATTAATTGTGAACTAATTGTTCAGCTAAGTGCTACCACCCCAAAATAGCTCGGAACCATTTTGTCTCATGAAATAGTAACTGGGTGTTTCTTTTCAAAAATGTGTTTTTTTAATCCTAAAAATACAACTTGTGAATTTTTTTGGTCGCTTGTTTTTTTTTTGTTTTTTTTTTTAAACTAAACTTATGAGTCTATCAGGGTAGAAAATTCCTTCCACAGATGGAGGTACTTAGTATTACAGTGTTGTCTGGGTCACTGAGAGCTTAAGTGTCTTTCTCAGGCAGTGCCATAGCTAAGGATGTGTCTGAGGTGGGGCTTGACTCAAGTCTTCCTCACTCCAAGGGGGAGTCATCTACTCCATGCTACCAGTTACAGCAGTACCAAGTCTTTTTGATGACATCATGTTTTGTATAGCTTATAAGATGTTGTTCTTTTTTTTTAGACCCTTACCTTCCGTCTTGGATTCAATACTGTGTATTGGCTCCAAGGCAGAAGATTGGCAAGGGTAGGCAATGGGGGTCAAGTGACTTGCCCAGGGTCACACAGCTAGGAAGTATCTGAGACCAGATTTGAACCTAGGACCTCCTGTCTCTAGGCCTGGCTCTCAATCCACTGAGCCACCCAGCTGTCCCCTTATAAAATTAGCAACCATGGCAGGTTGCTGTAAGTTGGACTTGTGGGATCATTGTCATGATGACTCTCATTTCTTGGGGGCTTTAAGGGTTACAGAGCTTTGCGAGCCAGAATTATTGTACAGAAAAGGAATCTGAAGCTTTGAGAAGTGAAGGGACTTTCTGTGTTCTCACCACCAGAGTCTAGGGTGTAAACCAAACTTAGGTCTTCTGACCCTAAGTCAGTCCCTCTTAATATTCTACCACAGTGATTCCCAAAGTGGGTGCTACCGCCCCCAGGTGGGTGCTGCACCACCAGGAGGGTGGTGATAGCCACAGGTGCATTTATCTTTCCTATTAATTGGTATTAAATTTTTAAAAAATTAATCTCCAGGGGGCTAAGTAAT
The DNA here is from genome assembly GCF_016433145.1 of Gracilinanus agilis. Classification (NCBI taxonomy): domain Eukaryota; kingdom Metazoa; phylum Chordata; class Mammalia; order Didelphimorphia; family Didelphidae; genus Gracilinanus; species Gracilinanus agilis. The sequence goes on from NC_058130.1 coordinate 709,449,938, forward strand.
ATTTTTTCTGGAAAGGGGGCAGTAGGCCAAAAAAGTTTGGGAACCATTGCTTACCATGTTGCTTTTCTGTCATGAAGCCAGAAAGCATTTCTCCTTTAGGCATCATCTAGCACACCCCATCATTTTACAGATAAGAAAGTTGAGACTCAAGAGAAAGGAGAAGAACCCAGGTCATAGGATTCCGAAGTAGCTGAACCAGCATTCTAGCCCAGGATCTCTGCCCCCTCCTCCTGATCCCATGCTCTTTGGCTGTTTGTTTGAAAGAAGGTTGTTATCTTTGTTGTAGCATCTGTGACCTGCAAGCCAGAAGAGTTCAGCTGTGGTGGTCGAATTAATCGGTGCATCCCCTTAACCTGGAAGTGTGACTCCCAAACGGACTGTGAGAATGGCTCAGATGAGCAAGACTGCCGTAAGTATGGAGAGGGGCTGGCTGAGCACTTCAGGGGTGATTCAGAGGGTTCTTGTAGGGACCTGTTGGATTCATTAGCATTAACTGGAGCCATAAAATGTTAGTTAATTAAAATCTAATGTGGCTTTCAGGAATGTGCCAATATGGTCTCTGGGATACAGTAAAAGTTTGTTTCTTAAGAAATCAACTGTGATTATATGGGAATTTACTGTTTGCTGTCCCATTTAGTTTCATTTCCCTACCTCCCCCAATTTCTCTATGGCATCCTTACTCATTTCCTTCCTGAGACACCCTCCCTTCTCTTCTCCATTCATAAATCCAAATTCTACCCATTCTTTAGGTGTGAGAAGACTAGTCTTTTCTCTGGATTTCAAGGGGGGGAATGTGATATTGGAAATTTGGGGTCCTTGAACTTAATATTGGGGTCTGTGGTATAAACTTCCCATGTACGTTTAGGGGACTTGAAAACTACATTTCCTATGATTCCTCTTGTGTAATACAGGTGGGCAGGAAGTGTGATTAGGTAGACAGAGGTATAAAGTCTCAGAGCTTGATTGGGATGCGCTCTTTCCTAGGAAGCAGCCAAGGGGAAGGTATGGTGGGCCATTCAAATGCATTCAACTCCCCATAATTCAAGCAACTGCACCCCAAAGTTCATTTTGGATCTTCATGATCCAGTGTAGGTTCTTCAGGCATCTTCATGGTGCCTTCTCCAAACAGGTTCGTTGTCTGGATTCTGGTGAGATGGCAAATTTCTTATCCTGAAATTACTCTCAAAAGAATTTAAACTTTTAAGTTATAGATTATAACACATACATTCCCTGCTGAGGAGAATTATACACAGGGCCCTATTTGCTTAAGTTCTTCCCCTTCCAGGAAGCCTTTCTTTGCCTCTTATCCATCCCCCACTAATCTTCCCCTTTCCTTTTTTCCTTTTCTTACCTCCCTCTTAGAATCAGTACTGTGTATTGGTTTCACAGAAGAGTGGTTAGGGGCTAAGCAATGGAGGTTAAGTGACTTGCCCAGGGTCACACAGCTAGGAAGCCAGACTTGAGCCACCTAGTTATCATCCATAGAAAATACTTACTGATTGAAGGCTTCCCCACTTTATTTTCTAGATCTTTCTGTACTCATTCCCTAATGGTTTCAAGTGAATAAATCCCATCTCCCCACCCAGGGTGCAAGCTCCTCAAGATAAGGCATTGCCCTGTACGAATTCACTTGTCCCTCAAAAGCCTTCTCCAATACTAAAGCCATTGTAACTTCCCAATAAATACTGGTTGCTGAGTGGCTCATTTATGTTCCACCAAACTTCTGAGGATTTGATTTCAGGTTTAATATTAGAGAATTCATTAGTTGATCAGTCTCAGGTCTATATGGGAAGAGGAGTTTGAGAGTGGCCAATGTGCTTGAAAGTGACCAGATTACTCCCATGGACATAGGTTTTACATACTTGACCACATGAGTACAACCTATATCAAATGGCTTGTCCTCTCAATGAGGGAGGAGGGAAAAATTTGGAACTCAAATTTTTAAAAAAACTAATGTTAAGGGGGGCAGCTGGGTAGCTCAGTGGATTGAGAGCCAGGCCTAGAGACAGGAGGTCCTAGGTTCAAATCCGGCCTCAGACACTTCCCAGCTGTGTGACCCTGGGCAAGTTACTTGACCCCCATTGCCTACCCTTACCACTCTTCCACCTATAAGTCAATGCACAGAAGTTAAGGGTTTAAAATGAAAAAAAAAAAACTAATGTTAAAATTTGTTTTTATGGGGCAGCTGGGTGGCTCAGTGGATAAAGAACCAGGTCTGGAGTTGGGGGTACCTGGCCTCAGACACTTTCTAACTGTGTGACCCTAGGCAAGTCACCTAGGCATTTGCCTAGCCCTTAACCCTCTGACTTAGTTAATACTAAGATAGAAAGCGAGGGTTAAAAAAATGGTTTTTACATATAAAAAAGTAATCTTATTTCCTCCTCTCCTAGCCCTTAAGACATGTTCCCACGACCAGTTCCGATGCCATGATGGGAAATGCATCTCCCAAGAGTTTGTCTGTGACGCAGACCGGGACTGTGATGATGGGAGTGATGAGCTAGATTGTCCAGACCCCACCTGCAATCCAGCAACATTCCAGTGCAACAATACTATATGTATCCCCAAACTATGGGTCTGCGATGGTGACCAGGACTGTGAAGATGGCTCCGACGAACAGCCTGACAAGTGTGGGGGACATGACTTGGTCAAGAAGCCCTGGCCTTGCTCTTCTCTGGAGTTCCACTGTGGCAGTGGGGAGTGCATCCACATGAGTTGGCGGTGCGACGGGGGTCATGACTGCAAGGACAAGTCTGATGAGGAGGGCTGTGGTATGTTCCCAAATACTTCGTTTCTCATAGACAATCGGCATCTTTTCCTCAGGTGCAATTTGCCATACCGTCATTCCTCTGCTTAACAAATTTGTGTTTCCTCAACGGCTATAGAGCAAAATCCATCCTCTTCAACATAGCAATTCCGACCCTCCCATCTGTCCTCATTCCCTCTGTCTATGCAGCCAATAAGTACTATTCATTTATCCAACCAGCCTAGTCATCTGATTGTTTCCCAGTCTACCTGCCCCTCTTCACACGTTTTAAAGAGCTTCCCATCTCTTCTAGAATGTTTTACACTCTTGAATTTTTGTCCATGAAATCTTATAAATTCCTTCTCTGAACTCATTAAAAACTATTCTGAAGTCTATAATGTATCTCAGCAGGTGGTTCCTCATCTTTTGGTGAGAATTAGGCCTGGAATGGGAAGTTCCTTTTCTTATTTCCACCACCTTTTGACAGAAGAAATGGTCATCAAGGCAAGTCAGAAAGTTATTGTTATCTGTTCTACTTTTGGCAGAAAGAAAATTCCAACTGATTTCCAGATCACCGACTTACCCATCACCAAATTCCTCACCTATTTGAAAAAAATTCTATCCAGGTGGACTGTATTATCCTCCAGAAAAATAATCATTTCTTCTTTCCCCTTTGTTGATCATCTCCCAGGTGTTCTTCACTGGGCTTCCTGCTTCTGGTTTTTTAATTTCCTCATCTGAGCACATCTTAATACCTCTAGTAACTTGTCATCCTCCCTACTTGCATCTCTTTTGCCTTTCCTTTTAAATATAGTACACCCTTCCAGAGTCAGATTGGAGGAAGATCTTAGTTAATAAAGTCTTTTTTTTTTTTTTTTTAAACCCTTACCTTCTGTCTTGGAGTCAATACTGTGTATTGGCTCCAAAGCAGAAGAGTGGTAAGGGTAGGCAATGGGGGTCAAGTGACTTTCCCAGGGTCACACAGCTGGGAAGTGTCTGAGGTCAGATTTGAACCTAGGACCTCTCATCTGTAGGCCTGGCTTTCAATCCACGGAGCCACCCAGCTGCCCCCAGTTGATAAAGTCTTAATGATGCCTATGAAAGCAAATTTCCTCCTGGTGTTAAGATTGCTTATTCTCTATACTTTGTGCATTTATGTGAGACTGGATTTTGCTGCTGCTCCTTTATTGGATTTTTTCTCACTCTGAATTTCTGGGAGTCCCTTCCACAATTCTGTCTACATTATAGCTCTATGGTATCCAGCTTGGTGGATCTATGTGAGATATTTTCTCCTTTTAATTACTTGTTTTAATTATAGAACATAAATTTAAAGCATGAAGGAACCTGAGAAGATATCTATCTAGTCCAACTTTTTTTTTACAGTGTTAGATGACTTGCCCAAGGTCACAAAGCTATCAGTGACAGAAATGAGATTTGACCCTAGGTCCTCGGATTCCAAATCCACTCTTTCTTCTGTGTGAGCTCCATCCCTGGCTAAGAATTTTTCACTCCTGTATTTTAAGCCATGGTCCAGGATTCCAACTTCTCTTCTCAGTGTCCATGTTCTTAAACATACATTAACTTCCAATATCTGCTTTCACTCCTGCTTCTGACTGGCAGCAGTGAAGAAAATACCATCTGTGCTTCCAAGGTCATCAGTCTCTTGCCAACATGCCATGATCCTTTGCTGTTTCCCAGTTTCTTTTTAGCAGTATCATTTGTGTCCACATGAATCATCAGATGTGGTTTGAGAAGGCATAGCTTTGACAAGCTTCGAAGTGCTTGGTTCTCTGTCCTACTCTAGGTAGATGCCCCAAGGAAACAAACAAGAAGCCTTTCAACCAAAAATACCCTCTGAGCAGGGCATCCCCAACCACCACCACTTGTCTCTTCCTCTGTCCTGTCCTGGATCATCTCTTACCTGATACCCCCCATAACTATTATCATTCCCTGGAGAACAAGCAAAAGCCTTTTCCACAGAAAGAGAACTCTACTCCATTCTCTCCAGAAGTCTCAGATTTGTTACTTCACTTGGCCTTTTTCACCTCTTTCTCTCCTCTAGACTCCAGCCTCCTGGCATTGGTCAGGATGCTCTCCTCCATCCCCTTCTCTTTCATATTCTTTTTCTTCTTTTCTTCCCCCCACACTGAGGCCTTCCATTTTTCTCCCCCATAGAAGTCTCCTCGGGGGCTTCTGCCGTCTTTGATTTTAGATGTCTTTTCCCATTCAAGTGCAAGCTATCACCATTCAGAATGCTGTCTTTGTAAATGTTCTTAGAGTTTTGTCTGCAGGGAAACCAAGGAAGATGCCCTCCCCACTTGACATGAAAAATAGGATCCTTCTTTCCTTGTCAGGGAATAATTCCTTCTTTTCCTTTACTTTAGTGGCAAACGATTCATCTGCCCAGTTTTGTTTTCCCCAATTTATTGTGGTTCATTTTAACTCAGCACTATGCATCTTATTCTGGCATTTTTTGAACTGGAAACTTAGAGATCTGAAGTTGGCATGATGTTTTAAAATCAAAATATCTCTCTCCTTTCCCTGGAGACTGTACTCCTAAATTTAAAAAATCATTCTCTTTTGGGGGAACTTTTATTCTGAGGATAATCATTTAGAAATAAATATCTCTTGTTCTTTTGTGTTCCCAGTCAAAGCCACTTGCCGCCCTGATGAGTTTCAGTGCAATGATGGGGAATGTGTCCACGGGAGCCGGCAATGCAACAAGGAATATGATTGCAAGGATATGAGTGATGAGATCGGCTGTGTCAATGGTGAGGCCCAGCAGACTCACTATTGCTCCAAAGGAGTGTTCCGTACATGAGCTAAATCAGTGGTTCCCAAACTTTTTTGGCCTCCCGCCCCCTTTCCAGAAAAAATATTACTTAGCCCCCTGGAAATTAATATTTTTTTAAATTTTGATAGCAATTAATAGGAAAGGTAAATGCACCCGTGGCCATCGCCGCTCCTCTGGATCCCTGCAGCACCCACCAGGGGGCGGTGGCGCCCACTTTGGGAATCACTGAGCTAAATTATCGCTGTGACTAATGAGGGAGAGGATCGGTGCTTAGCAAGAGAATTTTGCATTTTTGATTATTTCATTTCTATGAATGTTTTCATTCATCTAAGGATCTCCCAGTCAGGTTGACATTGGCTCTCCTGCTTGGTTTTAGAGAGTTCTTGGGGCACGAAAAGGTTAAGAGTCTTGGTCTTGCCCATGATCATAGAGCCAATATTATCGGAGGCAGGAACTGAAGTCAAGTGTTTTTGATTCCAAAGCTGGTTCTCTAGCAACTATGCCGTACTCCTTGAGATTGGGTTTATTACTGAGAAGACTTTAGAAAATGTGAATGTCAAGACTCTCAAAGTCTCAGCAAGTCCTCTACCTAATGGTCCCCTCACTTTTTTTTCTATTCTCTATTTTTTATTAATTATAGTAACACTGTGTGAAGGCCCGAACAAATTTAAATGCCACAGTGGAGAGTGCATCACTATGGACAAAGTGTGTAATGGACCCAGAGACTGCCGGGACTGGTCTGATGAGCCAATCAAGGAATGCGGTAAGACAGAAACTCCTGAATTTGGCTTTTAAGGATCGGCAATGGGAGCTTGACTCCTCATCTGCTTGCAGGGCTTAAGGCTGCCTTCTCTCTGAGGGGGATAGAAAAGTAAAGACCAACACTTAGGTGGGGTCATCGTTAATGTAATTGGGAGTCACAGATGATTCTAGCGGACTCATTCTTAACCTTGATAGTGATTCTGGAGCATGATAGGTCTGCTTTCCTTCCAGATAATCCTATGACTTCTTTGCCTCTTATAGACTGTCCTTGATGTTTATTTTAACCCGACTATCCACCTGTATAAAACAATTGCAAATGGGGTGGAGGCTCTGCCTTGGAACCATTCCCTCCCCCGTTAATACTCAGACCTCCCTTGGGGCCAGCAGATAATTTAGAAACTCTTGAGTGTAAGAAAGAGTTCAGACTTAATGGACTTCTGTACTAGCAACAATGCAAGGATCCAGAGCAAGGCTGAGGGACTTATGAGAAAGAAAACTAGCCACATTCAGAGGAAGAACTGTGGGAGGAGAAACACAGAGGATAAACAACTGCTTGAACGCACGGGCTGATGGGGATATTATTGGGGATGTAGACACTAAACGATAACTCTAGTCCAACTATCAATAATATGGAATTAGGGCTTAATCAAGGATACATGTAAAACCCAGTGGAATTGTGCGTCGGCTAAGGGGAGAGGGAAAGAACATGAAACATGTAACTAGGGGGAAATATTCAAAATAAAAATAAAAATGAAAAAAATAAAAATAAAAATAAAAATAAAAAAAGAAAGAGTTCAGAAAATCCAGAATCTCAAGGGCATTCAATCAGAGAGTCTTGGGGCCTGAATTTCTGCCAATTTCTCCTTTGCTCAGGAACCAATGAATGTCTGAACAACAAAGGCGGCTGCTCTCATATATGCAACGACCTCAAAATAGGGTATGAATGCCTGTGCCCTGAAGGCTTCCGACTTGTTGACCAGAAAAGATGCGAAGGTAAAATTCTGAGATTTGTTTTTTCTATTCCTTGATATTCTTTGAGAGGGTAGGTTCGTGAAGAATTTTTTTGATGGTGTGGGATAGTGAAAAGAAACCTAGATTTAGGGCTAGAAGACTTGGGTTCAAATCTCCTTCCTCTGCTACTTATGTCCATGATATTTAAGCATGTTACTTATCTTCTGTACCTCAGTTTCTTAATTTGTAAAATAAGAGGATTAGATTAAATAGTCTTGAAGATCTCTCCCAGCTCTAAACTTGTGATCTAAGGATTGTATGATTTGGGAAAAGTCATATAAACTTCCCATGCCTCAGTGTTAACCTGTAAAATGGGAATGATAATAGCACCTACCTCCCAGAATTGCTGTGAAGATAAAATAAGAAATAATTGTAAAGTGCTTTATACAGTGCCTGCCACATAGCAGGTACTTAATAAAATACGTATTGACTGAATGATTGAGCTTTTTGGTATTTAGCTTTATTATCTGTGACTTAGATGGCCTACTTAGCAAATTATTACTGGCACTGAAAGATGATACAAGCTGGGAAGGTGTTGGATTGACGAGATAATAGCATTGGGATGTTTTAAAATTGAATTTTTATTTTTCTTTTCAGTTACATGTAGAAACAATTTTTGGCAATTGCTTTCTGCATTTTGCCATTCAAATTCCCTCCTACCCTCCCTGTCCCTTCCCCTAGCACAGTACATTAGCATTAGGATGAGAACAACAAAGCTCAATGTGGCTGAGACATTTGCTGGGACAGAATCTAATATAAAATAAAATTTAATAGAGATAAATGTAAAGTCTTACTTCGGAGCCCCCAAACAACTTCTCAAGTTGGGAAAGTAAGGTTAAACAGCAATTGATCTGCAAAAGATTTGGGTTTGGGTTTTTTTTTTTTAATGAATTAGGAGCTCAAAATAAGTCAGCAGTTAATGTAATCTTAAGCAATATGGTTGTTTTTCAGTTGTTTTAGTTGTGTCTGACTATCACCTCGTAAGGGGTTTTCTTGGCAAAGAGACTGGAGCAGTTTGCCATATTCTTCTCTAGGTCATCTCACAGATGAGGAAACTGAGACAAACAAGGCTAAGTTACTCCCAGTAATGTCTGAAGCCGGATTTGAACTCAGGTTCCTGACCTGGTGCTCTATCCACTGTGCCACCTCTCTGCCCAAAGTCCAGTGTTTAAGAGATATGTAATAACTAGGATGTGGGAGATGTTGTGCTCTGTTCTTGGCTCATGCTGAACAAACAAGGGCCCGACACATACCGGTTCTGGGCCTCTGGCCAGGGGACTTCAACTCAACTTCACCTCCAAAGTGAGGCAACTTATTTTGTTTAGTTATTTTTTAAACCTTCAGCTCTGTTTAAAATTGATATTATGTATTGATTCTAAGGCACAAGAGCGGCAAGGGATATGCAATTGGGGTTAAGTGATTTGTCCAGGCTCACACAACTAGGAAGTGTCTGAAGCTGGATTTGAATCCAGGACCTCTTGATTCCAAGCCTGGAGCTCTAAACCTCTTTCAGGGCAACTCCTTAGGATGTACAGAGAGAGTTCCCTCAGCTAGCAGTTTTCTAGATGAGGAAATCGAAGGTCAAATCCCTCCTCTCCCCACAATGTTGTTGATAAGCAGTGTGGTTTCATGTTTAGAACTAGCCTTAGATCCAGGAAGCCTTTGAGTTCAAACTCTCCCTTGAATCCCACTGACTTTTATTTTTTCTCTCAATTACATGTAAAAACAATTTTTAACATTTGTTTTTTAAAACTTTCAGATTCTCTCCCCCTCTCCCTTCCTGTTCTTTCTCCTTCTTGAGAAGGCAAGCAATTTGCTGTAGATTATTCATCTACAATCCTGCAAAACAGATTTTCATTTTTGGCTGTGCCACTTAACAAATCAGTGCCCTTGGCAACTCTCTAAGACTATAAATTTCAGAGAAATTTGCCCATCTGTTTTGAAAGAGGGAGTTTCTTCATCTGGGAATACCGTTGGAGTACCTCTACCTTTGTCAGAATGAATGAAATCATAGGTTCTGGCTCTATCCTTATCTCTTTTCCATCACTGGCTATGAACTTTTCATTCCTATATTTCAAGGATATAATCCCAAATTGAAAACTTAATAGAACTGAAATTATTCCTAAAGAATTTCTGGGCATCTTTGGTCAAATGGAACCTAGTATGGATTATTCTTCTCCAATGGAGGAATTATAGTAGTCCTCGACTTTTGTGCCAAATAGAAACTGAAGGATTGGAATTTTCTGAACCCCTTTCTCCTCTCATGGACTATTATTCTACCTTGTCAGGAATTTGAGTGACATTATGATTTGAACTTGCTCTCTCCCTCCTACTTCCAGATAGGTGGTACATAGAATGCTTGACCTGGAGTCAGGAGGACCTGAGTTCAAATCTTGCTAGCACACATGACTTTGGGAAATTTGCTTAAAATTTTCTTGTCTCAGGTTCCTCATTTCTCTAGCAGGGATAATAATAATAATACTTCCCAGGGTTATTGTGAGGGTCAAGTAAGATAATATTCATAGTATCCTTTTCACACATTAGAGCCCTCTATAAATGCTGGCCATTACTGTTATTGTTATAATCATCATTATTATTACATTCCTAGATATCGATGAATGCCAGAACCCAGACACTTGCAGCCAATTTTGCGTGAATCTCCCGGGAAGTTACAAGTGTGAATGTTATGAAGGCTACCAGACTGACCCAATCACTAAGACCTGCAAGGCCATCGGTGAGCCCAGGCTTCTTGATCTTTGTGAGGAAGCAGACTGGGGTGGTTGTGGGTGGGGGAAATAACAGGAAAATTGAGAAAAATTGATAATGGCTCTGATTAAACAAACAATATTTAGGGAATTTCATCACCTGAACTTTGTCATAGAAACCCTAAATAACAACAGAGTGAAATGTCCTGAGGTTGGGAGGAGTGCTGGCTCTTAAAATCTGTTGGCTAATTAATGAATAGCCCCCCTGGCTAGGACCTTGACTAAACATGTTCATAAGGCATGTTTCAACATTTAATAACAACTCCTTCTGTTTGGATTGTGTTTTACAGTTTGCAAAGTGCCTTTCACTTACTTGGTCCTTGTACATGTATTCAGTTATACAGTTATTATTCTTATTGTACAATTGAAGAAACCAGGGATTCACAGGGTCTAAATGTTTTGCCCAAGTTTATACCGCTAGTAATTATTAGCAAAGCCTAGAAGTTCTTTGTCTTTTGACTTCCTGCCCAAAGCTCTTGTTTGTAAGGGTTAAAAATTAATGGTTTGACTAAAATATGAGAGAATGTGGTTGCCAAAATTATAACTCAAGTCAAAAATGACTTTTCAGCAGCTTTTATTTGTAAAATAGAGGGAAAGAGTAAGGTAGAAAAATGTGAAAGAGGGCAGAGTGAGAATTCTGGCTTATCACCCTAAATATTTGCTCTGGCGCCTGACTCTACTCCGGCAGGGCTCCAGAAGGCCCAGCCAGAGGATCCAGAGGTAAGTTAAGCCAGGAGTTCACCCATGTGGCCTCCTCCAAAAGGGAGGCCTATCTGGTGTTAATCTCTCCAGAAGTCAGGAAAGGAAGGTTAGCTTTTACCACTCACCAATCCAAAATCCAAGAGGAGAAGATCCCAGAGCAGTCTTACCAAATGCTAGAGTCCTAGGTCCATGCTGAAGAAGATGATCCTTCACCAGCCTCCAGAGCCTGGAGGCACAGGAAGTTACAGCCACTTTTAAAGACCCTTCTTTTCATCACTTCCTGTTCCTTTCTCCACTTTACAGGGACCAATTGCAGTTTATAACTTTGCTTAGGACTGCCCAGGGGGCAGTCAGTTATTTCTGAGTTGTCACCCACTTTAGCATGTGGGTTGGAGACCTCCCCCACTTATGAGTTAAGTAGGGTGTATACACCTATTTAAATTTAAAAGTAGGTGAGGGGAGAGTTAATCCCATCTTCACATGTTACACAATATTGCCTCATAAGATTAAGTAGCGGGTTATTTACCCAAGTTGATGTTTACATATAAGAACTAGAAAATTTTTCTAGTTAGTCACTGGCCATTTGTCAAGACCATCTTTTTTCTCTGGGAACTTAGCCAAGAAAAGAATGGAAAAGGCTTCATTGCTTCTGATTGTGGGGAAATGCTACTGCCCTTTTTTGGGTTGGAAGGATGAAGTAGGAGAGATAATTGAGAAATGAATGATATATTGGATAAAGACACTGGATTGGATCTGTGGTATATACTATGAGGTCTTGGATGCAGCTAGGTCTCAGATTCTTCATCTATATTTTGAAGGGGTTTTGTACTAGGTAACCTCTGAAGTGCCCTTCCTTTTCTAAATAAGATTTATATTAAGTATGAAAGAGGTTGAGAACCACTGCCTTAAGTTTCTATCCGTTCTCTGCATTTCTTCTTGATTCTAGATCAAAATACTAAGCTCTGATGAGTTTTGTTGTCTGTTTTCCTCTGATGAGTTTTACTCATGCTCAGAAATAGTCATTGCTCATAGATAGTAGACAGAGATAGAAAGCATCTTTATTTTCATGTAAGATTTTTTTAATCGTTTATTAATATTCATTTTTAACATGGTTATCATGTAGGATTTTTGAACCAGGATTTTTGGGACTTCAGGGAACCCAATTCTCAAACTAAACCACTTCCTTTTATGTCCTAGGCACCATTGCCTATCTCTTTTTCACCAACCGCCACGAAGTGAGGAAGATGACTTTGGACCGAAGTGAATACATCAGTCTCATTCCAAATCTGAAAAATGTAGTAGCCTTGGACATGGAAGTGGCCAGTAATAAGATCTATTGGTCTGATCTGTCACAGAAGAAGATCTATAGGTAAAAGAGGATTGGGTTTTATGGTTTTTAATTTTAATTCAACAGCTACATGGGTTTAGTAACTTCCTGACCTTCCAGATTTCCTCATTAGCCACCTTGGGAGTAAAGAAGGAACTAGCACCTCCACCTAATTCCTTTGATTCCTTATCTGTTTCTCTCTAGCTCTGAAATTGACAGTGCCCATAGTTTCTCCACTCATGATACTGTGATCAGTGGAGATATCCAGGCTCCAGATGGCATCGCAGTTGACTGGATCCATGGGAATCTCTACTGGACAGATTCTGTCCTTGGCACCATTTCTGTGGCCAATACTAAGGGCTCCAAGAGGAAGACACTTTTCAAGCAGGAAGGTGCTAAACCCCGGGCCATCGTGGTAGATCCAGTTCATGGGTATGTATTTCTAAATGTGACCTAATACACTGTGGGGGTATTGGAGAAAAGGAAAGAAGATAGAAATTCATAGTTACTGAAATTTTTGGGGACAGCTGGGTAGCTCAGTGGATTGAGAGCCAAACCTAGAGACGAGTGGTCCTAGGTTCAAATCTGACCTCAGCCACTTCCTAGCTGTGTGACCCTGGGCAAGTCACTTGACCCCCATTGCCTACTCTTACCACTCTTCTGCTTTGGAGCCAATATACAGTATTGACTCCAAGACGGAAGGTAAGGGTTTAAAAAAAGAAAGAAAGAAAGAAAGAAAGAAATTTTCCTGAGAGTTGTTGTAAGGTAGATTACTAAATTATTATTTAGGAGACTTAGCAGCAGGGCTGACTAAAATATTTAAGTTAACTTTCCCTGTTTTTCCCATAAGAGAGTGAACATTGTCCCTAGAAAATAAGCTAGCCGTTTACCAAGCAGGTTGTGGGATTGTCATCTAAGAAGGATCAGTGTCTTTCCTTGGGACATGACACCATGAAAACCCAGCCAGCCAGCACACAGGAAGTTGACTGTCCCTTGTGGGGATTCATTTTTAGGATCAGAGGATTTAAAAGTAGAAGGAATCGTTAAGAGAATCTAGATTACTCCTCCATTTTATAGACAAGGAAGGTGAAACCCAGAAAAATTTAGTTCTTGGCTCAAAGCCATAGAGGCAATATGTAGCAGAGCTAGGCTCCCTACTAGACTGCCTTTGCTCCTGCTATATTTTGTAAGAGAGTCAACCAGTTATTAGGGGGTCATACAGTCTTTTAGTTTGAAAAAACATCTGTTCAGATATAGGATGGAGGAGATCTGGTTTCATAGCTATTCATATGAAAAATCCTTGAGGTTTTTAGTTGGCCCCAAGCTCAGTATGAAATAATAGTTTGATGCGATTATTTAAGCCCACCTCCCCCAACGAAACTTGAGGGGATTTTGGAATGCCCTAACATAAGGATAGTGTTCTGGTCATAGATAGAACACTTCCTGGGATTTTACTACCAACAAGACATTTGCTTATTGTTGAGGATAAAAACAGAAGCAAACAAAACAGTCATGGTCTCTAGGAGCTTCCAATCTATTCCTAAAAGTGAGCTAGGAAGGAGGAGAGAGGGGGCATGGCAATGTATTTTAGAGATGGTTCAAGGCAAGATCTGACGAAAGTTCAAATTTTAGAAGCCAGGTGGTTTCAAGGGTCAAAGTTCAAGGTTCCTGTGGGAAGGAGGTGAGATTGATGGCTGCAGTGGTTGTGGCAAGGTGTGGAGATGGCCAAGCATGGCTAATAATGGTCCCAGTGTACTCAGTGCTGGGTCAGACCACATCTGGAAAATTGGATTGATTCCTAGCCCCACCTTTCAATAATGTTGACCTAATTAGGGCATACGGAGAAGAGGAAGACTAGAAGGATACCTTCAGGGTATCTAAATTTCATGTCATATTGGGAAGTGCTAAAGGAATGTAAGAAATAAAATTAATATAGAGTGATAAAATTAAAAACATCATGGTTTCAAAGGGCTTATTGAAAGCCACTTAGAAAAATGAAGCCACATGCCTGTTGAGTTAGTTCAAAATATGCGGGCCCTGTTACCTCTTCCTCCCATCCCCACTCTGCTCCAAATCACCGAAAAGAGAGGAAGTACCAATGCTGTCTTCAGCCTTTATACTCCTGGTTACATAATTACACTTCCTGGCCACAAGAGGAATCATGGGAAATGTAGTTTGAAAGAGATCTAAATGTCCACAGGAAGTTTAGATCAGGGACTTCAAAATTAGTTCAAGGACTCCCAAATTTCCAATATCATAGGAAGTAGGGATGAATAGCCTGGAGACAGAATTGTTCTCGCCAAATACTTGCAGGGCTATTGTGGAAGGAAGGTGTAAGCTTGTTCTGTAGAGCACTTTAAGTCTACTAAGATCATTGAGGGTCAGGCAAGATTTCAGTTTACTATAAGGAAGAGTTTTCAAAAACGGAATGGTCCATGGTGGGAGGTGGAAATTTTAACCCCTGGAAGTGCAGGATGATGCCTTTGCTCTATACTACCTCGAAAGTACCTTCCAGCTATGAGATTCTAGAATTTGGTGCAGCAGGAATAACTGAAAGATCTAAGAACAGTCGAATTATTAACAATATCCCACCTCCTGCATCTCAGGTACTAGTTTTTAGAATCATTAATGAGTTGTAGATTTAGGCAGTGGAGGTAGATATCAGGCCATTTATTCCTATTGGATAGGGCCCAGATTTTAGCTCTTGCCATAGGAGAATCTGTTGAAGGAACTAGGGCTAGATTTACCCTGGCGCAGATAAAGCTTGGTAGGCATGATAGCTGTCTTCAAATATTTGAAGAGCTAACACAGGAAAGATAGAGGAATTGTTCTGTTTGCCTCCAGAAGGCAAACCTGGGAGAACTGTGGGGTCTTTTTGTCACAAAGAAATAGATTTAAATCTGCTCTCAGACACTTTCTAGTTGTGTGATCCTGGGCAAGTCATATAACACCATTTGCCTAATCCTTGCCCTTCTGTCTTAGAGTTGAAGGAACTGAGAAGTTTGGATATTTGAGGGAATAGCACATATGCTGAAATTCCCTAGTATGAAAGTAAGAGTTGGAATATAGAGGGAAAATGTTTTCTAGAAACCGAACTCACTGAGAAAGGAAGAATTGTTCTGGGTTAGATTCAAACACAAATTGTCTCACTCCAAATCCAACAATTTTTCTACTGTATTCTCTCTGTAGTTTTGTTGTGCTTGATCTTGTTTTAATTAATTGAAGAAATATTTTAGTTTTTCAAAAAAGGAGATAGATTTAGGCTAATTCTGAGGGAAAACTTCTTAATTTTTATAGAGAAATTTATACATTGGTTGAGAGTTAAGTTCCTCTCTGAATGTTAAATTACCTTCCAGCTCTGAGATCTATGATGTAACTATGATCTATGACTTAATACTTTCCAAAAGTGGAATGGTCTACTGCCAGAGAGAGTTAATTTCTCCTCTTTGGGGGTCCCTAAGCGAAGCTTGTTGGGTGTATGGTAGAAGAGATTCTTATTCAGCTATAGGTTAGACTAGAGGATCCAGAGCTCCCTTTCAATTTTGAGATGCCTAATTTTCTGTCAATATTTAATATTCATGTCTTCCCTTTTCTCCCTTCCCTTGTCAGCTTCATGTATTGGACAGACTGGGGAACCCCTGCTAAGATTGGGAAAGGTGGTCTGAATGGAGTTGACAGCTTCCCCCTGGTGACAGAAGAGATACAATGGCCCAATGGAATCACTCTTGGTATGTTGTGCTGTGTGAGGAAATGTACATTGGTCAGAAAAAGCAATCCCCTTCTGTCTTTTAATGAAGAAAGACATTGAGGCAAAACCAGTCAATTCAGTGACCAAATCTAACAATGAGGGAACCATGGCATGTTCATATTTCTCCACCTTTCTGCTGCTAAGGGAAGACAGCTAAACCTAAGAAATAAAACAAAACAAAAAAAACCCTTTCCCACTTCGTAACATAATATCTAAGCTGCAAAAAAATTCCACTGAAATTTAGATGTTACATTTTTTTCTAAAAATGAACAAAATGCCAAGGCATCTGACTCCACTCTTTGGCGTCTTCTGGCTCAGGTGTCCGTGGGGATATTTTTAACATAGGAGTAACCTCATAACCTCCATTAATATCCTCTCCTGATGCCCAATTGAGACATGAAAGTAACCCTGGGTTCTTAAAAACTATGTCCACCGCTGCTTCCCAGAAGGCCAGCCACCAAGGCATTGTATATTTTTGACCATTCATAAAGATGATCCCCTGAGGCAGGGAGAGCCTGAATTGGTGGCAGGGAACTCAATACCCACACCAAAGAAATGACACATTTCTTGGGTGTCCTAAAGCTGGAGATGAGAGAGAGAAAGCAGCTAACTGCCATGCAGTCCAGTGTTTAAAGGGCTGGGGGGCTCAAGTTGTCTATATGCTGCCCTCACTTTATCCCTGTCTTGTTTATAGATCTTTCCAGTGATCGTCTCTACTGGGTTGACTCCAAGCTTCACTCCATCTCCAGTGTGGATGTCAATGGTGGAAACAGGAGGATAGTGTTAGAGGATAAAAACAAACTTGCACACCCATTTTCCCTGGCAATTTTTGAGGTGAGGATTTGGGGCAATTTAGGTAAATGATACAGGGAAGGAGGGACTTGTTCTGCATACAAATATCTTTTCAGAGGTTTGCTTTGAATACTTAATTATGAAAAGGAATAAGCTTTATTGCAGTGATTTGGCAAGGGGGGTGGTGTTTAAAAAAATGTATTAAAACCCTTACCTTTTTCTTAGAATCAATACTAAGTATTGGTTCCAAGGCAGAAGAGTGGCAAGGGCTAGGCAATGGGGGTTAAGTGACTTGCCCACGGACACACAGCTGGGATGTGTTTGAGGTCAAGATTTGAACCCAGGACCTCCTGTCTCTTTATCTACTGAACCACTTAGCTGCCCCCTTCCACTAGAGTTTCAAATAAGTTTCTTTTCCTCTTCCCCCAACCTCTATCTCATAGCACATATATAATTACTTTTTCCATGTAAATTATTTGCAGACTATATCACTTTTTCCTTCCTTTTCTGGGCAATCCCCTCAAATCAGAGGGAAATGAACTATTCAGTGGAAAGAACATTAGCTCTGTGGTCAAAGGACCTAGATTTGAATTCTTGATCCGATCTGAATAGAACCCTGGACTTGGTGGTCATGACAATCTGAGTTTCGAATTCTTTCTTAAACACATTGACTGTATTACTCTGGCCAAGTCACTTAACTTCTTTCAACCTTGGTTTCCCTGATTGTAAAATGAAGATAATAATAGCATCTATGTTATGGAGTCATCATGAGGGTCAAATGAGATAATATGTACAAAATTATAGATAATGTTAGTGTTATTATTATTACTACCACCTGCATGGCTTAGGGCAAGGGATATAATCTTCTGGGCCTCAGTTTCCTCATCTCTAAAATGGGGGTGTGGTTAGACTAGATGGCCTCCAGCATCCCTTAACTCTGGGTCTATAATCCTTTGGTTCTATAACCTTGCTCAGATGTCATTTTTAATTATAAGAGATCAGAGAGAAGAGAAGGCCAGGCCTTAGGATTTCTCTTGTTAGTCTTAATGTCTCTTGGCTTTTACCATCCATGGCATGAAGCTTAAGGGTCTCCTCCGCCTTGAACAAAAGGAAGCTGTCCTGTGGGGGTGAGGGGCTTGCTGTGTAGGCACGCATGTGTATATGTGTGTCTGTGTCTGCCGGAGGAGCAGAGAGACTTGGGCTTCGTAGGGGCTTCGTGTGTATTGGAGAAAACACAGTTGTTAATAGGATCTGTTGTTCTTCAATGATCCCTTAGGATAAGGTCTTCTGGACAGACATTATAAATGAAGCCATTTTCAGTGCAAATCGCCTCACAGGATCTGATATCATTTTGGTGGCAGAAGATCTGTTGTCTCCTGAGGACATTGTCCTCTATCACAACCTCACCCAGCCTACAGGTACTATAACTGACTTTTATGGGCAATTCATGGCATCTTGAAACTCTTCATTTCTTTCTCTCTGTTCCTTGATTCATCTCGTTCTCCTTTGGAATTGAGTTGTCTTTGCATTTTCATTCATTCACGGTGCTAGACAGATTTCTTTCAAGTAGAATAAGAGACTGCTTTGGTTTTTGTCTTCATGCTTCTGGTGCCTATTAGATGTGTAAAGAGCGAGGAATGAATGCCGGTTGTATCAGAGTGAATGCTCACCCCTGTATTTCCTGGCCTTTCAGGGGTGAACTGGTGTGAGAAGACTTCTCTCTCCAATGGTGGCTGCCAGTATCTGTGCCTTCCAGCCCCACAAATCAACTCTCACTCCCCCAAATTCACCTGTGCCTGTCCTGATGGCATGCACCTCGCTGCAGATATGAGAAGGTGTACCAAAGGTAAGCAACTCTAGGAATCCTGGATCATCAGCCTTGCAAGGGAACTTTTACGCCTACCCAGGCTGCGTTTTCACTGGGCAGACAACTAACCTGGAGGCATGGTTTCCCCTTATCTTAACAACAAGCCCCGAGATTCCAGACCCCTTTGATATTTTGGTCTCCCCTGTCTGCTCAAGTTCTAGTTACAGTGTTGTTGCAGTAGACCATAGCCCTTGGCGTTTAATGAGCCCAGGATCTGCATAGAATTTCTTGTTTAAACCCTTACCTTCCATCTTGGAATCAATACTGTGTATTGTTTCCAAGGCAGAAGAGTTGTAAGAGGTAGGCAG
The DNA here is from genome assembly GCF_016433145.1 of Gracilinanus agilis. NCBI lineage: Eukaryota > Metazoa > Chordata > Mammalia > Didelphimorphia > Didelphidae > Gracilinanus > Gracilinanus agilis. Next base: position 709,468,757 of record NC_058130.1, read on the forward strand.
TGGGGGTTAAGTGACTTGCCCAGGGTCACACAGCTTCCAAGACTAGATTTGAATCCAGGACCTCCTGCCTCTAGGCCTGACTCTTTATCCATTGAGCCATCTAGCTGCCCACTGCATGGAATTTCAAGGAAGCTCTGTGTTGGTATTATATTCACAGAGTTCTGTTAATAGAATCTTTAAAAAAAATTTTATTTACAAAATTATTCTTCCAATTATATGAAATAACAATTTTCAACTGTTAATCAAATTTGATTGGTACTCAGGACATTTTTATTTCTCTAGAAGCAATCGTACCTGTTACGTCTTCCAAGCCCATTGCAACAAAGGAGCCTAAAATGACTACTCTTTCTGGCTTAATAACAACCATTACACGAAAGCCAACCATCAAGTATGGCACTCCTGACCTCACGACGGCAGAAATGGTTACAATGTCCCAAAAAGGTAAATTTCAAGGTGTCTAATAGGACCAAGAGCACCTAGATGATTTTAAATTGAGCTAGTCTTCCCTTAGATCACTGGAACAGTTGAAAATGAATGCGATCTCCTCGCTTAGGGTTCCTTTCTGTATGTAGAATTTCCCCAAAATAAGGGAGGTATCTAGAACCTGAAAGAGGAAGGAAATTGTAGAGGTGACAGAGAGATCCCCTAGTCCAAACATCCCGAATGACCCGCTTTCCTCTATAATGTTAAAGAATATTATGGACAATTGATAAATCCTAGGAAGTTGCATGGGACCCAGTGTGTGGCACATAGTAGGTGTTTAGTCAGTGTTTATTGATTGATTGCCATTGAACAAACTTGCCCAGGTTCATCTAGCAAGTAAATATCAGAGGTGAGATTCGAACTTGGGTCTTCCTGACTCTCCATCTGCTATGCCATGCTGTCTCAATAGATTGGCCACTTTCCCCCAATAAGGTAATGCAGTATGATGGCGTTAGTGGAGGATCAAAAAGGCAACTTTTTTTCCAGTTGAAGAGCGCAAATTCAGTTGAATTTCTAAAAGCAGCACAAGAGTCTAGTCCAAGTTCTAATCTTCATAAACTGATAATTCATTGTTAATGTTTCTTTAATCTTCCTCCTTTGGAAGGTGGCTTACTTCTCTTTTTCCTCCTCAGCAGTACTGAATCAAGTGGGCATACAAGAGAGTCAAGAGCACCATAATGGACCCACCGCTTTATCCATCGTTTTACCAATAGGTAAGATGCCGATGCCTGCAGGGACAGATGCCTTCTTCTCAGAACATGTTCTTTAACCCTTTTTCCAATCCCATCACGCAAAGCCAGAATTTCATCAGTGCATCAACACATTTTTATTTAATGCATACCAAGTTAGGTTTGGGGAGGAAATGGGGATTGGGAGGCAGTTTACTTAAGCAAAGGCACATGCAGGTAGGAAAGTACATGGAATATCTGAGGGGCACTGAATAGCCTGGTTTGGGTGAAGCATAAAGAAGAAGAATATGAGATTAAGGTGGTGCCAAGTTGTGAAGAAGGGGTTCAGGCGTTACTGGGGAGGCAGGAAGCCAATGTTGATTTTTGAGCAGAGAAGTAATATGCCTTCACTTCATCTCTGAAACCCTGACTCCCTTCCCTACTGTAGAACCCTCCCTGGTAACTAGTTAGCACCCCCAAACAAAACAGATTAGTACATTGGCTACGCTTACTCTGTATCTCTTTACCAAAAGGCAGTAGATATACTGGGAGACTCCTCTGAAGTTTTGATTGGTCCCAGTATTGATCAGAGTTCAAAGTCTTTCCGAATCTCTTTTTGGTTACATTATCAGCATGTAAACTGATCTGGTTCTTTTGGGCATCTTTGCTATGTATTCTATCTTATTCTATCTTAGCAAAAGGTTCATATTCTATCTTAGCAAAATTTTCAGATTTCTTCCTATTCATAATTTCTGATGGTAATTTTACTTCCATATTTTACCACAATATGTTCAGGCATTTCCCAATTGGTGTATGCTCACTTTCCTTCTAGTTTTTAGATACTTAAAAAAATGCTGCCATAATATCTTTCTATATATGAGACCTTTCCCCGTCTTTTTTTTTTTTTAATGCCTTTACCTTCTGTCATAGAATCAATACTAAGTATCCAGTCCAAGATAGAAAAGAAGGAAGGGGTAGGCAATTGGGGCTAAGTGACTTGCCCAGGGTCACTCAATTAAGAAGTGTCTAAGGCCAAATTTGAACCCAGGACTCCAGACCTGGCTTTCTATCCACTGAGTTACCTACCTGTCCCTCCCTCTGTCTTTAACTTCTTTGGGGCATATGACTAGTAGACATCCCTTCCTATATCAAAGGATATTCACCATAATCCTGTATTATACTATCAAGCATTTACTAAATACTGGGAGTTGTGCTAGGGCTTGGGGAGACAAAGACAAAATGAAAAATAGTTCCTGCCCTCAAGCAGCTTATGTTCCTCCTTCTCTTTCTCCAGTTCTGCTCATTTTGATTGCCTTTGGAGCATTCCTGGTATGGAAGAACTGGAGGCTCAAGAACATCAACAGCATAAACTTTGATAATCCCGTTTATCAAAAGACAACAGAGGATGAAGTTCACATCTGTAGGAGTCAAGATGGCTACACGTATCCCTCGGTAAGACACGTACTTGCTCATTCAGTCACTCCTCTGACAAATATTCATTGAATGACCTATATATGCCGGGTCCTGTGATAAATGACCTTCTATGGTACATAGACTTTGCCTTCTCTGTGGCAGCATCCAAGGTTAATTCAAGGACTTTAAAAACTGGAGGGATCCAGAGAGATCATCTTGTCTAACTCCTTACAATTTTTTATTATATCTTATTTTTATAATGAACAAAAATTGGTGTTTCTACCAAATACTCTACTCTCATTAAAAAAAAAAAAGATGAAAAACAAAACTCTTGTAACAAGTATGCAGTCAGGCAAAAACATTTCCACATTGGTTTTGTCCAAAAGTGTTTGTTTAATTCTGCGCCATGAGTCTGTTATTGCCTCTTTATCTAGAAGTGGATGCCATGTGATCACGGTTGGTCATTGAGCTGACCAGTTCTTAGGTCATTCAAAGTTGTTTATCTTTACAGATTTATTGTTTAAATTGTTTGGGTTCTGTTCGCTTTGTTCTGCATCAATTCATACAAATCTTAACAGATTTCTCTGAAACTGTCTTCTTATCTCTTATGGACTAATAGTATCCCATTACATTTATATGCTGTAATTTATTTGGTCTTTCCCCCACTTGATGGGCAGATCCTTAGTTTCTATTTTTTTGGTACTATAGAAACAATTTTTGTAAATATTTTTGTATATGTTCAATGCCAGTTTGAGAAAGCTGCTAGGTGGTACACTGGATAAATGTCTGCACCTGAACTCTGGAAGGTCTGAGTTCAAATTGAGCCTCACATACTAACTAGCTGTGTGACTCTGAGCAAGTCACTTAACCTCTATCTGCTTCAGTTTCCCCAACTGTAAAATGGGAATAATAATAAATTAAGAGATTTTGTGAATATCAAATGAGATGATTCGATAATGTGCTTAGCATAGTGCCTAGTACATAATATGTGCTGAGTAAATGCATGTTTCTTTCCTTGCATTCCTTCCCTTCAAAGGAAATAATTTGTCCAAGGTTGCAAAGTGAGCTGCGGCAGATTTTTTGTGACTTATTCCTCTCCTATGCTGCCACATTATGGATCATTTGTGTTCTGATACGGGAAGGCTTCAGGGTGGATATTTTGACAACTGGGTGGAAGAAACAATAAGGCTATTCCTAACCTCCTCTCCCTTTTGCATTTACAGAGACAGATAGTGAGCCTGGAAGATGATATTGCATGAATGGTTGCCACAAGAAGTGCCTTTTACCAAAAGTTGCTGCTTATTTATGGGAGGAAAATGCCTTTTCTTTCCCAGTTCCTTTATCAACTGCTCACCTCCCAGGGCAGCCACTGCTGCTATTTCCCAAGGGACCTGACTGATATCCTCCTACCTAAAGAAAGAAGAGAAAGGAAAACAAAAGACCCAAAAAGCCACTTCTCCACCCATCCCCAGATGAATGGGCTTTGGGGGTGATGTCTGGGCTAAGCTGACTGTCCACTTGGAGTTTTGTTTTATATATTTATTCATCTTGGAGGCAGGACAGTCAAGCTTCTGATGGGGTCTTTGAATGATGGCTTCTGTTGGTAATTTCCCTTACGTGTGAAGGAGAAGAGAAACAGGAAACAAGATGGGGTGATTCTCTGGATGTAAGGCTGCGATATTTCTCTGGTGGGATCTGGATGCTTCCCTTCACCACAGTCTTTTGGCTAAAGGAGTGAAGATGAGGAATGGGGTTATGTGAAGACTTGGGGACTGAACTAAGGCACGGTGGTTTTCAGATAGAAACAGGTGCTACTCCTGGGTCAGGTGCTGCGCCCCATCCCTTCCCTACTCCCTTTATCTCAGGAGTGAAAGTGTTTACTTCTTCTGCCTTGGAGTTCTTGGTAGATAACTTGTTCTGATGCCCACCCTCTCATAATCCAAACTTTGCCTCTTCCAAGCACATCTGTGCTCTTCTCTTAAGCCATTAACTTGCCTCAGAGATGACTAGTAAACAAGTGTGGGGTTAGCTTGAGCTAAAACTAGCCTAACCCCAGACACTTAACCACTCATTTACAGGAGCTCCTGGAGGGAGATCTGCCACCATTCATCCTACAATATGCCATAATGTGCCACGCACTATCCAGTGAACTCCAGCTAGGCCACTTTTGTCTCGGTAGTTCTTTGCCATTTTATGAAGTTGTTTTTTAGGGTTTTTTCCCTCCACTGAATGCCTCCCTCTCTTCCACTTGCCCCTCTTTCTTTTCATTGATAAATTTTGTCTCTTCCTTTTTTTTCCTTGCACTTTTTCAGTTCAGGGTTGTATATTTGTAAATTTTATATTTTTATTATAATTTTGCACTGTTGCTTTTGTATATATTTTGACTAATATTGAAGGCTTGGCCAGAATGACCCATTGTAAATTGCCAACAAAAAGATTGCATTGTATTTGTAAATTTGCGGTATTTTGTATACTGTTCAATGAATGAGAAGAGGTGCGCGTGCACGTGTGTGCGTGTGTGTGTGAGTGTGTGTGTGCGTGTGTACTCTTCTGAGTGTCTGAGATTGTTCAAATGGAAGAGTTGATCAGGAAATCTAAGCCAGGACTGCATTGTTTAAAATACAGTTTATAATTGCCATCCATTACCTTTCTAGTTCACATCTAATGGGCTCTTTAAAAAGTCTTCTCTCTTGTGTTTCTTATGAAACCTTCTAGACCAGTGATGGTGAACCTTTTAGAGACTGAGTACCCAAACTGCAATCCTCATGCTACATGTGAACCCCTCCTTACTCCAGACAGGGGAGGGAGGAAGTGCTCCCATTGGGCTGTTGGGCAGAGGGGCTGGTGATGAGAGAAATGATATCAGGCGTGCAGAGGGGTAGGAAAGCAGCCCCCTCCAGCATGAGTGCTGTAGGTTTGCCAACACGGTTCTAGACCACCTAGTTGAATACTTTACTTCACTTGGGGGGGATGTGCCATCTCAGTACATCTCCACTTTTAGCATCTTTTGCTCAGAATACTTGCATAGGACTAGTAATCCTTATGCTGGGTTCAACTATATATTTTGAATTTGAAACCTTTTGGAAGAAACAGCAGCAACCAGCCATTGGACTGTTTGCCTTATATTTCATGACCCCTGAATAAATGTTTGTTGAATTAAGTTGACCTGAACACTGGAGAGAGCCAGGCAAACCCCCATCATTCCTGATTGGTAAATGTTTCTTTTCCCAATCATTCCTGGTTGGTAAATGTTTCTTTTCCCCTTGCCCCTAGGGATCCATCCCTTTCAGAGTTTAAAGGAAATGGGAGTGAAAAGGACATAAACACTAAAGAAAGATATAAAGCACTACACCCCTCTTTTGTCAGAAGCTGTGAAAGACATTCTGAAGCCTGTAAATAAAATCATGTACAGTCAGCAGGTTATTGCTTTGTTTGGGTTTTTTTTTTTTTTTTTGCACACAATATGTCTTTTTGTGTATTCTTTGTATATTTGGGTGAGACCACTGTCATTCTTTTTTTAAAAATCATTTTATTTATTTTTAAACTTCTTAGGGGCACCCTCTGCATCTGGGGTGATTTTTCCTGGGTCTTTCTCCTCATCCTGTTTCTAAAGATGACATTTGCACCACTGTAGCTGATGCTTCCTGGGGAAATGGCATTTGCGCACATACACATGAAATGCTGATTGCCTTTGGAATGGGGGGGGGGTGGATTTTTAACCAACTATATGTACAAAATGTTTTTGTAGCCTGATTGTCTTATTGTGATCAATTAAATTTCTGAAGTGCACAGATTCAAGTTCATGTGTGTTTCCTTTTCCATTCAATCTCAATGTTTTTCTCCTTGGGATCCCCCAGGAGAACTCTGGGGTGGAGGATGTTGCTCAGACAGAGGCATCTGAGAAGAGTGAACCATTCTCCTTCCCTACCAAAGCGGGAAACTCTGCTTTTTAGTCGATAGAGACAGAGGCTACCCAACCACTCTTTGTTACTGCCCAGCTGCCACACACCTGGCTGGGAACAGTTACTCTATATTGGCATGCAAAGCCTTTCTTATCTCTGTGATGGCACCACTCTTGGATGCCCATTGGCAGAGGCTCCTCAAAGACAATAAAAAGTCTGGAATTTGAACCCTGGAACTAGAGTTCTGTTCCATGTCTTAATCCTCTCCATTTTGTTTGTTTGTTTCTTTTTTTTTTTTTTAAACTTAAAAAAAAGTTAAAAACTTAACTTCTGTGTATTGACTCATAGGTGTAGGAGTGGTAAGGGTGGGCAATGGGGGTCAAGTGACTTGCCCAGGGTCACACAGCTGGGAGGTGTCTGAGGCCGGATTTGAACCTAGGACCTCCTGTCTCTAGGCCTGGCTCTCAATCCACTGAGCTACCCAGCTGCCCCCAATCCTCTCCATTTTGAAGGGGAGGGAGTGGCGGTTTGAATATTTAAGATCTCTTTGCTAACTAGCTCTAGAAGTTGTTCTTCCAATCAAACTTGGGGCATCAACCTGTTGTTTTTTTTCTCACCTGACCTTTTGCCATTCTAGTCCCCCCCATGGGGCCCTGAGCCACCACTCCACTAACCATACCCTCCAGCCTTTGTATGCTCTACCCAACTGGAGAAATACAAGATTGTCTTGCTTAATAAAGAGTCATTTCTAAGAAAACGTAGCACTCTTTCTGAGTGCTAAATAGGAGCAGAAAAGTCTGCCTCCAGCCTTAGAGAAGGGGAGGAAGTGAAGTCTGAGGCAGTTTGTTTTATGTGCCAGGAAGAGCAGGCTGCACGTAGAAGGGAGCTGCCCTGTTTGTTAAGGTCTTATTGAGACTAAGCTGTATAACTTTTTTTTTCTTTTTTTTAATAAACCCTTACCTTCTATCATAGAATGCTACCAAGTATCAGTTCCAAGGCAGAAAAGCAGGAAGGGCTAGGTAATTGGGATTAAGTCACTTGTCCAAGTTCGCACAGCTAGGAAATGTCTGAGATCACATTTGAACCCAGGACCAACCATCTCTTGGCCTGGCTCTCTATCCACTGTGCCACCTAGCTGCCCCTCAGCTATGCCTCTTTCTGGGTGAGGGGGTAGGTGTGAATGGCTCCCCAATTCATGGTCTCTCCTTATCTCAGAGGGAAGAGGCCCAGATGAAAATCCAAGGAATGAACAGGTTCAACTTCAGAGAGTTACTGTAAAGTTTTAAGAGGTCACGAGAGTGGGGGGCAGCGGAGTGGCTCAGTGGATTGAGAACCAGGCCTAGAGACAGGAAGTCCTGGGTTCAAATGTGGCCTGACACTACCTAGCTGTGTGACCCTGGGCAAGTCACTTGCCTAGCCCTTACCACTCTTTTGCCTTGGAGCCAATACACAGTATTGATTCTAAGGTGGAAGGTAAGGGTTTAAAAAAACAACATATAGATATATTAAATAACTAACTAAATAAAAGATAGAGCACTGGGCTTGGAAGAAAGACCTGAGTTCAAACCCTACCTTAGATATTTACTAGCTTCTGGAACTTAAGTAAATCACTTTTTTTTAAAATATATATTTTTTAAACCCTTAACTTCTGTGTATTGGCTTCTTGGTGGAAGAGTGATAAGGGTGGGCAATGGGGGTCAAATGACTTGCCCAGGGTCACACAGCTGGGAAGGGTCTGAGGCCGTATTTGAACCTAGGACCTCCCATCTCTAGGCCTGGCTTTTAATCCACTGAGCCACCCAGCTGCCTCCCAGTAAATCACTTTTAAATCATTTTTGTAAGAGAATACTCATATAAAACAAAAACCTCCAAATAAACTATACGTCAAAAATCATTTGCTTTGATCTACATTCCGACTCCAATGTTTCTTTCTCTGGAGATGAATAGCATTCTTTTTTTTCTTTCTTTTAAACCCTTAACTTCCATCTTAGAATCAATACTGTGCCTTGGTTCCAAGGCAGAAGAGCGGTAAGGACTGGGTAGTGCAGTTTAAGTGACTTGCCCAGGGTCACACAGCTAGGAAGTGTCTGAAGTCAAATTTGAACCCAGGACCTCCCATCTCTGGGCCTGGCTTTTAATCCACTGAACTACCCAGCTGCCCCTAGATAGCATTCTTTGTAGTGACAGTCTTAAAATGCTGAATGAGATGTATTTTTGGATATGGCCCACATCAGAATTTGTTTTGCTGGATTTGTGAGTACTTGTTATGAGGATTTTCAATATTTTTTATTTGAGAAGGGCAGTAAGAGGAAGAGATACAAAATTAAAATTATTTTTAAAAATTAACATTTTAAAAAGAAGGTGGTAGCTCTAGGAAAAGGACTGCCCATATATTTGATACTATGATTGGTTTGAACTGCGTTTTCCATTTCAGGTCCTCCAGTTATCAGAGGTTACCCACTACCTCGGATTCCCAGATATTTCTCTCCAGACTCCGTTCAGAGAAGAACAGAATATATACAGGGATAAGCACAACCCCTCTAATCTCCTGAGCTAAGTCAGGTCCTGTCTTCTGTCACTTACCCTGGGAATGGTACCGGGAGGCACATTCCTGGGTGGGGCGAGTCAGCCAAGGAAAGAGCCCAGAATGGGCTTTGGCTTTGTCCCTAGAACCTTTTCCCCACATCCTGCAGGCTGCCTGTTAGTCTGCGCCCACTAGTTAGAGGAACTAGGTAGGCACTTGCTCCCCTCTTCCCCTATAACCCTCACAGACCTCCCAGGGAGCCAGACATTCCTCTCATGAGAGTGACTGCTTTTATTATTTATTTCCTCCCTTTGTTGTAAATGTTTATTCTTTGCTACTCTGAACTTGATAAATATCAATGGATATAAATAGTTTCAAATATAAAAAACAGAAAAAGAAACCCATAAACGAAGCCTTGACTCTCTATTCAGCCTGGTTTTACATATAATATATTATATTATTACATTATTTTATATTATTGTGTATATTATATATATTTATTATTTTATATATCATTTCTACATATAATATAGACTGATATAATATATAATAATTATTTATATTATCGTCTCTATTATATATATAATAAATTCAGCAAACTGGTTTCAAAGGTGTCCTGCTTCGCCAGTTCCCCTTATACTTCCTTTTTTCTCATCTGTGTATTAAAAAACAAATAAGTTCAGAAACTTCACATGCAAAGATTTACATGGCTGGATCCAGTCTGACGCAAATAATCAAGAAAACAATATAACCTTTGACCTCAACTATAGAAGTAGAAAGAACAATCACAAAACAAATAAAAGCCAATGTGGTAGAACTGTAAAGAACAAGCCAGCTCCAAAGAAGAAAAAGAGGGGACCCCCCCACCTCTTCACCTCTTTGTAGGGGTGAATGTCCATGAATGTTCACATATTTTCAGACCTTTTGATCAATTTTTCTGGTTTCCTTTTTTTCATTTTATTTTCCTTAAAAAAACATTATTTGATGTATGGGATGGCTCTCTGGAAGGGGGTGGGTGAGAGATACTGAGGGAAACATTGGTGATAAAAACATAAGCTATCAATAAAATTTAATTTAAAATATTTCAATCATACTTTTTTTGGCATCATCACCACTACTTCCCTTTTCACCCTGTGTCTTCCCTCCAAACAATTTTTTAAAAATTAAAAAAAAGTTTTTCAAATTAGATGGAAAAAACATTTTTTTTTAACATTTGAGTCTTCCTCCATCCTTCTCCTCCCCACTTGTTGAGAGGGCAAACAATTTGATATGGAGTATACATTAACCGTGTTGTGAAAGAAAGCATAGACCTCCCTCCATGAAATGAAGAAAAATAATTTTTAAAAATATACTCTGAATTTCATTCAAATCTCAACAGTTCTTTCTCTGGAGGTGGATGACATTTTCCATCCTAAGTCCTTTGGTATTGTCTTGGATCATTGTATTGCTGAGAATAATTAAGCAATTCACAGTTGATTATCATACAATGTTGCAGGTACTATGTGTAATGTTCTCCTGGTTCTGCTCACTTCCCTTTGCATCAGTTCTTATAAGTCATTCCAGGTTTTTCTGAAAGCATCATGATCATCATTTCTTATAACACAATAGTATTCCTTCACAAACATATACCATAACTTGTTCAGCTATTCCCCCAGTGATAGACATTCAATTTCCAGTTCTTTGCCACCACAAAAAAGAGCTACTTATAAATATTTTTGTACATATTGGTCTTACTCTTTTTAAAAAATCTCTTTGATCTTTTGTTCTTCCAAATAAACTTTGTTATAGTTTTTTCTAATGTAGTAAAAGAGGTTTTTGGTAGTTTGATAGGTATGGCACTAAATAAGTAAATTAATTTGGGTCGAATGGTCATTTTTATTATGCTAGCTCATCCTACCCATAAGCACTCAATGTTTTTCCAATTGTTTAGATCTAGTTTTACTTTTTTGGAAAGTGTTTTGTAGTTATGTTCGTATAATTCCTGTATTTGTTTTGGTAGATAGATTCCTACGTATTTTATACTGTCTAGGGTAATTTTAAATGGTGTTTCTCTTTCTACCTCTTGCTGCTGTGATGTGTTGGAAATATATAGAAATGCTGATGATTTATGTGCATTTATTTTGTATCCTGCAACTTAGCTAAAGTTGTTGATTATTTCTACAAGCTTCTTAGTTGATTCTCTAGGATTTTTTAAGTAGACCATCATATCATCTGCAAAGAGGGGAGAGTAACGAATGTTGGAGGGGATGTGGCAAAATTGGGACGTTAATGCACTGCTGGTGGAGTTGTGAACTGATCCAACCATTCTGGATGGCAATTTGGAATTATGCCCAAAGAGCGATAAAAGAATGCCTGCCCTTTGATCCAGCCATACCATTGCTGGGATTGTACCCCAAAGAGATCATATATAAACAGACTTGCACAAAAATATTTATAGCTGCGCTCTTTGTGGTGGCAAAAAACTGGAAAGCAAGGGTATGCCCTTCAATTGGGGAATGGCTGAACAAATTGTGGTATATGTTGGTGATGGAATACTATTGTGCTCAAAGGAATAATAAACTGGAGGAATTCCATGTGAACTGGAAAGACCTCCAGGAATTGATGCAGAGTGAAAGGAGCAGAGCCAGAAGAACATTGTACACAGAGATTGATATACTGTGGCAAAATTGAATGTAATGGACGTCTGTACTAGTAGCAATGCAATGACCCAAGACAATTCTGAGGGATTTATGGAAAGGAACACTACCCACATTCAGAGGAAGAACTACAGGAGTAGAAACACAGAAGAAAAACAACTGCTTGGACACTTGGCTTGATGAGGACATGATTGGGGATGTAGACCTGAAAAGACCACACCCATGTAACTATCAATAATGTGTAATTAAGTCTTGACTGACCACACATAATAAAACCAGTGGAAATGTGAATTGGCTACAGTGGAGGGGGGCGGGGGGGGGGGTTGAGGGGGTGAAGGGGAAAGTAAAAACATGACTTATGTAACCATGGAAAATTTTTCTAAAAATAAAAAATTATTAAAAAAAAATCTCTTTGAGATGCAGATCTGTAGTGAGCTAGCTGCCCATTAGGCATAGTTCCAAATGGCTCTACAGAATGACTGGATCAGTTCTACCAACAGTGTGTGAGTGTGCCAATGTTCCTGCATTCTATGAAACATTTGTCATTTTTTCTTTTTTGTCCCATCAGCAAATCTGATAGGTGTGAGGTGATATCTCAGAGTAATTTAAATTCGAATTTCTTTAATCAATAGTTATTTAGAGCATTTTCCATATGATTATGGATAGCTTCGCTTCCTTCATCTGAAGAAAAACAATTGCTTGATCACGTGGTTTGATAGGGATATGATTGGGGATGTCAAATCACTCTAGTGCAAATATTAATAATATGGAAACAGGTCTTGATCAATGACACATGTAAAACCCAGTGGAATTGCTCATTTGGCTATGCGAGGGGGAAGGGAGGAGGGGAGGGAAAGAATCATGTAACAATGGGAAAATATTCTAAATAAATACATTTTTTAAAACTGTCTTTTCTTATCCTTTGACCATTTATCAATTGGGAAATGACTTATATTCTTATAAATTTGACTCAGTTCTCTATATATTTGAGAGATGAGGCCTTTAGTAGAGAAACTTGTGTTAAAAATCCACTCCCTCCATTATTTTTCTACTTTCTTTTTAATCTTGTCTGTTTTAGTTTTATTTGTACAACCCCCCCCCCTTTTTTTTTAAACCCTTACCTTCCATCTTAGAATTAATACTGAATATTGGCTTTAAGGTAGAAGAGTGGTAAGAGCTAGGCAATGGTGGTTACATGTCTTGTGCAGGGTCATACAGCTAGGAAGTGTCCAAGTTCAGATTTGAACCCAGGATCTTCTGCCTGGCTTTCAATTGATTGAGCCACCTATCTACCTACCTGTCCCCATCCAAGACCTTTTTAATTTGATGTAATAAGAGTTATCCATTTTACTTCCTCTAATGCTATCTCTTCTTTTGTCATAAATTCTTTTCTTATCCATAGATTAGACAGGAAAATTATTCCATGTTCCCCTAATATGCTTATGGTATCTCACTTTATGTCTAAATTGTGTACCCATTTTGACCTTATCTTGGTTTTCATTGTGAGATGTTGGTCTATACCTAGTTTCTGCCACAATGTTTCCAGTTTTCCCAGAAAATTTTGTCGAATATTGAATTCTTGTCCCCAAAGTTTGGACTTTTGAGTTTATCGAATATGATTATTATAGTTGCTTTCTATTGCATATTGTGTACCTAATCTATTCCACTGATCCACCACTTTATTTCTTAGCAGACTATTTTGATGATTACTTCTTTGTACTACAGTTTGAAATGTGTTATGGTCAAGCCACCTTCCTTCATATTTTTTCATTGATTCCCTTGATATTCTTGACCTTTTGTTTTTCCAAATGAATTTTGTTATAATTTTTCAAACTCTATAAAATAATTTTTTAGTAATTTGATTGGTATGGCACTGAATAAATATATTAATTTAGGCAGAATTTTTATTATATTGGCTCAATCTATTCATGAGCAATGAATATTTTTCCATGTATTTAGACCTTACTTTATTTGTGTCAAAAATGTTTTGTAATCATGTTCATATAGTTCCTGGGTTTCTCTTAGCAGGTAGACTCCTCAGTATTTTGTATTGTCTATAGTTGTTTTTTTTTTAAATGACACTTTTATTTATTTATTTTTTAAACCCTTAACTTCTGTGTATTGGCTTCTAGGTGGAAGAGTGGTAAGGGTGGGCAATGGGGGTTAAGTGACTTGCCCAGGGTCACACAGCTGGGAAGTATCTGAAGCCAGATTTGAACCTAGGACCTCCCGTCTTTAGGCCTGGCTCTCAAGCCACTGAGCCACCCAGCTGCCCCTATAGTTGTTTTAAATAGAATTTCTCTTTCTATATCTTTGATGATAATATATAGACTGATAAAATGAGTATTTTACAGGTAATATATAGAAATGCTGATGATTTATATATTTCTATATTATATTCTGTGACTTTTCTAAAGTTTTTAATTATTTCAACTAGTTTCTTAGTTAATTCTCTCAGATTCTTCAAGAATACCATCATATCATCTGCAAAGAGTGATAGCTACATTTCCTCACTCCCTCCTTCAATTTCTTTTTTTTTCTCTTATTGCTATAGCTAATATTTCTAGTACAATATTGAATAATAGTGATGTTAATGACCATCCTTGCTTCACCCCTGATCTTATTGGGAAGGCTTTTTGTTTCTTCCTATTATAGATAATACTTGCTGTTGGATTTAGATAAATATTACTTATTTTAAGGAAAGCTCTATTTATTCACGTTTCCTAGAGTTTTAAATAGAAATGAATGTTGTATTTTGACAAAATATTTTTCTGTATTTATTGAGATAATCCTATGATTTTTGTGTGTTTTTTAAATTATTGATATGGTCAATTATGTGGATAGTTTTCCAAATATTCAACCAGCCTTTCATTCATGGTATAAATCCCTCCTGATCACAATATATGATCTTTGTGATACATTGCTATAATCTCCTTATTAGTACTTTATTAAAAAAATTTCCATCAATATTTATTAGGGAACTTGACCTCTAGTTTTCTTTCTCTGTTTTTGCTCTTCCTGGTTTAGGTATCAGAGACATATTTGTGTCATAAAAGAATTTTATTTGTTTATTTTCCCAAATAGTTTATATAATACTGGATTAATTGTTCTTTAAATGCTTTGTAGACTTTACTTGTAAATCTATCTGATCCTGGGGATTTTTTCTTAGAGAGCTCACTTATGGTTTGCTCAGTTTCTTTTTCTAAGATAAGATTATTTAAATATTCTATTTTCTCTTCCATTAAACTTGGCGATTTATATTTTTGTAAATATTCATCCATTTCACTTAGCTTATTAGATTTAATTAGGCAAAATAGTTCCTAATAATTATTTTCATTTCATCTTCATTGGTGGTGAATTCAACCTTTTAATTTTTTATACCAGTAACTTGGTTTTCCTCCTTTTTAAAAAAAGTCAAATGAACCAAATGGTTTATCTATTTTATTGTTGTTTTTTTGTCTCATAAAAACCAGTTTCTTGTTCTGTTTATTCGTTGAATGTTTTTTGTTTGTTTGTTTTTTACTTTCAGTTTTATTCATCTCTTTGACTTTCAGGATTTCTAATTCTACTTTAAATGGGGATTTCAAAGTTATTCTTTTACTGTTTTTTTTTTTTTGTTCCATTCATCGATCTGCTCTTTCTCTATTTTATTCATATAAGCTTTTAGAGATATAAATTTACTCCTATATACTGTTTTGACTGCATTCCATACATTTTGGTTATGTTGTCTCATTGTTTTCATTCTCTTTACTGAAATTACTGATTGCTTCTATGTTTTGTTCTTTTACTCATTCTGTGTACTTTAGGATTAGATTATTTAGTTTCTAATTAATTTTTAGTCTGTTTTCACAGCTCCTTATTGAATGTAATTTTTATTGCCTTATGATCTCAAAAGGTTGCATTTAATACTTCTGTTTTTCTGCATTTAGTTGTGAAGTTTTTAGGAACTAATACATGGTCAATTTTTGTGTAGCTATCATGTACCACTGAGAAAAAGGTATGTTCCTTTCTATTCCCACTCAATTTTCTCCAGAGATTTATCATATTTAACTTTTCTAAAATTCCATTCATCTCTTTAACTTCTTTCTTGTTTATTTTTTGGTTAGATTTATCCAGTTCTGAGAGGGGATAGTTGAGGTCCACCATTAGTATAGTTTTACTATTTCCTCCTAAAACTTCTTTAGCTTTTCCTTTAAGAATTTAAGATTTTGGATTTAAATGCTGTTTCATTTGGTACATTTACATTTAGTATTGATATAATTTCCTTGTCTATGGTGTCACTGTTGAGTCGCTTCAGTCATCTCTAATTCTTTGTGACCCCATTTTGAGGTTTTCTTGGCATAGACACTGGAATAATTTACCATTTCCTTCTCCGGTTAATTTTACAGATAAAGAACTGAGGCAAACTGTTTTTTTTTTTAAACCCTTAACTTCTTGGCTCATAGGTGGAAGAGTGGTAAGGGTGGGTAGTGGGGGGGAGGTCAAGTGACTTGCCCAGGGTCACACAGCTGGGAAGTGTCTGAGGCCAGCTTTGAACCTAGGACCTCCCATCTCTAGGCCTGACTCTCAGTCCACTGAGCTACCCAGCTGCCCCTGCAAACAGTATTAAATAACTGGCCCAGGGTCACACAACTAGTAATTGAGGCTGAACATGAACTCATGAAGATGAGTCTTGGTTCCAACCACAGTGCTCTCTCTATTAATATTAATTAATAGTGCTGCCTATTACTTAGTTGCAACATTGTCGGTGATACTTTTTATTTTAATTTTTTTAAACCCTTAAAATTGATACTAAGTATTGATTCCAAGGTAGAAAAGCAGTAAGAGCTCAGCAATGGGGGTTAAGTGACTTGCTCAGAATCACACAGCTAAGAAACGTCTGAGGCTAGATTTGAACCCAGGATCTCCCCTCTCCAGGGCTAGTTCTCAATCCACTGAGCCACCTAGCTGCCCTTCAATGATACTGCTTAGCAAAATATAGTTTCCTCTTTTATTAGGTCTATTTTTGCTTTTCTTTTGTCTGAGATCATGACTGCTCTCCCTACTTTTTTTCTTTTTACATCATTTGAAGCATAATAGTTCCTCTCTAGCCCCTTACCCTTACTCTGCAGGTGTCTCAAGTGGTTTCTTATAAATAACATATTATAGGATTCTGTTTTTTAATCTACTTTTCTATCAGCTTTCGTGTTACGAACTCATCCAATTCACACCTACAGTTTTGATTACCAATTGTGTGTTGTCTTCCATCCAGCCTGTTTCCTCCCTTTTATCATTTTCTCTCTCTCCTTTTATCCTGGCCCTCCTCAAAAATGTTTTGTTTCCGACCACCATCTCTCCTAACTTGTCCTTTTTTCTATTACTTGCCACCCCACTCTCTATACTCCTCCTCTCTACTTCCTTGTAGGGCAAGAAAGATTTCTATATCCAACTGAGTAGGTAGGTTATTTCCTCTTTGAGCCAGTTCTGATGAGAGTAAGGTTTAGGCATCACCGGCCATGCTTCCTCCCTCCACTGTAAAAACTCTTCCTTTTATGTGAAATAATTTACTCTGTTCTGCCTCTCCCTTCACCTTTCTTCCAGTGTATCCCTTTCTCATCCCTTGATTTTATTTTTTTAAATCATTCCACTATAGTCAGCTCACACCCATGCCTTCTATATATGCTCCTAACTGTCCTAACAATGATAAAGTTCTTAGGCATTACAAGGGGGAATCTTCCTTCATAGGAATGCGAAGTTTAACCTTATTGGATCCCTTCTGATTTCTCTTTTCTGTTTACCATTTTATTCTTTTGAGTCTTGCGTCTGAACATCAGATTTTCTCTTCGGCTCTGGTCTTTTCAGCCTCTGTCCCACTCACTGCCTCTTCTGCCCAGGGCCTCTGCCCAGTCAGGCCTCCCACCTCCTTTGAAGGTTTACCTTTCCACACTACTGAGGCAATAAAAGGCCAAGCCCCTAGTGAGTGGCAGGGGAGGGGAAATTTGGGGAAAGAACCCCAGGTACTTGAAGGGAAAATGCCAGGCTCCTTTCCTTGTCCATCAGGGAGGGTAGTGGCTGGTACCACTGAGACTTGGGCAGGTCCGTGATATTCTCAAGAGAGAGGGCTGGCCTCTCTGATTCCCTGCAGTGGCCTCCTCTCTTCTGAGAGGGCCCAAGCAGGGCAGGTATTTATGGGCAGATTTTAGATGGCACCTTCCTGCCAGACTTCTCTTTTCCACCCTGCCCTACCCCTCTTGGTAGAATGAAGGATAAGCTCAGAGCAGCCGCCTGGCCCATTGCAGGGAGGTAAAGGGAGGGCCTCAGTGGTAAGCAGGGACCCCAGAGCTCCTGCTCCATCCTGAAGAGGCTCCAGTTGTCTCAAGTTCCAACTGTTGTGTGAAGATGGGATTAACTCTTCCCTGCCCATTTTTAGATTTAATAAAAAGTTTGAGAAAATTTTCAGGGATGATTAAATCTGAAAATGGGCAGGGGAGAGTTAAACCCATCTTCTCAGTTGTCTCTGCCTGGAACCCAGTCCCTGGCTCTAGTCCTCAGCCTAGGGTAACTCACATCAGAGCGTCTTCCAAATATCTTCATAAGTCTCAGGAGAAAGAGCTGGCAGGTATCTCAAGGCTATTACTAGTAAGTAATGACCCTGGGACCAACCATCATCTACCCCAGCCTGATATAGTAGGAGGTCAAAGGACCTGAGTTCAAATACCAGCTTGATCGACTACTTCTAACATGATCTGTTTTTTTTTTTTTTTTATTCTCTGGCCCTGTTTCCTTAGACAGATGTAGTCCACACCCAACACAGAAAATGCAAGAACTGGACTACATGGGCTCTAAGGTCTCTTTAAATTCTAAATCTGTAAATTCTTTAAAACTTGAATTCTGAGAGGAACCTGCAAGGGTGGAGCTAATCATCATGCCTGGGGGAAGAGGATGTGACTCATGTTTAATAAACATTAGTCATAGGTGACTATTCAAAGACCCATTTGCTGGAAGGGTTAATTTGTACTCTAATCTGATGCCTCTCCCAGGAAGTTTAGATCCCAGCTCTATTCCGGACTCTGAAACCTTGCAGGTCTTTAGCTATTATATTCCTCAGGAAAATGGGGACAATAGCTTCCAGTCTCTCCCTTCTCTTAGAAAGTCTCAGATCTTAGGCTGTGGGGCAGAGGGCAGGAGAAGAAAGTCTTGTTTGACACTGGGGGGGGGGGGGGAGACAGACAGGCTGGGCCAGAGTAATGTACCAGCCTGTAATAGGGTCCATAGCTTCCCTGTGAGTCAGGCANGGGGGGGGGGGGGGGGGAGACAGACAGGCTGGGCCAGAGTAATGTACCAGCCTGTAATAGGGTCCATAGCTTCCCTGTGAGTCAGGCATCTGCCCCTCCTCTCATCTAGCAGCCTGTGACAATATCCACCTCTGTTTTTCACAATTGCTTTCTTTCAAAGTTAGGCAACTCCCTGAATGAGGCCTGGGGAGAATGATGCTCTTAAGGCCAAGCCCAGGCCACATTCCTCACCCACTTGTACATTCCTCATCCCTCCCAGGCTTCCACACGTCTCCAGAGTACTCAGCCCCTGCTGGGTCCCCTTGCACATGTCCTCTGACCTGGACTTTTACCGTTTGGTCAGCAGATTCCATCGGAAGGGCATCCTCTCGGAGCCTCACCGAGAAGCTGCTGCGTTACTTGTCACCTACCCTGCTTCTCTTGGCTACTCTCCCAGGGAAAAACTAGGAAAGTCCCTTTGGGAGAACAAAGGAAGATAGAAACTGGCTGGGAACATGCAAGTTGGAAGCATTAGGTCTTTGGATTCAGGTACTCCCCAGTTATAATTTAATCAGGTCCAGGGACTGATATTAAATGTTTCCATTTTTTTAATTTTTAAAAAATTCACTTCTTGGGAACCTGTCTAATACCTCTGTGGACCACATTCTTAGCTTGTGTACCTCTCAGGACTCAGTCCCCTGAGGTAGGTTTGAATCCTTTCTTTGTGTTATGGTGGATTAAAGAAACGGAGTTTCATCCAGATAATTTATTTAGCAATGCATGCAATTACAAATCGAGACCAAGGTTCTAGGTGGTCAAGGACCCGAAGCTCAGTTTCTACATAGTTAATATATAATTTGGAGAGTGAAAAATAGGATTACTGGGACTGAGATATCTAGTTTCTCATTGGTTGAGGGCATTGGGAGATAATAAGATGAGAGAGGGGGTAGTTTGATGACATTCCTTAAGTCGGGTCACTTTTGGGGAGAGGAGTAATCTTGTGGCTTCTCAGAAACCCGATGACTTCAGCAGCTGAAACTCGGCTTCACAGAATGGTGGATAAAGGCAAAATGGAGTCACTAATGCTATTTTTAAATGTAACACCCAATTCCTTGGGTTAGGTTTGAATTCTTTCCTATTCCCTTGGGGCAGAGGGCCATTTAGGAAATTAAATCATTTCTATTCTCCCAGAACTCTAGGGCTCATGTTGGGGCTGGGAAATACGATGGACTCTGGTAGTTGCACAGCACCTGGTACACATTTGGTGCTTCATAAGTGCTAGTCAACTGGTTTGCCTAAAATCTGTGAGAATGAGGGAGGAATGGGGCTCTGGGCTTTGTTCTTAGTGCCATCTCCTGGCAGCTGTTAGACAGCAAGGCAAAAGCCAAAAGAACTCTGCTCCTCCCCCTGATGGGCTGATCCTTCCCCCTGACATTGGGGTAGCCCTTTCTACACTCCTGACTGGTGGATCAGCCCTATCTTTTGATAGTGAGCTGGGAGTTCAGGAAAAATGACTGAGTGGACATTTTGACTCAGCAGTCTACCCCAGAGACTTGAGGCCTCAAATTGCTACTTACTCTCAGGTGGAGGGCCAGGAGAGGTTATCCTGGCTATAATGTTAAGGTGAAATCATGGGTTCAAATCCTTCCTTAATTCCTCTGTGAAAATACCAATTATTCCAGGGTCACTGAGAGATGGATCAGAGCATATTTTCAGAAGCTGAGATGAATCACACACTCACAGAACTCTAGAAGAGCCCTAACAGTTCCCCCCATTTTATAAAGGGACCCACCCCTAGGGGCATTAAGTGATTTGCAAAGTGTCATAAAGCTAGTTAGGAATGGAGCCAAAACTAGAACGCAGGGATCTAGATGAGTGGTTTTTCCCATTACTCAAGACATACTGTGTTGACTTTGAACCAAACATATAATGGGGTTTGAAGGACAAATAAGAAGAAAAACCCAGTACAAACCTAACACTTAAGACTTCCTTTATAAAGAGACTCACATAACTGAGGTTCCTTACAATTAATTACCAGTCACCCTGAAGCAGCGCCCCTACACTTCACAACCTCCTATTACCTCCCCCATGCCAGTGGGGCCAATGGATGGGTCACCACTGTGTGTCCACCAAGTTCCAGAGATAGTCACTGATAAACTTCTGAGAGTGCTGGGTGTTGTCCAGATGGATAGGCTGTGCAATGTTGGGACCGTGATGAACTGCAGAGCTAAAGTAAAGGAAAACAAATTTCTATTTACAACCCCTCCCAGTGGGACCTTTGCCCCTTGACCGTCAGGGAAGGATACTGCCTTTGATGATAGTCGGTTCACATTCATAATCCCACTCAATTTTACTGATTTGATGATAAAGTTGAGACACATACCTGCAAAAGAAAACATAAAAAAGGTTTGGTGTTGGGGAATGTTAATATTTAGTCCTAAGGTATTAGGAGTGTTGTAGTTCCATTCACTGACAGAAATTTTGATTCCTTTAACCTATTTGGGCCTCAGTTTCTCCATCCATAAGATGAGGAGGTCTAGACTAGATGATCTCTGAGATGCCTTTCAGTCCTAAATCTGTGATTCTAAGCATTAACAGACAGTTCGATGAGTTAGGGTAGCTAATCATCTTGTGATCACTGTACTTAATTTGGCTATTCCTTGAGTAATGCCTGGCTGTGGGGCCCAGCTCGGCGTGACCTGATAGAGCTCACGAACCACTGGTGTTACCTACACCCATACCATGATGAGGCATCAAAGTGGCATTTTATGGACATTGTCAAGAATCTCTGCTGAAAACAGAGGCCAGTTTAATAGGTCAAACACATCACATCTAACACAAATATGACTTCCTGGGGACATACACCAGGGACACTTACACAGCTGAAGGGATCACGACAGTGGTATCTTCATCCACTTCTCCCTCGGTCTTTAGGAGATCTTGTTCCATTTCCTTGAGCTCTTCCAGCTCTTTTGTCAACAGAGTACCAAAGGAAGTTAAGGAGCCATTATTTTGAATACCTCCTCTTGCTCCTATCAAAATTGCAATATTGGTCTTGACTATGAGAACCTTTCTCCCAGATCCACAAATAATTCATAAGAAATTCTATGAACATTTCAAAGGGCAAGTCTTTGCTAGAGGTTGGCTCTGAATGCAAGCTTGTATAAAAGGATATTAGAAGCTTTCCCAACAAATAAATGGTCAAGAGTTTTGACTAATTGTCATAAGGAGAAATATAAACTATCGACAACAATGTGAAAGAATCCTCTAAGTCACTAATAACAGAGAGCAAATTAAAACATCTTTGAGGTTTCACTTTACTTCCAAACTAATCTAAGTAACAAAAGATGAAAATAATAAATGTTGGAGGGGATATGGGAAGATGAGTACAATACTGTACTACTGATAGAACTATAAATTGTTGCAACCCTTCTGGAAAATAATCGGGAATTATACTTACAAGCCACTAAAATATATAAATGTTTTGACCCAATAATACCATTGCTAGGCACATACTCCAAGGAGGTCAAAGACAGAGTGAAAGATCACATATGTGTGAAAATATTTTAGTAGCATTTTTTGAAGTAGCAAAGAACTAGAAAGAAAGTAGATATCCATCATTTGGAGAATATTTGAACAAAATGTTGTAGATCAGTGATTCCCAAAGTGGGTGCCACTACCCCCTGGTGGGTGCTGCAGCGATCCAGGGGGGTCAGTGATGGCCACAGGTGCATTTCTGAGTTCAATAAATAGTTTCATAATTTCAAAGTTCAATGTTTCTAATTTACACCTTTCTCTACTATATTTTACGAAAAAGGTAGAAACATTAATACATATCTTTCCTTTTAATTGCTATTAAAATTAAAAAATTAATTTCCAGGGGGTGCTAAGTAATATTTTTTCTGGAAAGGGGGTGGTAGGCCAAAAAAGTTTGGGAACCACTGTTGTAGATGAAAGTAATAGAATACTATTGTGTCTTAAGAAATGAAGAGTATAGGGGGCAACTAGGAGGTTCAGTGGATAGAGAGCCAGCCGTGGAAATGGAGATTCTGGGTTCAACTGTGATATCGGACACTTCCTAGCTGTGGGATCCTGGGCAAGTCACTTAACCCCCATTATCTAGCTCTTACTACTCCTTTGCCTTAGAACAAATACACAGTATTGATTCTAATATGGAAGATAAGAGTTTAAAAAACAAAAGAAAAAAGAAATAAAGAGTATAAGAATTCATAAATATAGAAAAACATGCATGAACTGATATAGAGCAAAGTAAGCACAATGAGAAGAACAATTGGCATAAAGACCATCATCACATAAAGGAAAATGGTGGAGAAAACTTTAGAACTCTTGAATGAGATACAGCAGCCAAATCTAAGGGCCAATAATGAAACATTTCTCTTGCCTATTGGTAAAAAGGTGGTAGACTAGATGTGGAATGAGGCAGATACTTTGACATGGTCAATGGTTTGATTAATTTTTTTCATGCCTGTATTTATGTGTCAGAGAAGCAGCCTAGTGAAGGGGATAGAGTTGGCCTTGAAGCCAGGATGATCTAGATTCTAGCCCTGCCTCTGACATGTATTTAGCTATGTGATCCTGGACAGGTCACTTATCTCTTACAGAGAGGTGCTGACCTGCATTGGTAGAGGGAATTTTCTCATTCAGCAATCCCTAAATCAATGAAATCATAGGCCCAGTGCCTATCCCTACTTATTTATCATAAGGGAGAATTCAATAGGTATAGGGGTAGACTTTGGGGAGTTACAAATATCTGGGGGGAAAAAAGAATCGACACAATAATTTTCAAAGAAAAAGGACACAAAGATATTCAAGATTGGCCTTTAAATTGTCATTCTTCTCGCTGGTCTTCTGAAGTTCAGCTTCAATTTTCTGTAACTTAGATTCAACACGTTGTGCTGTTTCTTCCTCATCAATAAGTTTCTGGGCCACATTTTCCTCAATAGCAAGGATCTCTGCAGATAGACCAGGGGATACATTCAACATTAGATGTTTAGTTAGGAAAAACAGCAAATAGCCATGTTTCCCTTTCCCTCTGGGAAAACAATCATTCAGCAAACTAGTCCAGGAAATATATAGTATCAGAGGCATTTTTCTTTTTTAAATACAATTTTATTTTATTTTCAATTCCAAATTATCATCCTTAGCCACCCCCTCACTCAGAAGGCAAGAAATATAAAACCTATCACAGAATAAAGTCACACAAAGAAATTTCTGCATTAGCCATGTTCCAGAGAGGAAAAAAAAAGCAAGAAAAACACAGAGGAAAAAAATGCTTCAACCTTTACTCTGACTTATCAGTTTGTTATTTGGAGGGTTTTTTTTTTTCATTTTTTAAAGATAATTTTTATTTTTTAGAAAATTTTCCATGGTTATATGATTCATGTTCTTTCTCTTCTCTCCCCCCCAGATGATGTGCATTTCCACATGTGTCATTGATCAAGACCTATTTCCATATTATTGATAGTTACACTGGAGTAGTCGTTTAGAGTCTACATCCCAAATCATATCTACAACAACCCATGTGTTCAAGCAGTTGTTTTTCTTCTGTGTTTCTACTCCCATAGTTCTTCCTCTGAATGTTAGCATTCTTTCTCATAAGTCCCTCAGAATTGACCTGGATCATTGCATTGCTGCTAGTAGAGAAGTCCATTACATTTGATTTTATATCATGAATAAAATAAAAATAAAATAAAAAAATAAAGCATTTTATATCATGAATAACTTGTGGAATTGTCTTGAATTACTGTACTGTTCAGAATAGCTAAGTCTTTCAAAATTACTTATTTTTGCAATATTGCTTTTACTATGTAAATTGTTTTTTGGTTCTGCTCACTTCATTTTGCATCAGTTCATATAAGCCTTCCCAGGTTTTTCTGAAACCATCTCTTTCTTTATTTCTAGCACAACAATCTTCCATCACTATCATATACCACAACTTGGTCAGTCATTCCCCAAATGATGAGCATCCTTTCAGTTTCTAATTTTTTTGCCACCACAAAAAGAGCTGCTGTAAAAAATTTCATACATATGGGTTGCTTAATTCATTCTTTGATCTCTTTTGGGGGTTTAGATCTAGAGTAGCATTATTTCTGAGTCAAAAGATCAAATATATATATAAATAGTTTTGGTTTCCATTTTATTAAGCCTTTTGAAAGCAAGTGAAAATTGGCTTTCTAGTAATGAGAATACTGAGCTTATTTGTGTCTTATTTTACAAACATTTGAATCCAAGATGTTATCATTTTCATGAGACTTTTGAGACTGATAAAGATTTTGAAAAACCATACCTGAAACAATTGCAGATTTTCTCTGAATTTTAAAAAATTATCTCTCCAAGGCAGAGGCAGGAAGGTAATGACTTATTTAGAAGATAATTCTCATTATCTTCTGAAATATCTTGAACCATATACTAGAAACCAAGTTCATTCAAATGATAATTCTTTTTTTTTAAAACAGTCACTTTATGTCTTAGAATCAATATTGTGTATTGGTTCTAAGGCAGAAGAGTGGTAAGGGCTAGGTAATGGGAGTTAAGTGACTTGCCCAGGGCCACACAGCTAGGATTTATCTGAGGCCAGATTTGAAGCCAGGACCTCTGGTCTCTAGGCCTTGTTTTCAATCCCCTGAGCCAAGGTATGCATATTTTAATAGCTTTCTGGGCATAGTTCCCACTTGTTTTCTAGAATGTTTGGACTACAGCAAGAAATGACAAGCAGGATGATTTCAGAAAAACCTGTAAAGACTTATATGAACTGATACAAAGTAAAGTGAGCAGAACTAGAATAACAATGTACACAGTGGTAGCAATATTGTCTGACAATCAACTGTGAATAACTTAGTTATTCTCACTTACCTTCTGCCTTAGAATCAATACTAAGTATCAGTTCTAAGGCAGAAGAGTAGTAAGAGCTAGGTAATTAGGGTTAATTGACTTGCCCAGGGTCACACAGCTAGGAAGTGTCTGAAGTTAGATTTAAACCCAGGTCCTCCTGACTCCAGATCTGGCTCTACTGAGCCACCCACCAGCCCCTCAGTTTCCTTAAGTGTAAATGAGGATAGTAATAACTCCTGCCACCAGGGTTGTTGTGAGGATCAAATGAGATATTTGCAAACCTTAAAAGTGCTACAAAAACACTAAATGTTAATATGAATGAACATTTATAAGGGGCTTAGTACACTGGTTAGTTAGTTCATAATAGGCACTTAATAAATGTGGATTCCTGGGGAAGCTAGGTGGCTCAGTGAATAGTGAATCAGGCCTGGAGTCAGAACTTAGGTTCAAATCTCACTTCAGACACTTCCTAGCTATGTGACCCTGGGCAAGTGACTTAATCCTGATTGCCTAGTCCTGAATGTTCTTCTTAGAATTGATACGAAGAAGATAAGGTTTAAAAACAAATGTATACTCCCACCACGTATTCCCTGATGTTCCCTCTGGGAACCTTACCACTTCGGCTAGATTGGCTTGCCTGCCTAGTGGGTAGAAGCTGAGCAGCAGGTTATAAGAGAGAGAAAATATTGAGTTTGGCATCAGAAGACCTATCTCTGACTTCTACTGATTAGATGGTCGTGAGAAAGTGAACACCTGACTTCAAGTTTATGAAGGGCTAATGCTTAGAAGAGGAGACAGATTAGTTCTTGGCCCTGAAAGGCTGAACTAGTAACAGTGGGTGGAAACTGCAGGAATTTTGGCTGGAGAGAAGGAAAAATTTCCTAATTATTAGATCTGTCCAAGAATAGGATAAGCTGCTTCATGAGAGGGTTGATTTCTTCAGCACTCAAGGTTTTTAAGAGGAGGCAGGAAAGTACTAACAGCTGAGCTTGAGACATGGCTCTTAAGATTTCTAAAGGATCTATTAATGATTTCCCATTTCTCCTGTATACAGCTTGCTTTGGATAGATTTATTTGCATTAGATTATGAGCTCCTTGGGGGCAGAGACTTTAGCCTTTTTTCTGTCCCTAGTGATTAGCACAGTGCCTTGCATTTAATAAATAGTAGACAATAAATGTTTATCAACTGATATTATATACTTTATCTTCTTTAGGCCTCCTAACAATCATATGATACCAACGTACAAGTGTCCTTATCTCCACATTTAGAGACAGAAATCTGCAGTTAAAAGTTACCTGCCTCCGTCACAGGTAATGAGCATCAGAGTCAATAACAGAATCCAGTTCTCTCCTAACTCCCAGTTTAGCACTCTGTAGCCTCTAAAACCCCAACCCAATCCCCTGTGTCCTTCATCTGTTGTGTTTCATCTCCTTAGTCATCCCTATCTGTCATCTATCCCCATTTTCTAGATTGTAATAATAATGCCACACTTCTCTGGGACTTAGGAAGAAAGGAAAGACAGGAGAGAGGAATTGATATCTAAGGACCTCAGATCTCCAGGTCTGGCTCTCTAGCCACTGAACCACTTAGCTTCCCCCTTATACCCTCTTCAATTACCTCCCTAAATTCTCTTTCAGTGAGCTCATCAGTCCCCAAGTATTCATGGTGATTCTGCTTCTACAAAAACCTCTCAAACATGTCCACTCTCATCACCTCTTTCCTGGACTACTGTGCTAGCCTGCTATTACCAGGTAGGTGTTCTTACTGCCAGTCTCGCCCCTTCCCAATCCATCCTACATCCAGCTGCCAAATTGATGATCCTTTATTTCAGTTGTTAGCAAACCATGAGCATTTCCATACATACAGAAGAATAGAAAGAGAAGATTAGACAAGAAACCACAAATCTCTATCATGTACATCTTGCATTTTAAAAAGAACATATTCAAAGCTGACCTGCTTGCTTGTCTGTTAGAAATAATGTTGCAAAAACACAGGGTTGATCATCTTAATTCCCTGCTAAAGAAACTTCTGTGGGGGTAAAAAACAGAAGACAAGACCGCTTGAATTAGAAGCAAGGCAGACAAGTTCTCACATACCCATTCCAGCAAAACCTGAATAAAGCACCATACTGAATAATGATCAATAAATATAATTAGGAAATACAGCGAATGACTTTGTCCATCTCAAAACTACAAAAAGCCAGAAGCCTAAAGGGAGCAGAAAAAGCCAGTGTCAGCAAACAAGATGAAGTTTGCCTAGTATGACCAAAGATGGGCTAAAGACACATGTAGTTTACAAGGCTCTATATTCTTTTTTTAAATACAAATCTATTTTATTTTCCCAATTACATGAAATAATAATGTTCTTGCCATATGTTCTCCAAAATTATAAGATCCAAACGGTTTCCCTTTCTCCCTTCCTTCCCCCAACTTGGAGATGGAAAGCAATATAATCTGGGCCATACATGTATTATCATGCAAAACACACGTCTTTATTAGTCACTGTTGTAAGAGCACACTCATACAAAACCAAAACCCCAAAATAAAACTGCAAATACACTGATGTGAAAGAAAGGATGCTTTGAACTGCCTCTAATTCAAATATTTCTTTCACTGGAGGTGGATAGCATTTCCTGTCATAAGTCCTTCAGAATTGTCTCAGATCAGGGGCAGCTGGGTAGCTCAGTGGATTGAGAGCCAGGCCTAGAGACAGGAGGTACTAGGTTCAAGCTGGCCTCAGACACTTCCCAGCTGTGTGACCCTGGGCAAGTCACTTGACCCCCATTGCCCACCCTTACCACTCTTCCACCTAGGAGCCAATACACAGAAGTTAAGGGTTTAAAAAAAAATCTCAGATCATTGCAATGCTGAGGGTAAATGCTCTATATTCTGGGGCAGTAAGAGGAAAGGTTTTTACAAGAAAGGTCCAGGATTGTTGGAAACCACCCTCAGTGTAGACCTGGGAAGACCACAGAGATTTAGGTTTTGACCATGAAAAGGGTCATAGTACTCACACTCACACCACAGAGGGCTTGAAGATCTAGCATTTTTTGACTCCTTAAGATCCAAAGGTGTATATTAGAGTATATCCTGGGAAATGGAGGCTAGTATGGAAATACAAGTGACCTAGTTTGAGACCAAGCAATGTAGAATGCCTCATTCAAAGTGGAGCAGTGGCAGAATCTGGCCCTAGCACAATGTCCAAGTACAGAAAATAAGGCTGGAAATATGGCTAAACAAGACACCAGCCACTACAAAGATTTATAGATCCAGGGATGGCTAAAGTGGTTCAGTGGATAGAAAGTCAGGTCTGAAGACAGGAGGTCCTAGGTTCAAATCTGACCTCAGACGCTTCTTAGCTATGTGCCTCTGAGCAAGTCATTTAACTCCAATTGCCTAGCCCATACCACTGGTCTGCTTTGGAAGAGATACTTGTATCCATTGTAAGACAGAAGATAAAGGTTTAAAAAAAAAAGAGATTTCTAGATCCAGAGATACCAGAAAATCCAACATACAAGAGAGTAACTATAACAATTTTGAGGAAAGACTCAAAGAAAAAAAATTAGTTATCTACAAGGACTGCATAAACAGCTGGAAGAATTAAAACAAAATAAAAAATGAAACAAAAACTATGGAGGAAAGAATTGGCTTAGAAATAAATGGCTTAGAAAAGAAAGCGATAACATTTATCCATATTCACTGAAAATTAGAATAGGCTAAACAGAAATTAATGATTCTAAGGATGGATGTAGATCAAAGCATACTATCTTTCACACTGGCATATTTATGGTTTTATTTTGGGGTTTTGATTTTGTATGACTGTGCTCTTATAACAACGACCAATATGGAAGTGTGTTTTACATGATAATAAAAATTAAATTAAATTAAAAAAGACATTAATGACTCTATAAGATGAGAAATATTTAAATAAAAAGATCGAGGAAAATAAAGTATCTACTATCAAAAACAACTACTCCGGAAAAAAGGTCAAGGAGAAATAACTTATGAATCACTGAATTTCCTGATGATCATTATTAAAAAAGCATGGGGAGGAGGTGGGGACAATTAGATGGCTTAGTGGGTTCAAATGTAGCCTCAGCCACTTTCTAGCTATGTGATTCTGGGCAAGTCATTTAGCCCCCATTGCCTAGCCCTTACTGATCTTCTTCCTTGGAAACAATACCGAGTACTGATTCTAATATGGAAGGTAAGGGTTAAAACAACAACTTTGCCCCTTCCCCAGACCTGGGTACTCTATTTCAAGAAATCATAAATAAAAACTGCTTAGATATATTACAACTAGGAGTAAAACAAGAAAGAATGCACCGCTCACCTCCTGAAAGAAAAGGGGTGCAAGAATAATCAGAATCCAGAGTTTCCATGTAAGAGCAAAATGACCACAACCAGCCTAAAAGAAAGAATTCAAGTACCATAGTAGAACTGAAATCAGGATCAAAAAGGCCCTTACAGCTTCTACTATTAATGAAAGATCTCAGAAAGTACTATTCCAAAAAGCAAAAGATGTAGGTTTATAACTAGATCAATTACTAATGAAAGGCTGAGTATAATGCTATAGGTGGGAAATGGATCTCTAATTGATTAAAGAACTTTCTTTTTTTCTTTCTTTTTTAAAAAACCCTTACCTTCCACCTTAGAATCAATACTATGTATTGGTTCCAAGGCAGAAGAGTGGTAAGGGCGAGGCAATGGGGGTTAATTGACTTGCCCAGGGTCACACAGCTAGGAAGTATTTGAGGCCAAATTTGAACCTAGGACCTCCCATCTCTAGGCCTGGCTCTCCATCCACTGAGCCACCCATCTGTCCCAATTAGAGAACTTTCAAGTATTCTTGATAAAAAGAAACTTCGATGGCTCCACATTGCCTCTAGGATAAAAGACAACCTCTCCACTTTGAAGCTCTTCATAGTCTATCTAACTCCAGTCTGTCTTTTTAGGGGTTTTTAAAAACATTACTCCCTTTTATGTGGTTTTCCTTCCAGCCAAACTGTGTTGCTTGTCATTTGATAAGACATGACAGTACAGTATTTGTGCTATTTTTTTTTGGGGGGGGGGTACAATCTGTCCCTATTGCCTAGAATACTCTCTCCCTCCCCTCACCTTTGCTTCCTGGAATCTCAGAATCCCTCTGTGACAAGAGAACTTCTGGCTCAGGCCTCTTGCTGTCACTGTGATAAGGGAAAGACTTTGATGAAAAAGAAACTCTGGCTTGGATTTCTTGCCAACAGTGTAAGAATAGGGTGCTGCCCTACTGTCTATTTTGAGCTTCCAGACATTGTTCCTGAAAGTTAGATGGGCCCAACATCTGCACAATCAAGTTTGGGAAACAAGCCAAAGCTCCTGTTTGGAACAGCTTCAGGTGTCTTTTCTGGTGCTTGTTCCTTGTTGTGAGGGTTTATTTAGTAATTAATTTAGTAATAGTGTTGGACCTAGCAGGAAGGGCTGGAGGATTCCAGGATGGAATAAAGGAGCAGGAAGTGGGCTTGTGTTCTGAGAGAGACTCTATTAGTGGTTGGCACAAACTGTTGCTAACCCTGGGAGATCTCAGAGTTAGGGAAAAACTGCATCCTGATTCCCTGGGATCCTGAGAGATGAAGGCTTTCAGCAAGTGGACAAGACCTGCAGAGCTGCACCAAGTGGGAAAGTGGTTTGGGATCTGGTGGACAGCATTTCAAACTCACTCTCTCTACCTGGGTACCTTGGATCACCTGGCAGAGTTGGCTCTTGGCATCCTGTGACCATCTTTGGATTACCGTGAGACCCCAATTGCCCTTTAGCTGTGCTAACCAAACCTGGCTGGAACCAGGTTTGAAGGAGCCTTTCCTGTGACTCCAGTACTGCTCCTTTGGGCCCTGCCTGGCTTAGGTTAATTAGGATAGAGTAGTTAAGTCCTTCCCTGCCCCTTTTGTTTTGTCCTTAGATTTTCAAGTGTAGAAATCCCCTAACCCATCCTAAATTTAGTTTCCCTCAAATAAACTGCATAAACTTTACCTTTGCCTGCTGGTTCCATAGACCCTGGCCTAGGGTGAGCTGGGTGACCGTTGGGCCAACAGCCATTCTTGTGTCTGATAAATCAGTGAACCCTAGTCTCCCTATCCTGTTTGGTCCAGTCTCTCCTTCAACCCAGTGTGTACCCACAAACCATTTAGGTTATATTTTAACATCCTTGGTGCCCCACTTTTACATTCTAGACATGTATACTCTTACCTTTCCTACCTGCTTTCCAAAAAAGTCTATCTTTTTAACGCTATTTATATATTCACATTCTATATAAAGATATTGAAGGTGACGTTCTGGGCTCATTGACTCCTACATATATGTAGATGTGGTGGAGCCTGCAATCCAAAGAATGTCAAAACTGCAGTTTACCATCTCTATACTGACTCAGTGATGGATAGAAGTACTTAACCAATGGAACCTTGGATAAGTTTTATCTTACCTTCAAGGCTTAATTCATTTACCAGCTTCTACAGAAGGCCATTCCTTATGTAACTTTTAGTTATTAGTGATCTCTCCCCAAAACTTCGTACAGATTTTGTATTTACTTGTTTGTAATTCAGTCATCTTCCTCACACTGATCCCAGAGAATGCAATCTCCTTCAGGGAATGAATTGTTTGCTTTGGTATCCCCACTGCCTTGCACATAGTAGGTACTTACAAAATCTTGTTGAATGAATGAGATACTTTGTTGATAAATTCAATTTTAAGTAGGGAGAGGCAGAGGAAAAGAAATCAATTTGAAGCACAGAGAAATAGTCCAGGTGAGAGGCCATATGGGCCTGAACCAATTTGGTGACATTTATGAAGGGCCTACTGTGTGCTAGACACTGAGCTAAGCTCTTTACAAGATCTTTACAAATCTCTCATTTGATCCTTAGAATAACCCTCAAAAGTAAGTGCTATTATCCCCATTTTATAGTTAAGGAAACTGAGGTAAAGAGGAGTTAAGTGATTTGACCAAGGTCACAGTCTGAAATCCTTCCAATCTAGCCATCTCTGGCTTCCTTATACAGACCTTGGCATGGGCCAGGAATGTATTCTCTTAACTCTGCTTACTATCTTCTGCATAAAACCTTTCTCCAATTCCCTCTGCCTCCCAACTTCAGTCTCTGGCCCAAATTAACCTTGCATTTAAATACTTTGCATATTCTTGAGTTTATTAACTTTGTTAGTGCTATATTTATTTTTATATGTACTTGTCAGTCCCATTTGAATGTAAGCTTGTTGTGAGGAGAGATTGCTTCATTCCTTGTACTTTTATCCTGGGCACCTAGCACAGAGCTATGCACAAGGGCATATTAAGTCTTTAAAAAAAACAAACAAAAAATCCCTTAGCTTCCATCATAGAATCAATACTGTGTATTGGTTCCAAGACAGAGAAGTGGTAAGGGCTAGGCGATGGGGGTTAAGTGACTTGCCCAGGGTCACACAGCTAGTTAGTATCTGAGGCTATGTTTGAAACCAGAACCTGACAGGTCTGGCTCTCTATCCATTGAGCCTCTTAGATGATCCCATATTGTAGATGTTTAATCAATACTTGCTGATTGATTGACTGTGAGAGAGTAAAATGCATAGAGCCTGGGAAGATAGGCTGAAACAAAAAGATGAAAGGCTTTAAATGCCCAGGTATGGGCTTTGTATTTAAGACGAGAAGAAATAGGTAAACCCCAAAGCATTCATGGCAGTCACTATGCCTCGCTCTGCGTCCTTCCCGCCCCCCGCCCTTCACGCTTGCGTCCTCCCCGCCCCTCGCGCCTGCGTTCTCCCCGCCCCCGATCTTGCTCCAGTACCTGAGAAAAACCCTTCAGCGTTCTCTTTCAAGTCCAGCAGTCTCTCGATCATCCGCTCTTGCTTTCCTAGGAACCGCCGCACCCACGCCCCGGCCCGGTTGGCGTTAAGTAGACCAATAAGTCCCTGGCTCACATCCTCCATGTCCCGAAACACCTCCATGGCCAAGGCAGAAAGAGCCGGGAACAAACTTGCCGGCTCCAAGCCCGCCCAAATTCAAACAGTCACCAACCAGGCCTCGTTTGTGTTCTCCGCTTCCTATTGGCCTTCGGGCGCAACAGACGTACAAAAAAGCCAATCGTTACTGAGCATCTGACCTCGCTTTTCTCGCAGAAGGGCGCGTCTGTTCTAGTTGCGCATGCGCGAATGGTCTCACCAGTTGCCAAGAATGGTTAGTCCTGTGCTGTTGTGTGCTACTTGTGCCTTTGTCTGTAAGGTAGTCCTTCTTTTTGGGGGACCTCCTGTTACCTGCCTAACTAAATACCCTGACTGCTTTCGCGAAGGAAAATAAGCCTCTCTGCCCTCGAATTTATAGAATTTAAGTCTCCACAAGGGTTTGGACAATTTTATTTTTTGTTTATATAATATATATAATATATATTAGTATATTAGTATATATAGTATATATATATATGTGTACACACACACACACACATATATATATAAATAAATATATATATATACCAAACACTTGGCACATAGTAGGTGCTTCATAAATGCTTAATTATTGAAGTTCCCTTATTAGACCATATAACCTATTGGTTTTTTGCCTCCCCTTATAAAATCTTACTTTTCATTATTTTTCAATTGAACCCTCAGTTCTCTCCCAGGTCAGCTCCACTCTCTTTGACCCCATCTTGACCCTTTGGTAAGCCAATTCAGTTCTACACATTTCTCTGAAATAATAACTATTCTGGAGTCATGTCCAAAGACCTATGAAACTACATCCTCTTTGACCCTGCGATACCACTACTAAGTCTGTATCCCAAAGAGATCAGAGATAAGGGAAGATGATCCACCTGTACAAAAATATTTTTAGCAGCTCTTTTTGTAATGGCAAAGAACTGGAAACTGAGTGGGTGTCCTTCAATTAGGGAATGACTAAACAAGTTGTGGGATATGGTGGTAAAGGAATACTATTGTGCATAAGAAATGACAAACAGGATGAATTCAGAAAAACCTGAAAAGACTTATACAAACTGATGCAAAGTGAAGTGAGCAAATTTTGTATATAATAACAAATATAGTACAATGATTAACTGTGAAATACTAAACTATTATAAAATTTCCAAGGCATCTGCCAGGGACTCAGATGAAAACTGCTATCCATAGCCAAAGAAGGAACAGTTTGGAAATCGAAGCATGCCATCTTCTACTTTATTTCCTTCATGAGTTTTTTTAAATTGTATGTGTGATATGTGTCTTCTGTCATAGTATAAGCAATATGGAAATGTGTATTGCTGGTCTAACCATGAAAGTACTGGTCTAACCTTTATCAGACTATTTACCACCTTGTGGGGTAAAAGGAGGGGGAGGGAGAGAATCTGAATCATAAAATGTCAGAAAATAATTGTCAAAATTTGTTTCTATATGTAATTGAAAAAAAATTTAATTTAAAAAATTCTACATAGTTCCTAGCTCCCTTCCTCCACCCCATCCCCATCATATGAGGGATTATGCCTAGTCAAGTCTCAGCCTTTATTTCTATATGTGTGCTGCTAAACAAAGGTGGAGAAAATCTTGCAACCATTCTGATTAGATTTATTACAATTATATGTTACATAACCTCATTTGGGCCCTCACTGTTGCTAGGCAACCATACTATACCCTTTCTTATCAGTTCGTTAGCTCACTCTTCATAGCAGCTCTTCTAAACCTCATCCCTCC
Source organism: Gracilinanus agilis (assembly GCF_016433145.1). Taxonomy (NCBI): domain Eukaryota; kingdom Metazoa; phylum Chordata; class Mammalia; order Didelphimorphia; family Didelphidae; genus Gracilinanus; species Gracilinanus agilis. The sequence goes on from NC_058130.1 coordinate 709,504,181, forward strand.
TCAAATTTCCTATGGCATGGCCTCTGCCTTTTTAATCTGAGAACCTTGCCTCATATTTAACAGAACAAATCAAGACTATTTGCTATTAACTCCCTATTTCCTTTGGGACTCTTTCTTATTGCCTATCTGCCACTATCTTCTCTTTCACCCTTGTCTCATATTTCTTCTAATCAAGGCTAATCCTTCTACTTGTGATCCCATTCCATTCAGTCTTCTCTTACACCTTGCCCCCCCTCTATCATCCCTCCCCACTCTCACTTATTTTCAATCTCTCCCTCCTTCTACTAGCTCATTCCTTACTGCTTACAAACAGGCACGTCTTCCTCCAACATAAGAAAACCTCACTTTGATTTGTCCATCTTTGCTAACTATAGTCTTATGTCTCTTTTGCTCTTTGTAGTTAAATTCATCAAAAAATCTATCTATAACACATCTTCATTTTTTCTCCTCTTTCTTCTTAATCCTTTACTAACCAATTTCTGACCTCAAAATTCCACCAAAACTGCTCTCCCCAAAGTAACCAATGATCTCTTAATAACTCCAATGGACTTTTCTCAATCCTCATTCTCCTTGACCTTTCTTTAGCCTTTGACACTATTGATCACCCTCTCCTCCTTGATTCTCTCTTCTCTCTTGGTTCCATCTCTCCTGGTTCTTCTCCTACCTATAACACTGCTCTTCTCAGTTTCCTTTGTTGGAGTCTCCTCCAGATCATGTCCTCTAACCATCGGAGCCACTCTCAGGATCCTGTCTTCACTCTATATTATTTTGCTTGGTGATCTCATCAGCTCCCATTGACTTAGTATGTCTATGCAGATGATTCTTAAATCTGTCTATCCTGTCATAACCTCTCCTGACCTTCACTCATCCCTCTTCAATTTCATTTCAGATATCCTGAATATCCAGTAGATGTCTTAAACATATCTAAA
>NC_058130.1:709507471-709591117 GCF_016433145.1 Gracilinanus agilis
CCAAGCCCGCCCAAATTCAAACAGTCACCAACCAGGCCTCGTTTGTGTTCTCCGATTCCTATTGGCCTTCGGGCGCAACAGACGTACAAAAAAGCCAATCGTTACTGAGCATCTGACCTCGCTTTTCTCGCAGAAGGGCGCGTCTGTTCTAGTTGCGCATGCGCGAATGGTCTCACCAGTTGCCAAGAATGGTTAGTCCTGTGCTGTTGTGTGCTACTTGTGCCTTTGTCTGTAAGGTAGTCCTTCTTTTTGGGGGACCTCCTGTTACCTGCCTAACTAAATACCCTGACTGCTTTCGCGAAGGAAAATAAGCCTCTCTGCCCTCGAATTTATAGAATTTAAGTCTCCACAAGGGTTTGGACAATTTTATTTTTTGTTTATATAATATATATAATATATATTAGTATATTAGTATATATAGTATATATATATATGTGTACACACACACACACACATATATATATAAATAAATATATATATATACCAAACACTTGGCACATAGTAGGTGCTTCATAAATGCTTAATTATTGAAGTTCCCTTATTAGACCATATAACCTATTGGTTTTTTGCCTCCCCTTATAAAATCTTACTTTTCATTATTTTTCAATTGAACCCTCAGTTCTCTCCCAGGTCAGCTCCACTCTCTTTGACCCCATCTTGACCCTTTGGTAAGCCAATTCAGTTCTACACATTTCTCTGAAATAATAACTATTCTGGAGTCATGTCCAAAGACCTATGAAACTACATCCTCTTTGACCCTGCGATACCACTACTAAGTCTGTATCCCAAAGAGATCAGAGATAAGGGAAGATGATCCACCTGTACAAAAATATTTTTAGCAGCTCTTTTTGTAATGGCAAAGAACTGGAAACTGAGTGGGTGTCCTTCAATTAGGGAATGACTAAACAAGTTGTGGGATATGGTGGTAAAGGAATACTATTGTGCATAAGAAATGACAAACAGGATGAATTCAGAAAAACCTGAAAAGACTTATACAAACTGATGCAAAGTGAAGTGAGCAAATTTTGTATATAATAACAAATATAGTACAATGATTAACTGTGAAATACTAAACTATTATAAAATTTCCAAGGCATCTGCCAGGGACTCAGATGAAAACTGCTATCCATAGCCAAAGAAGGAACAGTTTGGAAATCGAAGCATGCCATCTTCTACTTTATTTCCTTCATGAGTTTTTTTAAATTGTATGTGTGATATGTGTCTTCTGTCATAGTATAAGCAATATGGAAATGTGTATTGCTGGTCTAACCATGAAAGTACTGGTCTAACCTTTATCAGACTATTTACCACCTTGTGGGGTAAAAGGAGGGGGAGGGAGAGAATCTGAATCATAAAATGTCAGAAAATAATTGTCAAAATTTGTTTCTATATGTAATTGAAAAAAAATTTAATTTAAAAAATTCTACATAGTTCCTAGCTCCCTTCCTCCACCCCATCCCCATCATATGAGGGATTATGCCTAGTCAAGTCTCAGCCTTTATTTCTATATGTGTGCTGCTAAACAAAGGTGGAGAAAATCTTGCAACCATTCTGATTAGATTTATTACAATTATATGTTACATAACCTCATTTGGGCCCTCACTGTTGCTAGGCAACCATACTATACCCTTTCTTATCAGTTCGTTAGCTCACTCTTCATAGCAGCTCTTCTAAACCTCATCCCTCCTCAAATTTCCTATGGCATGGCCTCTGCCTTTTTAATCTGAGAACCTTGCCTCATATTTAACAGAACAAATCAAGACTATTTGCTATTAACTCCCTATTTCCTTTGGGACTCTTTCTTATTGCCTATCTGCCACTATCTTCTCTTTCACCCTTGTCTCATATTTCTTCTAATCAAGGCTAATCCTTCTACTTGTGATCCCATTCCATTCAGTCTTCTCTTACACCTTGCCCCCCCTCTATCATCCCTCCCCACTCTCACTTATTTTCAATCTCTCCCTCCTTCTACTAGCTCATTCCTTACTGCTTACAAACAGGCACGTCTTCCTCCAACATAAGAAAACCTCACTTTGATTTGTCCATCTTTGCTAACTATAGTCTTATGTCTCTTTTGCTCTTTGTAGTTAAATTCATCACAAAATCTATCTATAACACATCTTCATTTTTTCTCCTCTTTCTTCTTAATCCTTTACTAACCAATTTCTGACCTCAAAATTCCACCAAAACTGCTCTCCCCAAAGTAACCAATGATCTCTTAATAACTCCAATGGACTTTTCTCAATCCTCATTCTCCTTGACCTTTCTTTAGCCTTTGACACTATTGATCACCCTCTCCTCCTTGATTCTCTCTTCTCTCTTGGTTCCATCTCTCCTGGTTCTTCTCCTACCTATAACACTGTTCTTCTCAGTTTCCTTTGTTGGAGTCTCCTCCAGATCATGTCCTCTAACCATCGGAGCCACTCTCAGGATCCTGTCTTCACTCTATATTATTTTGCTTGGTGATCTCATCAGCTCCCATTGACTTAGTATGTCTATGCAGATGATTCTTAAATCTGTCTATCCTGTCATAACCTCTCCTGACCTTCACTCATCCCTCTTCAATTTCATTTCAGATATCCTGAATATCCAGTAGATGTCTTAAACATATCTAAAACAAAACTCATCATTCCCACCCCCCCCAAATTCTTCCCCACTCCTAACTTTCCTATTATTGCAGAGGGAAGCCCTATCCTCACAGTCCCTCAGATTTCCAACATAGGTACCATTCTCAACTTATTATCTTTCACCCCACCGTATCAATTCATCCCAAGGTCTGCCAGTTTTACCATATGTAAGGACCAGAATGTAAGGGGTAAAAATAAAAGCGTTTGACTAAATTTATAAGAGTGTAAATTGCCAGGAATTATTACTCAATTCCAAATGATTTTTTATGATAGTTTATTTACAAAAGGAGAGAGAATGAAGGTAAGAAAATCAGAGAGAGTAGATATTTACTCTGGCCCTGTCCAAACCAGGGCTTAAGAGGCCTGAGCAAAAGGGACCCAGAGGTAAATTAAACAAGAGAATGACACTCCCCTTTTACACAAAAATCTAGTTCTTTTTTCTCTCTTACAGTTTGGCAACTTCCTACAGTAGTACTGGCTGTCAATGGGTAAGTGCAATATTGCTGCATTTTGTCCTACAAACTAGAGGGACAGAAATTGCTTTGATTGGACCCTAATGCAAGGGCCTGTTATGATTTTATTCTTGTTTACTCAGAAAATTTTATATACATAGATTTTTGACATTTTGACTCTGATTTTTAATTTTTTCTTTCTCCCAAAGTTTAATTTTTCTTCTATTTATTTTTCTTTTTATGTTTTTGGCTTTTCTTTTGATAATTGGCTCATACACCCCATAACTCAACCATGTATCCTGAGTTGATCTGGGTGTTGGTCAACACCCTCCTCAGAGAGGATTGTATTATATTTTCATAAAATCCACAATTTAAAATTTTGTTTGAGAAAAATTTCAGGGAAAGAAGTCTGCTAATTCCTTGAATCCAGAGGATGAACTATTTGGAGAAAGATGACTGCAGAAACCTATACTGCAACAAGAAGATCCAGAATGAACTTTGGGGTGCAATTGATTGAACTGAAGGGGTTGAACACATTTATTTTGAATGTAAACCTTTTTGCCAAAGGGGACTGCCCCCTAATTGGCTTTTTGCCAATGCACCTAGCAAACATTGGTTTTGCTTTCTCTCTCTTCTATTTCTCTCTTATCTAACTATTGTAGTTTCCTCTTAGAAAGTGCAATTTTGTATGCACCTGTAGTTAGAAGATTTTTAGGGATACAAGATGATTATGTCAAATGATCAATTGGGGAGACTGGTCTCCCAAATGATCATAGGGGGATTGTGAAGATGGGATTAACTCTCCCCTGCCCATTTTTAGATTTAATCACCAGAAGCATATACACTCCACTTATCCTTAAGTGGGTGAGGTCTGTGACCCACGTGTGCAATTATGGGTGATGAATCAGAATCAACTGACTGCCCCCTGGGCTGTCCTAAGCAAAGCTTTAGTTGTAATTGATCCAGGTAAAGTGGAAGAAAGGCACAGTAAGGGATGAAAGGAATGGTCTTTTCCTTTTACTCCCAAATTATTGTAATTTATAAGTTGGTTATGTTTTTTGGGGAGAGTAGTCTTCCAAAAGATCTCAGGGGAGATTGTGTCATTTGAATCTGTTACCTTAAAAACTATGATCTCTAGCAAAACTACTATTCCCAGCATCCTATTCACTTCCTATCGTTACATGCTGATGTAGACAGGATATAAATTGGGTGGAGTTCCATGTCTACGTCTCTTTTTCCTTCCTGTTGGTGGCTTTGGTGGAGCAGGCATTTTGAGCAGCTAGAAAACTTCGTCCTGTGGATCTATTTTGTCAGATAATAAACTTTTATAAAATAATACTTCAAGTATTCACATTAATTTAACTCTTACACATTGAAACATCTCTTGTATACTCTTCTTTCTTCTGACACTGCCATCACTTTGGTATAGGCTCTCATCACCTCGTGCTTTGGTTACTCCAATAATCTACTGGTGGGTCTCCCTGCCTTAAGTCTCATCCCACTCCAATCTATCCTTCATTCAGCCACCAAAGTGATTCTCTTACAGCTCAAGTACAATGTCACTTCTCCTATTCATCAAATACATAATTCTCTGGCAAATTCAAAGCCCTTCATAACTTAACTTCTCCTACCTTTCTAGTCTTTACACCATAGGCCCCCCTGATTCATACCCTTTTGATCCAGTGACATCTGTCTCCTGGTTGTTGCATGAACAAGACACTCCTAGCTTTTGGTTGTAGGCATTTTCTCTGGCTATGTCCCATGCCTAGAAAGCTCTTCCCTCCTCAATTCTGCCTACTGACTTCTCTAGTTTTAAGTTTCAACTAAATTCCCATCTTTTACAGAAAGCCTTTCTCAATCCACCTTAATTTTAGTGCCTTCCCTCTGCTAATTATTTCCTATTTGTTCTATATATAGCTTGTATATTGGTTTGCATGTTGTCTCCCCCATTGGATTGTAAACTTCTTGAGGACAGGGACTGTCTTTTGCCTCTTTTACCTGATACATAGTAGGTGCTTAATATTTATTGACAGAATATTCTTCTCTCTTTTCTTTAACCCTTACCTTCTATCTTAGAATTGATACAGAGTATTGCTTCCAAGGCAGAGAGTGGTAAGGGCTAAGCAATGGGGGTTAAGTGACTTGCCCAAGGTCACATAGCTAGGAAGTATCTGAGGTCAGATTTGAACCCAGGATTTCCCATCTCTAGGCCTGGTTCTCAATCCACTGATCCACTGAGCTGCCCCTCTCTGTTTGGCTTTACCAACCCTTCATAACCTTGTTCTTCCTACCTTTCCAGTCTTCTTACACCTTGCTCTCCTTCACATACTCATATCAATGACACTGGTTTCCTGGTGTACCATACATAAGACACTCCACTTGCAAATTTGGTGCATTTATATTGACTACCCCCCATGCCTAGAATGCTTGTCCTGATTTTCTCCACCTCCTGACTGCCTTCAAATCCTAGTTAAATTTTCACACCCTGCAAGTCTTTTCCCAGTTACCCTTACTGCTAGTGCCTAAAATTACCTACAAGTTATTCTGTAAAAATCTTATTTGTACATAGCTGTTTGCACAATTTCTCCTATTAGATTGTGAGATCCTTGAGAGTAGGGGCTGCTTTTGTTTTCTATTCCCTTAGTCTCAGATAAGATACTCCTGTAACTGTGCTTTTCCACCATGTCTGGAATATTCTCCCTCCTCACCTCTCCATATTTGAATCTAAACCTTTCTTCAAGGCTCAGCTCAAGTGCCACATCTGTTTACGAGAGATCTTTCTTGACCTCCCAGCTGTAAGATATTTCTCCCTCTTCAAATTATCTTGCATTTACTAAACAAATCCCTCCCTGGTAAGCTCAGACACAGCTCAGACAAGCCCCACTCTTGTACATAGCAGAGTTGGGTTCCTTCCTATTCTGAAATTCCAAGATCTTTTTAGCTCACAGCTTATACACTATACCTACTGGTCACTTCCCTTCTTCCTCTCTGCTCCTTACTACTTGTATGACCTTGGGCAACTCACTCCCTCTTTGGGCTTTAATTTCCCCATCCCCAAAATTAGGTTGAATGATGATATATCCTTATAACCAACAAATTATCTGGTTACAATAAGAACTTGCAACAACATTGCAATTAAGTGAAAGTAAGTAGCTCAAGGGAACAACCTCTTAGGGATTTACTAAACTGAGGCTCTTCTAGGAAAGAGAGAGTGAAGCCAGCCAGACCCCTGATGTTCCTAGGCTGTATTTAGAGAATGAAATGCCCAAAGTTGCATGAACCAAAGGAAATACCCACACAGAGGGATATGGGTTTTTAGAAGTTTCAGCCCTTAATTGCTCTTCTATGTTTGACTCTGAGCAACAGGGATGTAAATTGTCAGTCATTTTTACCACCCTATCTAGGATTTTGGAATTCACAAGGGATGGGGGGAGAGGGGAGGGGAAAATCACATATACACAGTAACTTTGGATAGCTTTATTCATTTACTTTTTTTAAGATTATAAAATGAATACTTCATTTAAGTGTAATACTGTCTTATGGAAATACCAATGCAGGAGAGTGAGAACAGACCCATGTATATAACTGATTGCAGGAACAAAAAACCAAAATGCCAACCCCCATAGCATTCTGGGCCAAGCCAGTTGTATGGGACTGTACAAAACAGATAAATATGGACCTATCTGGGGAGTGGCACATGCTCCAAGACAAGTGTCTGCCATCTCTAAGAGTTTAAAACAAACATGTGGGCACAAACACACACAAACACAAATACACAAAAAACACATGCACACACTGACATGTACCGCTTCTCAAGCGAGAACCAGGGTCCTTCATCTTTGTTAGACATCCATCAAGGCACAGCAACACCAGACCAGAGTCAGGTTCCCCCTACCACTCCTTTTCAGTTTTAATGTTAAAAGCCAAGCAAAGACCAAATCCTTTCCTAGCGTCTTGCACATAGCAATAGAGAATTTGTTAACCTCCTGTTTAAACATGGTCAGTTTGAAATCCCAACAACCATGGTTAGATCCAGCAGAGAAGCTCTGATCCTGGGAGAAAGGCCAACATTTCTGGGCAATTTAGTTACTTTCTTTACTATGCTGTGTTTAAAAAAAGAAAAGAAAAGAAAAGAAAAATCCAGACTAGCAGAGATTTCTGTCCTCAGATCTCTCAATCCCAAGATAATGAAACAACTTAACCCAAATTGGCTGTGGCAAATGGTGGGATATACCCTTGGCTGGGGTTTCATCTACTATGCACTAGGCACAATCATAGGTGAGGAATTTGTTTCCTGGCTTAAGGCTTTTCTTCTCTGGGCTCACCAAGGAAGAAAGAAAGGGAAGATGTAGCTTGTAGTTCTAGAGACAGGAGAAATGGTAGAGGAGTGTGTATTTTCCCCAAACCTGGTTTCCTCAGATTTCTTTTACCCCAGTCACAAAGAAAGGAGTAGGGTTTTTGAAAAGCTAATAAATCTGTCTTTCCAAATGACCTGGCTGGTATGCAGGATTGCTAACCTGATGCCTTCAGGAGCTTCCAAAACACTGAGTCCATGTACCAGAGAGAAGCCTGGGATCACTAGTCACACCCAAACACTGACCAGTACACCTGAGAACAGCCTCTCTGCCCCTAGGGCATCATTCTTCACTTGATACTCACCCACTCTTATCTTTCTGCCTTTCTAGTGAGGTATCTGTGACTTGGGCCTTGTCACTGGATCTAATCATCCATAAAACTGTCAGGTTGGACAAGCTGACCTTGAAGGTCTCCTGCCCAGTGCCCTAAGGAATGGAGTACTATGCTTAGATGCCCAGCTCTGCCAGCACCTCTCTCCACTCTCTTTCTCCCTTGCAGAGTTCTGCCACATTCCAGCGGCCCTGAAGCTCCTATTGTCTTAGTCTTTAGTGGGATCCTGGGCTTGTCTTCCGGGTCTGATAGGGAAATGGCAAAAAGGACTGAGAGAAAAGGATCAAATTCTTCCTCCCAGTCTGATACAGACTGACTCTGCTATGCTTGGCATAAAAATATAGATACGAAAAGAAGATTGTAAAACACCTCTAAGGACTGAGCAGAATGGTGTACAGGCCACAGGCATTCAGGCAGAAGGAATGCCAGCCAGACGTGCAAAATCCCATTTTTAAACCATGCACAACTTCATAAAACCCTAATATAAAGCTCAAGCTTAATCCCTAATATGAAATTCAGGCTTTAACATAGTGCTTTCCCCCCCCCTTCCTTATTTAAAAAACAAAAAAAAATAATCTTTCACAACTTCCTTGAACATCTCACTTATTTCAAGCTTATTTCTCTGAAAGAGGCCTTCCTCACAGCTTTATATAAAACTCCATTGCCTCTTGTGCCCGTGGGGCTGGTTTCTGGGGGTAACACCCTATGCCCAGGCCTAGGTTCTCTCCTGCTTAACTCATGCATAGTGGGAGCAGAACTCAGTTTCAATCCACAGACATTTTTGCTTTGGCTTAGGCTTACAAGTTTTGGGGGGGAAATATAGGAAAAAAGCATTAAGAATTGCAAACTCTTCCACTTGGCACCGTGTTCTTCCTTGGTGACTGAAGCAGGTTTCCAAAGAGTCCAATTTCTCTTTGGACATGGGCCTTAAGGAGCCCAAGCCAAGCAGTCAGAGATAAAGGACAAGATGGGAAGAGGTGGTTCAGGATTCTTTCAGTGCTAGCTTTCCACCCTAAGGGTGGACAAGCATCCCAAGTGTTTCTTCCTCCTCATCCCTTCTTCCCCTCTGATGGATAGGTAACAGCAGATGCTGTGTGTCCTCTGTCCTACTAGCAGGTCCTATTGCTTCTACTGAGCGTTGCTGGACGAAATAGCTGCACTCTTGATGGTTGCTTGCTTTGGGGGACCCTGAAAAGAGAAGCCAAGAGTTGTGAGAAGTTTTTATACCTTTCATTAGAAATCTTTTGGTTAAGCCTAGTAAATAAGGAACAGCAAAAGAATCACGGTAGGGCAGAGTTGGAGGGGATAACAAGTCATCTTTTATTTTGGAGTGGGGAGGCCAAGTCTCTCCATCTTGTTCAGGCTGGAAAGTGCAGTGGGCAACCCCAACACTGATCCACATGAAAGCTTTAATCTACCCTGTTTTCTTGACCTGGCCTGGCTCATCCCTCCCTACACAGTTTGATAGTTCACCGCTCCTATGTGCTCAGCATATTGGTGCTTCACTTACTGCAGACATTTGACTTTAAGTCCTAAGGAGCTCACACTTCTGAGTTTGAGCAATCTACTACTAGCCTCAGTAGTCTCCAGTAGCTGAGTTTACAGACATGCAGCACACCATGCCTAGAATATTAGCCGTTATCTTGCCCAGTCTATATACCTGATCAGGAATTCCCTTTATGATATCCCCAAGAAATGGTCATCTAACCTTTACTGGAAGACCTCTAGTGATGATCTCAATTATCTCCAAAGGCAAGCTTTTATTGAACTCTGAAAATCAGGACATTTTCCCTTATATTGCTAAGTATGCTTCTCTCTAGCTCCTGCCTGTGCTCCTAGTTCTCTCTGGGGTCAAGGAGAAATCTAGCCCCCCCTCTGATAGGAAGACAACTGTCATGTCCTGCCCTTCCCTTCCCTGCCCCCACTCACCAACTATGTTTTTTTTAAAACCCTTATTTTTTGTCTTAGAAACAATACAAAATTATTGGTTCCAAAGCATAAGAGCAGCAAAGGCTAGGAAAATGGGGTTAAGTGACTTGCCCAGGGTCACACAGCTAGGAAGCCTCTGAGGCCAGATTTGAGCCAGGTCTACCTGACTCCAGGCCTGGCCTCTATCCACTGTGCTACCTAGCTGCCCTGAGTTCCCCCTGTGTTTTTAAAGAGCTAAGAAATGTTATATATATAAGTTGCTTTCCAAAGACCTATGCAACACTATATGGCATTTCATGGGTAGGTATTGCATTCAGTCCCATACACCCTCTGAAAGAAGTGGCAGAGGTTGAAGGTTAATGTGGTTGCTGTCCTCACTCCATGACATTATTCCTATAACTTTGGTATATTTAAGCCTTCTATTTCCCTTTCATTATTCATTTGTCATTCATTAATTAACTGACACCCTTCTCAAACTGTGTCCTGTTTTTTAGGATGTCTCTCACCTTTTCTGGAGAGAGTGGGGTCTGGATCTATTATCTCATCATTGTGGGCAAATTCCATCCACACAATGAAGGCTGGCAATTCAAATGGAACTTACTGCCTTAGAGAGTCCCCTGAGAGAGTTAGCTGATTTGTCCAAGGTCACATAACCAGTATGTGTCAAGGACCGAACTTGAACTAGGACTTCCTCTTTTCCACGTTGGCCTTCCATCCTCCACACCACACTGCCTTCTGTCCCACATCTTAGGGCTATGCTTTCTATGTTTGCTCTCTGATTTGTGAATCATCTGGCTGAAAGCCACCTATTCCAGGCTGTTTCAGGGTTTAGAATAGCCATCCATGACAAGGTAAGCGAGGAGGAGGGCCAGGGTCATGAACCTGAGACTCACCAAGGACTTGGTGAAGTTCATGTGTGTGTAGAGCATTTCTGCGATGTCATTTTGTCCAGCTTCAAGGGCAATGGAGAGAGCTGTGCTGCCATCCTGAAAGGCAAAAGACCACGTTGGGAGAGTTGTCGAGAGAGAAGCATGGACTCACCCACCTGCCTTGTGGCAGTCCTCTAAGTGCCTTCTTCACTACCCTAACCCAATAACTTTCCAAACCTCCCTTTGTGGGTCCCCCACCCCAATAATATCTTTACTTTTTTTTAAACCCTTACTTTCCATCTTAGAATCAGTACTGTGTATTGGTTCCAAGGCAGAAGTTTGGTAAGGGCTAGGCAATGGGGGTTAAGTGACTTGTCCAGGGTCACACAACCCGGTCTGAGCCCAACAATGCCTTTTCAAACTCACATGGTCGGTGAGTGCTATGTTACAGTTGGGCACGGCCAGGAGCAGACGAGCGATTTCCACATGGCCATGCTCGCAGGCACACATCAGTGCAGTGGAGCCATCATCATCTTGAAGGTTGACATCTGCAGCACAGGCCAGCAGGGCTTTGACCATGTCAATCCGACCATGGCTGACAGCCAACATAAGTGCTGTCTGTCCTGCCTACAGGAGGGACAGGAACAGGAGTTTTAGTATCTGAGTAAGCTGTGGAAGCCTTTTGATAATAAATCCCCACAAGGCACAGTTGATAGAGGTATTTCTATAACTAACATGGTGCCAGAGACAGCTAGGCATTTCCTGGTATTCTCCCATGGGAGATGACTGGGTGAACAGGTGCTGGACTAAGAAAGGGTTTCTTAGGCAATGTCATCATAGGATTGTGGGATTTAGAATTGGAAGGAACCCAAGAAACCATCTAACTGTGGGATTATGGAATTGTTGATTTAGAATTGTGGTGGGTGGAAAGATGAAATGACTGAGGAAACAAAGGTTTGCTCTTCTGAACATTTCTATTAAGCAATGCATGGCAACTGCCCAACAAATCAAGACCAGGCTCCTTCTTCAGCTTAGGGCTGAGAGACCCAGAATACAGGGGGAGGCAGACTTTCATATATTAAAAACAATCAAATAAAGCCAATTAATTAAAAGGAAACAATACAATATTAGGTAATCTGATTTCCAATTGGAGGAAAGATTAGGGACTTTCCAAATTGGAAGGGGAAGAGTGAACAGGTACAGTCCCTGAATTCAGAAAAAGAGGTGTCCTACTCCACCTAGTGTCTATAGGTAATTAAAGGAACATGGGAAAAATAACTGGTTGATTAGTCAATTTTCAGATAAGACATAAGGGCTGTGTACAATTGTGAGAAAAAGCCTTACATCAAACTTCAGATCTGATTGGGTTTCTGGTCAGTATAATCTTAGTTCAGGGTCTCTAAACATCAGGTATGAATGGATTTCCCAGCCCTGAAGGGCCAAGTTCAAACGATGCAATATGGTTTTCTGCTAATTCTCCCAGTTGAATAAAGCTTGCTCACAAGACAGCATCTGGACCAGATCCATAAACAGAAAGGGAATTGAGTCACAAGATGGGAGTCAGTGTGGTTGACTCAGTTCCTATGATGAGCCACTTGCTTTCCTAATCTCAATTCTCTCAGAGCTGAGTATGTCTTTTATATCACTTTGCCATGACTAGATGTGCCCAGAGAGTCTAACTTAATAGTTAATTGGTAACTGAGCTGGGATTCAAACCCAGGTCATTGGACTCGGTTTTGAGTGGGTTTTTCCCCCCCACTCTCTCTCCTTGCATGCTCTTCTACTTCAGGCAGCCAAACCCTATTCTTTATATATATATACATATATATACATATATACATATATACGTGTATATGTGTATACATGTATATATGTATATATATACACATACACATACACACACATACATCTTAAATCAATATTGTGTATTGCTTCCAAGGCAGAAGACTGGTAAGGGCTAGGCAATGGTGGAGGGTGGGTTAAGTGACTTGCCCAGGGTCACATAGCTAGGAAGTGTCTGAGGCCAGTTTTGAGTCCAAGCCCCATTCTTATAAGGTGTAGAGGAAAAACCCCCTTTGTCCTTCACCAGGGAGAAAGAATGAAGGGGAAACAATGTCTTCCATGTATCCTGATTTGTGAATACACCCCTAGAGGAGGGTGAGTGTCTCTTCACATGTTTGCTTGGCTAACTCTAACTGTTGTTAAAGAAGCATAGATGTAGGGCTAGAAGTTCCTTTAAAGGTCATCTACTCCATGGCATTCAAAGAGGTTAAGTGACTTGCCTGGAGTCATATAGTTAATAAGTATGAGGGGTGGGATTTGAACCCAGGACTTCTGACTCCAGCAATTTATATGATGGCTTTCTCAGCAAGCATCATTTGCAATGGTGATAAATTAGAAGCCTTCCCAATAAGATAAGTAGTGAAACAAAGATGCCCATTATCACCTCTATTATTTAACATTGTACTAGAAACACTAGCAGTAGCAATTAGAAAAGAAAAATAAATTGAAGGTATTAAAATGGACAGCAAGGAGACTAAGCTATTACTCTTTGCAGATGATATGATGGTCTACTTAAAGAATCCTAGAGAATCAACTGAAAAAGCTAGTGGAAATAATTAACAACTTTAGCAAAGTTGCAGGATACAAAATAAATGCACATAAATTATCAGCATTTCTATATATTTCCAACACATCCCAGCAGCAAGAGTTAGAAAGAAAAATGTCATTTAAAATCACCCTGGACAAAATAAAATAGGAATCCATCTGCCAAGACATACACAGGAATTATATGAACATAATTATGAAACACTTTCCTCACAATTAAAACTAGATCTAAAAAATTGGAAAAACATTAATTGTTCATGGGTAGGATGAGCTAACATAGTAAAAATGACCATTCTACCCAAATTAATCTATTTATATAGTGCCATACCTATCAAACTACCAAAAAACTTTTACTGAATTAGAAAAAACTATAACAATGGATTTCTCTACTAGCAACAATGCAATGACCCAGGACAACTATGAAGGACCTATGATAAAGAAGACTAGCCACATTCAGAGGAAGAACTGTGGGAATAGAAACATAGAAGAAAAACAACTATCTGATCACATGGGAGGATGGGGATAAAATTGGGGATAATGACTCAAAATTAATATCCTAGTACAAATATCAATAATATGGAAATAGGTCTTGATCAATGACACATGTAAAACCCAGTGGAATTGTGTGTCAGCTATGGAAGGGGTTGGGAGGAGGGGAAGGATAGAACATGAATCCTGTAACCATGGGAAAATATTCTAAATTAAGTAAAAATTTTAAAATTAAAAAAAATTTATATGATGGCTTTCAGGAAGACAACACTGAACCCTTCCCTAGAATTTAGGGGAGAACTCAAGGTTAAAGGAGAGGGCTTTTGGATAGAGTCCCTTAGGTGAATAAAAATGAGGTCTGTACATTCCTTATGTACGTCCCTCCCAAGAACTGCCTTTGGAAATAAAACAAACTTCTGTGCTCTAAAGTCAGATCAGGCGTACTTAACCTTTTTTTGAGTCAGGGACCCTTTGCTGGTCAGCAGAAGCCCATGGATCTCTTCTTAAAAGAATGTTTTTAAATTCATAAAATAAAAGATTACAAAGGAAAGCAATTATGTTGAAATAGTTATCAAAATACAAAAATAATCATTGTTCCCTTGAAATTTATCCAGACTCCCTCAGGATCCATGGACTCTAGGTTAAGAACCTTTGGATTAGATGTTTTTTGCATTTTGTTTGTTTGGATTTCTTTGTGAGTTATCTAATAAAATCACCATGACTTGGCACCCCACCTGATGACTGCAGCCTCCCTGGTCACCCTTTCTAGTCCTGGCTGCACCATTCTACTATGCCCACTAATTGAGGGGAGTTGAAATACTCCTTGCTTCCCATCACCACTTCCAGGTTTTCCCCCTACCTCTATCACTTAATAACATTTCCTCCTTGGAGGTCCATACAATCCATATTTTTCCACCAAATCACAATCCTGGTAGCTGCTGCCTATGGAACTCCAGGGCACTCCACTGCCTTCCTCGATAAGTTTAGTAGGTAGCTCACAGTTTTTCTCTCCTCAACTCTTGCTCTCATACCAGGAGACTTCAATATATACATGTACACTTCCTGAAACATCCTAATCATAACAGTTCCATGACGGGCTCACTTCCCATGACCAACTCTTCTACCTTATCTCAGCCATACACAAAGATGGTCATACCCTTGATCTTGCCATCACCCACAAATGTATTTATAGCCTTCGTGTCAAAGATTCTGAAATCTCTTTATCTGACCATAACTTAATGGCTTTTCACCAGCCCTCTACCTTCCCTTACAAAATACTCTCCTTCATCCCCCTTGTGACCTTCAGTCCCTTAAGTTCTCAATTTCATCCCAGGTCAACTCCCTGCACTAGTCATTCTCTCCTCTTTTCCCTATTTTGATCCCTTGGTGAACCCAAATCAACTCTAGATCACCCTCCTGACTTATATCTGAAGGGTTCTTATCAGGTCACTGATTACACCTAGCCAAGTCTTGGCCTTGGCTCACTCTCATCGTTTTGTTATCTTCCATCCTACATATGTGTTACTGAACAAAGGTGGATAAAATCACGAAACCCCTATGACTGGGTACACCACAAATTGATATTACATAACCCCAACTGGGCCCTCACTTCTGCAAGGTAATCCTATTCTACTCATATCAGCTTACCTAAATGCAGTGTAAACAGAGGATGTGGATGGAGGAAAAACAGCTACAGAAAATAAAATATTCCTGCCAGAGACAATTGATGACAAGGATATGGAGCCTGGCTATTTTTATTTTAACCTGGGCTAGAGCTAGCAAAATTCATGTATACACATAACAGGTTAAAAAACAGTCTTGTATAATGCTGCATAATCTATTGAACAAAATCTGATCATTGAGATACCTACAGAGTGTAAATGGTACAATAACAAATAAACAGAATTGCATAAAAAAAAAAAACTCTCCCACTCTCCACAATGGTTCTTCCAAACCTCCCTCAAACCTCCCATGGCTCCCCATCCCCATACTCTCTCAGCAGAGAACCTTGCCTTATATGTTACAGAAAAGAGTTGAGGTCACTTTTCTTCATCTCCTGTCACTCAGATGCCTTTTGCCACTATCTCCTCCACTTGGATTTCACACAAAAAAATGGCCTTACTCCTTGCCAAGGCAAACTTCTCCACCTGTACAAGTCATCTCATTCAATCTACCTCCTCCAGATTGCCCCCTTTGTCATCCCCATTCTCTTACTTATCTTCAGTCTTTGCCTACTGCACACAAACCTGCACACATCTTCAAAAAAAACCTCTCTTGATCTTTCCATCTCCTATTGTCCTATATCTCTTTTGCTTTTTGTGGCAAAACTTCTTGAGAAAGCCATCTACAATCGATCTCTCATTCTCTTAACCTCTTAGAATCCTGCTCTCAAATTTCATCATTCCACTGAAACTGCTCTCTACAAAATTACCAATTATCTCTTCCTTGCCAACATAATGGTCTTTTCTCAGTCCTTACTCTTCTCTGTAGTCCGAGACAATCAATCACCCTATTCTTGATACTTTCTTCCCTAGGGAAGAAAAGTTTCGGAGGCACCAGTCTTTTCTTAGCTACTTGTCTGACTGCTCCTCAACCCCCATTACTGGATTTGCATCCATGTTATGTCTATTAACCATGGATACCATATAGGTCTTTGTCTTGAGCCTTCTTCTTTTTTCCCTCTATACCTTAGTGATTTCATCAGCTGCTATAGACTTAATTAATATCTCTATGCTAATGATTCTCAGATCTACCTGTCCTGCCCTAATCTCTCTGCTGGCCTCCAATCTCACATCTCCAGCTGCCTTTCAGAAATCTCAGATTGGATGTCTAGTAGACACTTTGCACTCATCTTGCCCAAAACAGAACTTATCATCTTTCCCTCTGAACACACTCTCCTTCCACATTTCTCTGTCCCCATCAAGTGTGCCACCATCATCCCAGTTCCCCAGTCTTGAGACCTAGGCATCACCCTCAACCCTTCACTATTTCTCAGATTGCCTCCCCCACTGACAACTGTCAAATCTATTGCCAAAGCCTGTCTTTTTCACCTTTGGACCATTTCTTTTCTTTTTTTTTAAACTTTTACCTTGTGTCTTAGGATCAATACTGTGTATTGTTTCCAAGGCAGAAGAACAGTAAGGGCTAGGCAATGGGGGTTAAGTGACTTGCCCAGGGTCACATAGCTAGAAAGTGTCTGAGGCCAAATTTGAACCTAGGTCCTCCAAACTCCAGGCCTGGTGCCCTATCCACTGTCCTACCTAGCTGCTTCTCTTTGGACCATTTCTTGACTATATCTCCTCTCCTTTGATATTACCATCACTCTGGTGCAGACCCTCATCATCTCATGCTTGGTAATAGCTGGTGGTTCTGCTTACACTCCAATCTATCATCCTTTGATTTTCCTAAAACAGAGATCTGATTACATCATTCCCATATTCAATAAGCTTCATTGGCTCCCTATTGCCTCTAGGGTCAAACACAAAATCCTCTGTTTGGCATTTAAGGCCCTTCATAAGCTAACCTCCTTCCTCTGTAGTCTTCTTATATCTTACATTCCACTTGCTACCTTACCTCCTACCTCTCACATACATACGCCTTTTTTTTTTTTATTAAACCGTTACCTTGTCTTAGACTACCTGCTTTGTCATCTCCCTTCTCTCTGTCTGCTGCACACATACCTGCCCACTTCTTCAAAAAACCCTATCTACTATCCCACCTAGAAGAACAGAAAGCCACAGATGGAAAGTGAGAGAGTCCCAGCTGTGCCACCAACTTGCTGAGAGGCTTCCATCCTTGGCCTCAGTTTCCCTCACTGTAAAAATGAGGGGCTTGGGTCTCTTCTCAGGCATTCTATGTTTCCACTGTACTACCTGATAGAAGCCCAAAGGCTTCTGTGTGCTGTCCACCTCCATCCACCTCCTCAGATCTCCTAAGCTCTCACAGGATGGTCACGCACCTGGCTGGCTTTGAAGTTGACATTCCCGAGTCTGAGCAGCTGCAGAATGGTGTCCATGTCTCCTTCTGACCGAAAGGCTGCTAATGCGGTCAGCATGATAGCCGTGTAGCCAGCTCGGTTCTGTTTGTCCACGTTACAGAGGCCTGGGGGGGGGTGTGAATAAATGGATTTTTTTCCCCTCTAAAACCTTAGAGTCAACAGAAGTATCAGTTCCAAGGTAGAAGAGTGGTCAGGGTTAAGCAACTTGGGTTTTTGGCCAAGGTCATACAGCAAGGAAGTCTCTGAGGCCAGATTTGAACTCAGGTCCTCCTGACTCTAGGCCTGGCCACTCTGTCCACTGAGCTACGTACGAGTAAATGTTAACAATCCTTTAGGGCACCTTTTTCTGTCTAGGGCTCTGCCTGCCTGAGGCTGGTCATACAAATCACTCTAAAACCCAACCAATGCATCCGAGGGTAGGTTGAGCCATACATCTTCCTGACTGGTCTCCAGCAAACCTGCTTTATTCACCTCATCCCAGGTCTCCTGAACAAAGAATGTAGAATGTGAGCTCCTTTAGGGCAGGGAATTTCCTCATTGAATCTCTAGTAGGTGCTTAATAAATTCTTGTTAAATTGGATTGAATTCATGCCCCTGTCCAGATAACATAGTAATGTGCAATGAACATTATTTCTTGAACATTTTTATAACTTCCACTTGTCTCAATTTTAGAGCTGTGTCTCTGTAAGACAAATAGCACCCGTCTTGAAGAGCTGTGCCTGGCAAGCCTTATTAAATCTATTTTTCCTTTGTTCCGTTTTTCCTCCTCTCACCACCTGGGCTCTGTGGCTGCCCCTTCTGCGCTATTCTCTGAATTCCTCTCACCACCTCTACTGGACACCAAACAGAGAGCTGGGGCAACACTCTGCCCACAGTATGCTCTTCTATCCATGGTGCTGATGGTCTTACCAGTGTCCAGCAGCTGCTTGACCACAGGGAAGTTGGAGTGGGACACAGTGTAATGTAGGGCAGTGTTGCCATTGCCATCAGCCATGTTGACGATGAACTGGAGCAGCTGGGGTGACATGGCCCGGAAGGTGACCATGTGCCTTCGGACCACCTCTGGGTGTGCATCCTTGTGGCAGGAGAGCTTCAGCCAGTCCTGAAGCACGGTGCTGTATGCTGCTTTCTGGGCATCATAGTGGAAGGGGAAGAGGGGAAAGACAGGTTGGAATATGGCAGGATCAGAGGCTCCCCTCCTATGCCCCTTGGCTTTGGGTAGAGCTGTGCAAAGGAGACAGGTCAGGGTGGGTTTTGCACAGGGAACAGTCCCTTAAGGATTCATAGGATTTAAAAGTAGGAAAGACTTGGGATGCCATTTTTTTAAATTTAATTTTTAAATTAAAATTTTTATTTTGGGGGATGATTTTTATTTTTCATATGGAAAAACTGAATGGAAAGGACTTGCCCACGGTCATGCAGGCAGTGAGTAACAGAGGGTGACAAGTCCTGGCTAGTTAAAGCTTCTACTTCCCAGTGCTATTTCATTAAGCACCATCAAAGTTAGGCTAGTAAGATTTCTTGGTTTTCTTCAACTTAATACTGCTGTGTATAGTGCCTGACCCTCCTTCTTTCTCTCCCTCTCTCTTCCTTTTCTTCCCTTTCTTCTTTTCTCTCTTTCTCTTTCCTCCTCCCTTTCTCTTTCTCTCCCCCTATCTTTCTTTTTCTCTCTCTCTCCTTCCCTCTCCCTCTCTTGAATTTCCCTATCAGTAGGATCCAAGACACATAGGATTTAGGGCTCTAGTCCACCCCTCTCATTTTACAGATGAAGAAACAGGCCCACTGAAGAGGGACAACAAGACTGACTTCATCTTGGAGCAATCTTAACCATTAGGGCTACTCTGACAAGCACATTCTTATAGAATCAAGAAGACACTCAAAAGGAAAATTGCTTTCTAATGTGCTTCTCACATATTCCTAACTGCCAAAGCCGTTCTTCCTCTTTCCCAAGCTCCCACAGCTAGTACACATGAAAGCTGAGATGTGAATGGTGGTCCCTCGTGTCTTGACCCAGCTCTCTTCCCATTGTACCACACTGTCCCTCTCCTCAGCACCATAAACCTCAGAGCCAAGAGGAACCCCAGAGGTCCTTAAGGCCAAATGGTAAAATTGAGGCTATTGTGCCTCTCCCCATGCCATCCCCTGCACCTTGCCCTCCATACCATCTCTTTCTCCGTGAGGGCATCTGGATTCTCCAGGTATTTCTGCAGGGTCAGACAGGCAGAGATTAGATCTGCACTAAGCTCCAATCTGGCAGGATTGAAAGATTGAGGTAGAGTCAGAGAAAGCCAGGACTCCATCTCCCAGCTGGACTTATCTAGGGGGACTGCAATCCCTCCATCATGTCCAGGTCTCAGAAGAAGAATTCAGGGACTTAGATTCATACTGGGGTATGAGACTGAGAAAAGGACAGTGAGTTCGGATGAGGGAAGGATGAAAGATCATGTAGCAAATGGGATTTTTGTTGTTATTGGTCTTTTCAGTTGGGTCCAACTCTTTATGAATCCATTTGGAGGTTTTTGGGCAAAGATACTGGAGTGGTTTGCCATTTCCTTCTCTAGCTCATTTTTCACATGAGAAAATTGAGGCAAACAGGATTAAGTGACTTGCCTAGGATTACATAGCTAGTGTCTGAGGCTGGATTTGAACTCAGGTCTTCCTGACTCCAGGCTAAGCACTCTATACATTGTGCCACTTAGCTGCCCAAATGGGATTAGGGTTTATAATAAATGGAGCTCCTGGTGCCATAGCACAACTATCAAATGAGGAAGGTAGAACAGAGCTAATTATCCTTGTTTTACAAAGAGGCTGCCTGACTTTCCAGTCAAACACAGCTAATAAGGGACAAAGCTGACTGGAACTTAGGTCTGCGGACAACCAGCCCAACCCCCTTTTTTACTTGTCCCCAAATGCCTATGACTTACAGACAATATCAGCACCCACCACCAAGTTCTGACTCCTACCCTTTTCCCCCCAATATTTCAAACAAAAATAATTTATTTGGATCAACAATAGGATTTCTTTTTTGTACGGTTCAGAATGTTATCCAAACTAGTATCTCTCCCAATTTATTACTTTTGAAAAGAAAAAAAAAAAAAGAACCAATTTTGGTTAAGGAAGAGAATACCAGTAAGCTACATTAAAGATCAGATATAAAATACAGTCTATGCAGCCACATGAGAAATGGTTTCTGCCACTTTGTTTTTACATAGGTTAAAGCCTAGTGACTTGTATTTGTTTTATGCATATTAGATTTTTTTCTATTACTTTGCAAGAGACTGTCCCCTGTTGAGTCTGTTGTATGCATCAGTTAGAAGCATCTGACACCATTTCCATTAATCACAGACAAACCAGTATACGTAAGGAAGATAACAAAGATACAAACAATATCTGGTCTTGTTTCTGTATGTCATTCAGTGATATGGCAGGGGGTTGAGGGATCCTTTTGAGTTAAAAAGCACACACCAACACACACAAATTGCCTAATACTGAAAAGGAAAAAAAAAAGACAATCTGCACAAAACACTCAAGATCCCAAGGCAAAAAGATGTCTACAACAGGAAAATGTCTGCATGGCCTCAGTGACATGGCAGAGATATACAATTTAAGGTACCAGAAAGCTCCATGGAAGGCCAGCTGTTTCTTCCATACATGTAAACTGACTTGCCCCAAACTCCAGCAACCCCACAAAAATTCCTTTGGTAATCAGTGATTCTTCACTCCATTTGAAATTTTCTCTATGAGGTTCATGTATGGCCACTTTAAAGTTATACTGCTTTAGCAAAGAAAAGGCAGCTAGGTGGACACTTGGGGACTGTTTATTCCTTTTGCCAGTCACACACACACATTTGAATACTTCCACACACTTCTTTTTTTTTTTTTTTTAGACCCTTAACTTCGGTGTATTGTCTCCTAGGTGGAAGAGTGGTAAGGGTGGGCAATGGGGGTCAAGTGACTTGCCCAAGGTCACACAGCTGGGAAGTGGCTGAGGCCGGGTTTGAACCTAGGACCTCCTGTCTCCAGGCCTGGCTCTCATTCCACTGAGCTACCCAGCTGCCCCCACACACTTCTTAACATACTGATAAGTCTGAAATTGTAAAGCATTTTCTGTCTGACTCCAGCTATCACCCAATCAGTAATAGGAGGTTTTTTCTACAAAAAGTCTTTACTTTCCTAATGACCCACCACCAGGAGTGCTCTTTTCCCCAGTGGGGGGATTCTATCTCTCTTATAATTATCTCTCTCAGAGAGCAGGATCTGATAAACGAATTTACTTGTAGGTGTGAGGGACTGGGCTTGGTTTAATGGGAGTTATACTACTTTTTAGAGTCTGCACTTTTAAAAAAGAAGCTGCTTAGTGACTCCACCCTTACCCCCTGAATTTCTTTCTTTATATTTCCCCACTAAAATCTCTGCCTTTTGTCTTAGAATCCATACTAAGTATCGGTTCCAAGGCAAAAAAAAGTGGTAAGGGCTAGGCAGCTGGGATCAAGTGACTTGTCCAGGGTCACACAGCTAGGACGTGTCTGAGGCTAAATTTGAACTCAGGACCTCCATCCTTGGGCCTGGCTCAATCCACTGAGCCACAGCCACCTGGCTGGCCCTAGCCCCTAAATTATTAATGGTGGTAATCGATGCAGTAAAGTATGTCCTTGGCATAGTTGTTAATGTTGTCATTTTGGGGGGAGATGGATGCCATTTAAATAAACCACCTCTAAACAGCTGCCATCAGTGGGTGAGTGTTGCCAATGGTAGAAGCTGTATGTTTGAGAGGCACTTACCTGATTTCATCTTCTGCTTTTGGGTTTCGGGCCGCCTCAGCCACAGGCTCCTTCCTCTGTATGGTCCCAGCCTTGCCTCCCCAAGTGGCTTCTGCCATGAAGCCTCTAGGCCGGCCTCCATCGCCGCTGGCCCCAGGGAGCCCCTCGTGGGCCTCATGGTATTCACTCTCTGTGCTCTCATTGTCTGAGAAGTTCTCAGCCGTGCTGGAATCCTCAGATGAAGTGGACTCATACCTGGAGAGAAGGGAGGGCCCGTCAGGGATGGCTGGCCTGTGGACTGATGGAATGAGAAGCCTCTGGCCCCAGGGCACTTCACCTCGGAGTCCAGAGCACAGCTTTGTGCTCCGAAACCTTCAAGGGCTTCCTACTGCTCGGAATCAGTCAACCAACATTTATTAAGCGCCTACTTTGTGCCAGGCACTGTGCTAAGCCCTGGACGTCAAAACCAGGCTCTTTCATCTGGCATTGATGCAACCTCCAGCTACTCTCACGTCTCTCGTCCCTGCGCAGGCTACACTCTGGGCAAACTGGACTCTTCTGTTCCTGAAATTCGTGCCAAACTCACTCAGGTCTTTCCCTTCTCCCTTCTGCCCGGAATCCTCCTCATTTCCCCTTTTTCTATTGAACTACGCTCTTCTTCAAATCTTCAAATCATTAGCATCAGGAACTCCTGGATGAGGAAGGAAGTCATGATTTCTTGGCAGGTCAGAAATTACTCTGAAACTTTCACACTTAAATGAGTTGGCCAGGGCAGAAGTATCAATACTGTATCTCACAGGTGTTGTCAGAACCAGGTTAAAGTGTAATTGGAAGGGGGCAGCTGGGTGGCTCAATGGATGGAGAGCGAGGCTTAGAGACAGGAGGTCCTGGGTTCAAATCTGGACTCAGACACTTCCCAGCTGTGTGACCCTGGGCAAGTCCTTACCTTTCTTCTGCCTTGGAACCAATACTGGAAATTAAAGGTTTAAAAAATAATAATAAAAATATAATTGGGAAATATTTAACAAAATAAATAAAAATACTATATGACACAGATAATGCCAATTTGTGGTTTTTAAAGCCAACCCATGGCCCATAGGGATCTGGTTTGATTTGAATTTGATACCACTGGTTGAGGGTCATACAGCCAGTGCTTCCTGGTTCTAGGGCTAGACATCCAAGATAACACTGTGCCTCTTAATAGCATTAGAGAGTAGGAAATGGACCTGAGATTTTATGGCACAGAGAACTCTTCAGTGAGGAAACTCTCTCTACCAATTCACATCTATATTTTTTCTTTAATTTATAGTCTTAGAGACTGCCTATTGCCTTAAGAATTGAAGTGACTTGTCCAGGATCCCACAATCAGAATGTGTCTGAACCTGTCTTCCTAGGTTCTAGGTAGGCTCTCTCTGTCAGCACTCTTTTTTTTTTCTCTTTTTTTTAAACCCTTACCTTCCATCTTAGAATCACTACTATGTACTGGTTCCAAGGCAGAAGAGTGGTAAGGGTAGGCAATGGGGGTCAAGTGACTTGCCCAGGGTCACACAGCTGGGAAGTGTCTGAGGCCGGATTTGAACCTTAGGACCTCCCATCTCTAGGCTTGTCTCTCAATCCACTGAGCTACCCAGCTGCCCCCTCTGTCAGCATTCTTGCCTGCTGTCTTTCTTCCAAGCCTGTCTCAATGCCACATCCTCCAGGAAGTCTACCTTGATCCATATCCTCAGCGTGGTAGTGACCTTCCCCCATCTTGGAGCTCCTATAGAATGGTACTTAGTTCCTCCCTAACCTATTTAAAATAGGTTATATATTATATTGATCTATGTTTGGGTCTTTTTTTTCTTTTTAAACCCATACTTGTCAATTCTAAGACAGAAGGGCAAGGTGACTGGGATTAAGTGATTTGCCCAGGCTCACATAGCTAGGAAGTATCTGAGGGTAGATTTGAACCCAGGTCCCTTAGACTCCAGACCCGGTGCTTTATCCACTGTGCTACCTAGTTACCCCTGGGTCTTAACATTTATTAGATCATAAGTTCCCCAAAGGCAGGAAGCTGTCTTATCTAAACAACAAATTTTAGGGGGTTTTTTTGTTTGTTTTTAAATTTTGAAAATGGAAAATAGCATTTTATTTTATTTTTTAACTGAAAAATTTCATTTAATTAATTAATTTAGAATATTTTTCTATGTTTACATGATTCATGTTCTTTCCCTCCCGCCAATAAACAAGTTTTTAATATGTGTTTACTGCAGGAATGAATAAATGAAGCACCCAACCCACTGAAAGTCATGGTCATCTTTGGGGGTAGAGGAGGCAAACCCCACTGGATAGGTCCTTCCTGGTAAACTATGATGTAAGTGCCCATAAGGGGCAGCTGCCAAGGGACAGGAAGATCACAAAGCGACCCTGCTTAATTTGAAGAATGTGGCATGTTAATGGGCTGTGTCTGCCCTACAGGAGTCCATGAGGTCTTCAGATCCTTTCCCTCTCACCTGTCTGCTCCTCCTTCTCCCCACTGGTCCATTGTGTGTTCTGGTGATCAACCCCCTTGATTACACCCCCCCCCCAGGATGGCTCGGATGGAGCCAGGACCAAATCTCTGCAAGAAGGTGGCTCTCAGAGGTCAGGGAGGAACTGAGCTAGAGGACCAGCGTTCTTTGCAGTTACAGCCCTTCTTCTTACCCGCCATTGACACCTATGAACTGGAGGTTCTTCTTGTTGGACGTGGGGTCTGTGCTGGTCTCCTTCCTCTTCATGATGGACTTGATCCCTGTTTGCAGCATAGTCGCTGGGGAAAAGGGAAGCATCAGATCCCTCCCTGCCCATCTCCTACTGTGCTCTGCCCAGCAGTGGTGCTGGGAGGGAGTGCAAGGATGGAGAGTGCAGGGCAGACCGCAGTGGAGCTGGTCTCTCTTGCGGGCTGGGAGGGGAGAAGGTGCTAATCTCCCAGGGGACCCCTGCCTCGTCTTTCCCTCCCAACCCTAGCTGGCAGGAATGGTGAGGGAAGTTGGACAGGAGAAGCCTGGTCCCCGAGCTTGGCCCTTCATCGTGCCAGGGATTCTACCCTTCCTGGTCCCTTCAGTGTCCTTACCAGAATCCTCCTCAGCATCTTCCTTCACACACTGCGTCACTTTCCCACTCTGGTCCCTGGAGAAGCTGTGACTGGTGGATGTTGTTCTTGGCTCTCCCAGGGACTGAGTAGGAAGGGTGGCTGTTGGCCCTGGGGGAATCTCTGAGGGCTTGGTGAGGCTCCTAAAGGGAGCTGGAAAAGGTGGGGAGGGAGGAAGGAAGTAAAGGAGGACGTCAAGAATGGCTAAGGAGGGGGCAGCTGGGTTGCTCAGTAGATTGAGAGTCAGGCCTAGAGATGGCAGGTCCCAGGTTCAAATCTGACCTCAGACACTTCCCAGCTGTGTGACCCTGGGCAAGTCACTTGACCCCCATTGCCTACCCTTACCACTCTTCTGCCTTGGAGCCAATACATAGTATTGACACCAAGATGGAAGGTAGGGGTTTAAAAAAAAAAAAGAATGGTTAAGGAATAAGAGAAGGAAAAAATAAAGATTAAAAAAATGTTTTTAAGGGGGCAGGTAGGTGGCACAGTGGATAGAGTACCAGGCTTAGAACTAGGAAGATCTGAGGTTCAAATCAAGCCATAGACACTAGCCATGTGACCTTGGTTAAGTCACTTAATCTTGTTTGCCTCAAAAAAAAAAAAAAAAAAAGGAATAATCAAGGGTAGTTTTTGGCTCTTGCCCTTGCCCTCAGCTGTTCCTGGGGTCCAAATAACAACAACAATAATAATAAAAAAAGCTCTATCCTGAGAAGAATCATCAAACTCCCTCTCAAATTTCCCTTTGAGAAGAAGTCAGTTTTCTCCCAGCCCCAAGACATCATTCCATCCCATTCCAGCCTGGGTTCAAAACCTGCCTTTGATCAAATAAGATAATTTTAAAATAATTTTTAAAATAATAAAAAGAAGAAATTATGAAATATATCAGGGGAAAAACAACTTGATTTGGAAAATATTGTGATAATTTAAGAATTATTGGACTGTGATTTAAAAATAGCTATGATTTTTTTAAAAGCCTAAAAATAATCTTTCAAAAAAATTATTTGCAAAGTGTTTAGCTATCTCAGCACACAAAAGATGCCTAATAAATGCTTCTCCATTTCCGTCCAATGTGTACTCTCAGGGTGACTGTGGATACGTCATTTTATTTCTCTCGTCCTCTTTCCTCATCTATAAAATCAGGAAGTTGGAGTGGAGAGGAGTGCTTCTCAAAGGGTGGTCTGTGGATTCCTGGAAGTTCCAGAGACTCTTGAGTTCAAAACTATTTTCACAATAATACAAAGTCATTCTCTGCCTATTAAAATACTCTCCCTCCCTTTTCCAGCTACATATCTATGTGAGGCTGGATTTTGTTCATATTCTTCAACCAAAACAACATGTCACAACGGACTAAATGCAGAAGCAGATATAGGAATCCAGCTGTTTTCCATTACGCCAGACATGAAAGAGATTTGCAAAAATATGTAAAGCAATGCTACTCTTCTACATTTTTTTGTTTGGGAAGATAGAACCATTTTTCATTAAAATGTCATTTCTGTTGACATGTTTGTTATTTTTGGCTCATTGTTTTGAAATGAAATAAATTCATATTTAAAATATATAGTTTTAACATCAAATATGGTAAATGCTAATAGCTATAACCCACATAAACAAGTCAATAATTTCTTTAAGCGCAGAGAGGAGGTCCTTGATTATTTTTTTTTAAGTACATAAATGAGGCTTTAGACCAGAAAGTTTGAGAACTAGATGACCTCTAAAATTCTTTTTCCACTCTGGGCCCCCATGATCCTACTGTCATCTCACCACCTCAGAGGCAGCTGGTGGTGAATGCTGGCCCTTTGGTCAGAAGACTTGACCATCCATCTGCCCTCAATCACTCGCTAGCTGGGTGACCTTGGGCAGCCCCTTAACCTCTGTTTGCCTCAGGTTTCTCATCTGAAAGGGAAGATACAGATAGCCACCTCCCAGAGTCATTATGATGACAAAATTAAATAATACGCGTAAAGTGCTTTGTAAACCTTAATGTAGTACATAAACATTAGCTAGTATAATTATGCCTCTTGACATAAAAATACCACTAATTTCCTGTGTGAACTTGGGAAAATCCCTTCTCCCTTCTCTGGGTCTCAGTTTCCTGATCAACAGTCTCTGAGGTCCCACCTGGCTCTCTGAAACTCTCCAATTCTATAAAGGACTTGTACACTTTTGAATTTTAATAACCGGCTGTGTCACCTAGAAACAAGTCACTAAATGACATTCGAAAGAGAAGTCACTAAGATTTCACAGACAGCCTGAAAAACGCAGTGAAAAGAACAATGGATTTGGAGCTAAGAGACCCAATTTCAAATTCTACCTCGGCCACCTACATGATGCTGGCTGCAAGTCCTGTCTCTGCCATTTAGCATCCGTATGACCTTGGACAAGTCACTGCCTCTCTGGGCCTTAGTTTCTTCCTCTGCAAAAGGAAGAGTTTGGACTAGATGGCTTTTTAGGACAATTCTGGCAAATCTATGAGTCTATTAACCCAAGTCACCTGACCACTCAGAGACCAAGTTTCCTTAGTTGCAAAATGGGAATAAAAGTGTTTGCTGTGCCCGGTGCCTGGCACTTTGTCAGGGCCTGTTGGCGCATGACCTCTAAGGTCCTGAGGTTCTGCCCCGGCTCCCTGCCCCATCTCACACCTCTCCCTCTCATCTATCAGCAAAGATGGAGCCTTCACGCAGGCACGGCCCAAAGCACCTTCAGAGGAGAGGGGAACCGACAGGGAGACGGAAGCCTCGGATCTTTCAAGCTCCGAATCTCCCTTCCGTCCAGCAGGAGGCAGAAGCTCGGGCTCAGGAGGGAGGGGACAGGGCCTGGGCTGGCCAACCCTGGCCAGCTGCCTGCCTTTTTTTTTTTTTTTGCCTGGCATTCTGGGAAAAAAGCCTAGTGTGGCCCAGCCCTCCCAGAGAGGATCCCCCCCTTCTCCGAATCCTCACCCTTCTCGGAGCCCAGAAAGGCTGATGGCGCCAAGGAGACCCTGGGGAGAGCTGTAGCTCTTTGAGAACCCCCTGGCCCCCGACCTTCTCCCCTACCCCTGGGAGCCTTCAGGACGCCACCCCCCACTCCGACCTCTGCCTGCTCCCATTAGTCATGGAGCATGAAGAAAGCCGTCGGGAAGAGGGAAAAAAATCCCAAACGCATAGGAAGTCTGAGCCTAACCCAGCTGTTCGCGCTTGCTAAGCCCTCTGGGGCTCTACGAGTGCCATTCTCTAACCCTATTCCTCTAGGAAGTCCTCCTTAATGGCCTCCATCCCTACTCCCCACCATGACTTCACTGGATTCACACCCAGGACCCCTAATTTATATCCTTAAAGCCTCCCCAGTGACATACGCTCTCTTCCTAACTGGGTCTTCCCCTTTTGGGGGTATCCCCTCATCCCCCACGAAATGGGCTACAGCTGAAATGGGTTTCAAGTTTCTTCCCCAGAAGGTGGGTATCTCAGAACATGCCCCATCTACTTTCTTGCCCAGAACCTAGGGAAAGAGCTTGAATGGCCTCTAGAAGCTGAGGGCCAGAGAGCCCTTAATCTGAGGAACTGGTCAGCAGGATCTGTAACCTGAGATGCCAGGCTAGGCCTGACCCTGTTTGAGATGGACCTAGAACACAGCCGCCTGAGCCCCAGGAGGCCATCAGGAAAAATACTGAGCCTGGGGGAGACCGGGATAAACACACAGCTCTCCCTCCTGGAAGGAAGATAAATAAACACAGCTGTGGCCCCCTCCTCCTCCTTCTCCTCCTCCCTCCTCTTCTTCCTCCCTGGGCACTCCCTCTTCAATGTGGAGTTTAGCCCCTGGTGGAAGCTTGGACCAGGGCAGGCAGGGGTCACGTCCCTTCCCAACGCACCGAGTGGAAGATTCTGAGGATGGGACTGGGAGGAACATTCACACTGGATCCATGGAATGAGTGGAAGAGATGGGCTCCTCTTCACTCGCCATGAATCCCAACTATCCAGCGATGCCCCTTCTGCCAAAGACATCCGTGCTCCCATTATTGATCCACCAACCCATTGCTGGGCTCTCTTTAAAAAATGAGGCCCATCACAGAAGCTCAGAGTGAAGATGGGCCTCAGAGGACATCCGAGCCAACCTCTACCCGGAGATAAGCCCCCCTCAATGTCATCCCTAAGAGAATATGGGCAGCTCATTCATTCTCTTCTGAGCAAATCCATTCTAATTTTAGATGGTGCTAATTGTTTTTTTAAAAATAAGGTCTTTCCTTCTGCCAATTCTATCCTGCCCCTGTTTCTTTCTCTTACATTTTTTTCTAGTTCAAACCCAACAGAAGTTAATCCGTGTGACATGCGACAGCTCAATACTGCTCTTTTCCCTGCTCCATCACCCATCTATGTCAACACTGCCTACACCCACTCTTTTGGTGTGCCATCCCAGAGGTATACACTTGAGCCAAGCGGACACCCGAGTCTGCCTGGGACCCATGAGAGCTGGGAATACGAAGGCAGTGCCAATCCAAGTGGTTTTTCCAGATTGACCACAAAAAAGTAATTTTCAAGAAAGCTCTATGGCAGAGCACAGACATTCTCCGGTTCCCCTCCTCCGACTCCACCTCCCCAGGGCTCACCTGCCAGCCCGTTGCATCCAGGCCCCGGGCCAGGCGCAGTCTCCTGATCCTTCTCGCCATCCCGGTAGGGCTCAGTGGTAATACTGATCTTCTTTACCACGTGGAAGGTGCTAGCTGGCAGGCTGGCAGGGACGATGGGAATGATCGGGCCTGGGAAGGTGGTCTCCACCACCTCCCGGGTGCAGTGTACGCCTGGAGAGGGTTGGCTCCAGGCATTCCCCTCAGGACTCCGTGTCACCAAGGCTCGAAGTCCTCCAGGACCAGAAGGCTCCAGGCTTTGGGCCCGTTGGGCAGGGGTCCCCGTGGCTGTGCTGGCAGCAATCTTGGGTTCCCCTTGCACCTGGACCACCTTCACTGTGTCTACCCTGATGGGCCCATCTGGGGGTGGCCAGATCCGGGAGTCACCGGGGCTGTACCGGCCAGATGGTGCCCCCATCACCTCTGGAAGCACAGAACCTTCCTGGATGACCCCTGAGGGGCTTGTGGGGACAGAGGTGGGACCGTGGGCTGGTGCTGCTGCTGGAGCTGGCTGCTGCTGTGACTGGGCCACCTGCAGCTCCTGCAGGGCCTTTTTTAGTTGGGTTTCCAACACGGCAATCTTGGCAGTCAGGGCGGCCTGGCCCTCGGGTGCCCCTAGGTCCCTCTCCCGCACCCACGTGCCCACGCTTCTCTGGGTGCTGGCATCCTCGGGCCCCACTCCCACAGAGCGACATTCCTTCTTCTCCCCATCTATGTCCAAATCTGGGAAGGGCTCAGCGGAGTCCGGCAGATCTAGGTAGAGCTCGCCTCGGCCCCGGCCTCCCACCCCGGCGCGGGCCCCAGGGTGACCCAAGAACTTCTGGCTTTTCAGCTGGACGCTGAGCTGTCGCTTCTCTTCCTGCAGGACAGATACCTTGACTTGAAGGATGGGGATGAGTTTCACCTGCTCCTCCAGGTGACGCAGCTTCCTCAGAGCGGCAGCCATCTGCTCTCGTACATGCTGTAGGTGGCCTGGCGTGGGCGACACAGGCGTGGACAGCCCCGAGGAGCTCAGCGGTGTGCCACCATTGTGGGTAGACGAGAGGCGCGGGGGGAGTCCAGCCCCAGCCAGGGAGCTCGTGGAACCTGCTGCACTGGGTGTCAGGCTGCCCAGCCCACCTGCCTGTGACCTGCTGCACTCGCTCCCTGCCTGGTCCTCTAGCTTTCGGCGAGCATCCAATAGGGTTCTCTCCACACGGGGGTTGAAGCCCCCTCGGGTCTCGAGGGCTCCATACTGTGGGTAAAAGCCTCTGCCGCAGTAGGAGTAGGCAGAGTGGCGACTGTCCACACTGGCATTTGAACACAAGGACTCGGTTGAGGTCCACCAGGAGCCCGTCCCTCGGGGCAGGGAGCCGAGGCGGGGGCGTCTGTGCACGTTCACCCGCTTCATCGTGTGGCCCTTCTCGATGTCATCCACATATTTGAGAAAGTCCAGGTCTAGCCGATACCCATAGGGAGTCTCGACCGAGTAGGGGGGCTCTGGATCCTTCCCTGGGAAAGCTGTGGGGGACGTGGGTCCATGCTTCCCTGGAATGTACAAGATATGGACGGATGGATGGTAGGGTGTCATTTATTTCCTGTCCCCAGGTTTGGGGAACTTTACGTTTTGGATATTCTGACCCCCTCCTCTTTCCCCATCTCTGCCTTAAAACTCATTATTGGGGTCACTAGGTAGCACCGTGGAGAGAGCACTAGACTGGAGTCAGGAGGACTTGGGTTCAAATCTGGTCTTAGATACTTCTTAGCTATGTGACCCTGGGCAACTCATTTAACCCCGATTGCCTCGCTCTTGCCACTCTTCTGTCTTAAAATGGATACTAAGACAGAATGTAAGGGTTAAAAACCACCAGAACAAAACTCCTACCTTCTTTCTTCTTGGTTAACCCTGTCTACTTCTTACTTGGGTCCTCCCATGGTGTATGGCCACAGTTAGAACCAAATTAATTTTCACTTGCTAGATATGTGGCTTTGCGTCTCCTCTCTCGGACCATGGATTGTTTCCCACTTGGAACAGTTTTACTCTGTCAGCGTTTGGGGTTCCCAAGAGCAGATTCGAGGGAAAGTGGGGGATGGCCCCAGAGGCAAAGGGACCGAGACACTGAGCTAGGGAACAGATCGCCTTCCCTTTCTTCTCTCCCCTTCACCCCAACCCCCTGCTTGAGAATACCAGAAAGTTCCTGTGACAGATGGGGGCAGGGGTGGGCTCTGACCTGGGAAGGCGGACTCCATGTGCAGGATTTGGGCCATCTCTTCTCGTTCAGCCTCCCCTCCTCAGAGGTCACCAGCGTAATGTGGAGTCACACTCTGGTCCCGAGAGCCTCCTAGGGAAAGGGACACACCGTGGGGACTCAGAGACCGTGAGTGTCCCTTGGGCAGAGGCTGGCAGCACACTCGCCCTGCCTGACGAGGGTCACTTGACATTCTTCCCATGCCTTTGATTCCCTTCTTTCCTTTCAGGACAATCACGAGACGTGTGTGTGTGTGTGTGTGTGTGTGTGTGTGTGTGTGTGTGTGTGTGTGTGTGTGTGTGTGTGTGTATAAACCCTGCCTCAAAACAGACCTGCCTGGGTTGGATGGGGGGAGGGAGGCTACTCAGCATCACCTCCACCTGGCAGCAGGTCCATCAGATAGCTTGATCAGTCTGTGTGTAGGCGCAGAGAAGGCAAGCGAGCACTGATTCTGGGGCACAGGAGGCTGAAAATGTGGAGGAGATTCTTTATCCTGAACCTTTAGAGGCATTAACAGAAATAATGTCAAATAGTCTGAGCTATGTGTTAGGTCAGAGGGACAGGTGGGGAGTCCTGTAAAGAGCTGGGGGGTAAACTAGGGAAGAGTAGAGGGCTTGGACTAGAATCTTGTCCCTGATACGTGCTAGCTGTATGACCTTGGGCAAGTCACTTCCCTCCTTCAGATCTCAGTTTCCGAGTCAGTCAAAATGGGGGAGTTCAACCAGATGATCTCTAAAATCTTTTCAAGTCCTAAATCCTATGATCCTGGGGGCTGCCTAGGAATGGCTGGGTTGGGTTGGTGGAGGGAAACTTGGCACAGGGTAGGGGGGATGCATGTGTCGGGTTTCACAGGGTACTGATGAGTAGAAGGATGTTCCTGATCCCATCTAATCTGAAGAGGAATATTCCAACAGCTGGCCCGATAAGCCCATCCTGGTGGTTTGGCCCTAAAACTTGTTTTCCATAGGACTCCTGGCCTCAGTGTTTGTTCTGGCTTAAATGGGACAGATCAGGCTGGGCATGGGGACACAAGAAGTAAATAAGAGGCAGATGAACAAGCAGCTCTTCCCCCCTCCCCACTCTGAAACATATCACTCACACACTCATGCACACACACACACACACACACACACACACACACACACATTCCGTGGGGAAGAGGATCTCGCCAAAGAAACACAAACTGCCCGGCCGGCCAGTCCTCCCTGCTTCTACCTCCCTCCAATCTGTCCTGTACAGCCTTTCTTGGATGGCCTCCAGTTGTTCCCATAATACTCATCCACCCCACTCTGTTCAGGTCCAGCTATCTCCCCCTGCCCCCATCCCCAGGCAAGGGCCTCCTCCTTCTCTCTGAGAGATGCCCATCTATGGGGAAGCATCTCATGTTGCCCTTCTCCCTGCCCAGCCCCTAAAATACTCCCCTGGGTTGCTCCCCACCCCACAATCTGAGCCATGCCTGATCCTGCCCCTCCACGGAACACTGGAGTCCCCAATGTGTCCTTTGAGGGGTCTGGGAGGCACCCTTACTGCTGTCAGGGGGCAGTTGGGGATGTCCTGGGAAGGCAGCGGTGGCAGTGAAGGGGGGCAAGTGGACACCGAGATGGGGCATTTTTTTTTTGTTTATTCTCACAGGAGGATAAGAAGACAGGGAGATGGAGAGATGGGATACCAGGCCTGGGGAGGCAAAGACCCAGAAAGACATATGCACAGACGAGGCAGAATCCCAGGAGAAGGGGGCTGAAGAAAGCAGCGTGCAGGGCGGCCAGCAGGCAGGACAGAAGTGAGGGAATGAGGGGGAGAAGGAATGAGGCCTTTCCCCTATATGGAAACAATTTTCTCTAAAAATAAACAGTTTTGCTGCCTCGGCTACATGAGAACTTCCTGCCACCACAGAACAAGTCTTGGCTCAGGGCTCAGCCACACCCACCCCAGGGGAAAGCAGGGACTGGGGGGCTCGGTGGGCGGGCAGCAGGGGAGAGGAGAGGAGACATAAATTGGGAGGAGGGAAGGAAAGGAAGGAGGAGAAGGAAAACTTGGGCCATGGGTGGAAAAAGGCTTTTCAGAAGCTTGGTCCTTGGCCCTTGGCCCAGGCCAGTGTCCTTCTGGCCAGAGCCAGTTCCTGGGACCCGGAG
This sequence comes from Gracilinanus agilis, assembly GCF_016433145.1. Lineage (NCBI taxonomy): Eukaryota > Metazoa > Chordata > Mammalia > Didelphimorphia > Didelphidae > Gracilinanus > Gracilinanus agilis. The sequence continues at coordinate 709,541,957 of NC_058130.1, forward strand.
GCCACGGTGCCCTGAGAGGTCACTGGAGGGGCCACCCCCTCCCACCTCTTGTGCTTAGATCAGGCCGACTGCTCAGGCCTGGCAGTGGGGGGGCAGGGCTCCCTTGACCTTGCTCTGGGCACTCTCACACTCCCTTCCTGAGATTGCTCTAAATGCCTGTGGCTTTGGGACAAGGCACAGATTTGCTGGTAGAAAAAGCTTTGGTCTCCTGCAGAGGTTTACTCCAATTTCCTGATATCCAGCCCCTGGAACCCAGGTCTGCACAGTGCAGGCCCATACCTGGAACAGAAGGGCAAGGCAGACAGACATGGGGGGCTGGGGCCGGGGCTCCTCTCTCCTCGGACAGTCTCTCTCTCCGAGTCGCTTTGTCTCTCCACGTCTTTCTGGCAATTTCTCTCTCTCTCTGACTCTCTGTCTACATCCTCCAGTCCCTCTTGTCCCTGGAACACAGAGGACCAGATTGTTTCCGCTTCCACCAAATTCCCCACCATTTGGGGGGCTAGAGAAGAAGCGTTGGTCTGCCTCTCCTGCCTTCCTGCCCTTCCTTCCCTCATCTCAAGTCCCCAATGGGAAATCAAGGCTGGGAGAGACCCTGGGTGATGGGACAAAGACTGAGAACTCCAGGGTCCCAGCAAGCTTTCCCTTCCCCCACCTAGTGGCCAGTGACTCAGACCCCCAGATGTACAGTGTGATGGGAACAGAAACCAGATGTTGGAGGGGGAGGGGGCTTGGAGGAGCCAAAGGGAGGGGGCCTAAAGGCAAGGCCAAGCGTCTGATGTATAGGACCATGATTTCCTGCCCTACCCCAATGGATATGGGAAGAGACTGAGCCAGGGCAGATGGGGGTGGGATGGAAAGGGAAGGAGGGAGAGAGGGAGTCAGAACTCTCCTTCAGAGCCCTGGGTCGTACAGACACAGAGCCACACACAGGATAGCAAGCGGAGAAGAGAGACACTCTGGGGGCGAGAGACAAACAGAGAATTAAGGAAAGGAGGGGCAGGAGCTAGGGGCTCAGGGGGAGGAAATCTCCTGCAGGGGCCTGAAAGCACCAATTGTCCAGTTCCCCGTCCCGCCCGCCCCCTCCCTCAATGGGGTCATTCAGTCTGAGCCGGACACCCCGCCCCAGAACTGCTGGACACCCCCTCCCCAGGCCAAGGTTCCCTTTTTCCAGTCCAATGTTCCCTGCCTGCCCCGGACACTCTCCCAAACTGTGACTAAGCCTCCCCTCACCCCCCCATCACTGGACACTCCCTCTCTGGCCAGACACTTCTTCCTACTAGATCCCCCTTCCCTCATCAGAGCCCCTCCCTAGCGAAATGTTACTTGACTATACTACCTGGAATGGACACCCCCTCTGAGGACCAAGATAGTCCTTTCCCAGCAGGATCCCCCTTCTCTAACCCCCACACTCCCTTCCTGGGGAGATAACCCTTTCCCCAGCCCAAATACTACTTGTTCAGCAGAATACCCCTTTCCCTACCCCATTCCTGGCCAGATGCCCCATTACCTGGGCATGGGTAGCCCCTTCCTGCTGAATAGTCTTCCCTCAGGCCCCCAAACCCATTCCTTGGCTCAGACATCAGCTTTCCTGGTTTGGCTCACCCTCCCTGGACATGGATACCCTCTTGGGCAAGAAGCCCTCTCTCTAGCCCTGGACAGCCATATGCCCTCTCTCTGGCATGAACCTTGCCCCAAAAAGAGACAGGCACCGGGGTTCATTCTATCCTACTTCCTGGCAGGGTGCCACCTGAACTTTTCAGAAGGACTCTCCTGGATTCCCACCCCTCTTGGTCTGCGGCTGAACTGGAGTGCAGAGATAAGGGAGAAAGGCAGATTGTGGGCTTGAGATTAGAACACCAGAATTCAGTTCTCAAAGTCACAAGACAGTTTCTTCTTCCCCGTTTCCCTCCCTTGGATGTCAAGCCCTCTCTGGGTCTCAAGCTGGTTCCTTCCTTAGGGACCAGGCTGCTAGGGAGAGGGAGCTTTATACTGTGTGCTAAGGGGACCCTGCCTCTGTTCCTTTTCCACCCCCCAGCTGCCAGGGCCCTGAGGGAATCCAAACCTGGCCAAGTTAGGAGAGAAAGAAGAGAAGCTGAGCCTCATGGGTAGCATGAGGGGATTGGGCAGGGGACTGAGCAAGGCTTGAGTAGGGACAACCAGGGGCTATGAGACAGGATGGGGTTTCAGGGCCTCCTAACCAGCCCCAGCTAATAGCAAACAGCTGGATCTTACTCCCTCCCCAATTCCGGCCCCAGCCCAGCCCAGGCCACAGGGAGGCTTCCGACCTCATCACTGCCTCCTAGCCCTTCATATTCCAATTTCTCTGCTCTGGGCAGAGCGACTGGCTCTTGGAGTAACGGTTCACCCATCCAAAGGACCTAAATCTGGGTGAAAGAGAGACAGAAAGTTGGAAAGGAGAGACAATCAGAGCCACAGGGGAATAGGGAGCCAAGAAAGAGAAACAGGCGGGTCCCAGAGCCGCTGAGGCAAATGTGTGAGACACGCAATGAGAGAGAGACGAGACAGACAGAGAAACTTGTAAAAGTAGGGGACAAGGCGAGCCAGAGGCAGAACGGGGCAGAGAAAAAGATGGAGAGGAGGGACAGGCGGAGACACACCAGATTTAGCCGCTGGGACCTTGCCCTGGGCTCCAGATGTTTCCCGTTCCTTTCTCCCGCCCCAGTACCTGGCTCGGCCCCTCGCTTCCTTCTCCAGCCCCGACCCCGTCCCGTCCCGTCTGGTCTGTCTGCGCGGGCTTCGCTCCGCTCCCAGCTTCGGCAGCACCTCCTCCTCCCCCTGCCGGGCTCCGGCGCTGGAGGGGCGGTGCGCGAGATCACGCCCCCCCCCAGCCCAGCCCGGCCCCGCCTCCCGCTCCCCTCCCCATCTAACACCGCCCTCCCAAAGCCCGGGGAACCTAACTTCGGCGCTGGCCCATGGCCTGCCCCGCCGGCCTGGGGGAGTTGGAGGGCTTGGCCCAGGGTACAGGTGCGGGCTCCACCTGCAGAACAGGTGGGGGTGGGAGGGGCTCCCTCGCTCGGCACCTCTAGTCCCGCCCTCTCCCGGAATGGCAGGGTAAGATCCAGGGCTGGGGGCCTCCCCTCAGGGAGCAGCGAGGAGCCAGCCCTACAGGGATAAGCCTGGGGGAAAGGAGGGGCCCCTCCGGCTGCCCCAGAGACCCTTCCGCTGGGAAGAGTGTGGGGCTGAATGTCAGGGCATGTTGGGGTTCTGCCAGACCCGCCCCTCTTGGAGCAGGGCAGCTCCCTCCTTCCTTATCCCTAGTGGGCCAGCTGTCGGGGTGGGGGAGGGCGGTGTCGAGTCAAAGTTACCAAAACATCCCCAAACATCCCGACCCAAGCAGAGGGAGAGAGGGCGGGCCACAAGTGGGCGGGGTGCCCCACTGTGCCCCACTCCTCTTTGCCCGGGGCCAGGTCCAGCTGGCCGGAAGGGGCCACAGCCTTGCCGGCCACCCACACCCACTTTGGCCAAGCTCCCCAACACCTTGGCAGAGAGCACATAAACGAGGTGTGCCATACAAGAGTGGGCAACCACAGGACCCGCCCCCAACCAGCCCCCTTTGAGGGAGGAACCGTGCTCAGAGGGTGATTTTTTAAAAAGTCACTTTAAATTAAAAAAAGATAACGTAAACACAGGTGTAGACCCCCTTGGCCAACAGGGCCCAGTGCAGAGGGGGGCAGGGTGAGGGCACAGAAGACACAAAAGCACCGGAGAGGCCCAGTCCTGGGGCCACCCCAGCTGGGCTGGGGCTTCATTGCGTCTGTGTTTGGGGGGGTTCCCAGCCCCCCTGGGCTGGCTTCTGTCCTTTGACTTCCTTTTCAATCAGCCTTCAAATTTACGGAAGCTTGTTCTGTTCAAAGAGTTCCTGAGAGAAAGAAGAGGGAGAGAAGGGAACAATCAGTAACCCTCTTCTTCCTTCCTCCTCCAGGGAGCCCCCCTCCTAAACTGGGGCTATTCCTTCACTGTCAGCTAGTTGATAACTCCCAATAGCTTCTGCCGTTTATTCAGTGCCAGGCACAGGGCTAAGTGCTGGGGTACCAAGGTAAGAGGCAGTGGCGTTGGACTAAACTAATTTGTCCACTTATCTTCCCTTCGGCTTGTCTAAGTTTTATGTGCTTCTTTTCTGCCCTTACAAGGGGGCTACTTGAGCTCCCCCAGACTACAGGCTGAGAGACATCTTGGAAAATACTGGACACGGTGCTATACCTGGGGTTAGGAAGTTCAAGTTCAACCTCAGGTACTTGATGGTTGTACAACCCGTGGCAAGTACTGATAATAATGTTATTTGTTGTTCAGTCAATTCCCACTCTTTTTGTGATCCCATTTGGGTCTTCTTGGCAAAGATACCAGAGTGGTTGGCCATTCCATCAGCAGCTCATTTTCTAGATGAGGAAACTGAGGCCAACAGGGTTCAGTAACTTGCCCAGGGTCACACAGGTAGGGAGTATCATGCTAGATTTGGACCCAAGTTTTCCTGATTTCGGGCTGGCCCACTATTCACTGTGCTACCTAGCCACCTTAAGTGATAATAATAGCTAATAACTATGTAGTGTTTGAAGGTCTGGAAAGTCCTTTATCTGTATTAATCCTTTTCATTCCTCACAACAAGCTGGTAGGAAGGTGTTATTATGTTGTTATTGTCCCCGTTTTACAAATGAGGAGTCACATAGGGTCACACAGGAGGCGAGTGCTGACTCCAGTCCCAGGACTGTATTCACTAGGACACCTAGCTGCTTCTCAATTCCCTTAACCCCTCTGAACCTCAGTTTCCTCCTCTGTAATATCTGCGCTTGCTGGATTCAGAAGTGCTAACGTATCTGAGCATCGGGCAAACACTTAGAGCTTGAAGAAATCTGATCGATCCCTGTGCCGTCTCCTTGGCTTGCTGGGAACTTTGGGGTCCTTACCTGGGGCTGGGGCCTAAGGCAGCAGGGGCAAACAGCTGGGGGATGCGCTGAGTGAGCAGGGGCTGCAGAGCCTCCTTCAGGCGGCTGTAGTTTCGCTCCAGCTCCCGGTGATACTCCTTTTGGTCAGGGCCAATCAGGACCTTGTTCTTCCGAAGGGCATCTTCACACCTGGGGCCGGGAATGGGGTTCGGGGTTCAGGCTCCAAGGGGAGGCTGGGGAATTCAGTGGGGTGGGTAGGAAGGTCAAGACTGGGTTAGGGGGAAAGGGTGTAAGGCCAGAGGTGGCAAGGGAGGATGGGGAGACCTACTTTTTGCTAAAGTCCTTAAAGCAAAGGCGAAGCTTGTTGTGGTGTCGGAAGAGTTTGGGGTCCTCGGGGATCTCAGCCAGAAACACTTGGGCTACTTCCAAGGGACCCTGTTTGTGGGTGAAGAGGGGGACTTAAGAGAGAGCCCACATTTCTCCCTTGAACCTTGCAGGCCTAGGATCCAGTCACCAGCTTCTGGCTGGCCCCAATCCAGAAGTCTGGCAAAGCCCACACCTCTCCTTTTTCACTGTGGTGCTCTCTGTCCTTGGCCTCTCATCTGGCTCACCTGTCCTCATGCCCATGCTTGGTTTTCTGTTCTGGCCTGATGATACCACCCTTTTGAGCTTGTGTCTGTGCCCAGCCCACCCTGGTTTCCATCCTCTGAGAGTCGTGCCTGGTTCACTGTGGGCCCCACAGAGCCCTGGAGCACCATCTGAAGCATCTTGGCATCGGGCGGCTCCTGCTCTGTGGCAAACGCCAGTTCCCTTGTCTTTTTCTGCATATCCTCGATGGCGACCTCCACTGGCGTCAGCACGGTCTGGAGACACACGACGGGGGTGGATTTGGGCATGACAAGGGAGCTGGGCTGGGGTCTGGGGAAGCTGGGGGTGTGCAGCCTTTCCCCTGTTTCTGGTGTGTCCCATTCCAGCCCCGCCGGGGCCCCGGCACCTCCTCCTTGTGGATGACGTTGATTCGGGTCTTGATGTAGGGGAAGGCATGGGCCGTGCTCAGAAGCGTCTTTCGCTTGTGCTGCTCCCGAAGCTCCCCATGGGCCCGGCCATCGGCCGTGAAGGGCGTGCAGAAGAGGAAGGTGCGAAGGTCGTAGTTCTTGTCAAAGTATGTTACTCGGTCCTTCAGCTCATAGGTGTCAAAGTAGGGTTCCACATAGGTGATCTGAATGTAGGCCTGAGAATGGGGTAAAGGGAGAATGTCACGGAGGCCCCAAAGTTGCCCCAATTCCCTCAAACACTCCAGGACTGCCGCCTTCCGCATAAGACACAAACACGCTGAAGCCCTCTCCCCAATATTCTCAGGATTTTGCCAATCATCCCCCAGGATGCACCCTGCTTTGGAACTCTAGAAATGCCACAGATAGGGAACAGCTTGGTGGCTCAGTGGAGGAAGAACCAGGCCTGAGCATGGGGGTCCTGGGTCCAAATCTGACCTCAGACACTTCCTGGTTATGACCCTGGGCAACTTGACCCCCATTGCCTAGCCCTTACTGCTCTTCTGCTTTGGAACCAGTACACGGTATTGATTCTGAGATGGAAGCTGAGGGTCATGAAAAAAAAGATGCCCCAGATGAAGGGATATCAGGGGGTCCATTTAAGGGACTCCTCTTACTTTGTGGGGTTCCAGCTTGGCTTTGTCCACAGGGTTAGAGTCTTTGATGATCTCAACCACATCATCCCCAAAACGCTCCGAGTAGAACTCCTGAGGGGGATAGGTCATAGGTTTGAATGATGGGACCAGATTGGATTTGGGCAGGGCAATGGGGGGGGAATAGGGGAACCCAGGATTTCTACCCAACCCCCAATGCCCCCCTTTGTGACTGGTCAGACAGTTAATGAGCCCGGCTCCGGCCGGCCCAGCCGCAGCCCACAGCATCCCCCCTTCCCCTGAGTCACCATACCAACCCCCCTTTCCTCCCTCATCACGTGGGCCGCCCAGCCTTGCCTGGGTCCTGGAATCCACTGCTAAATTGATAACAAATGTTTGGGCCCTGCTCCCCCCTCCATCCTCAGCTTTGGGAGTCTCCTCCTCCTAGCCATGAGCTGGCACCACCCCTTCCCTCTCTCCCTCCCTTTCCTGGGAAACAGAATACCAAGCTGTTGACTGGGGGATAGGGCCTGCCCAGGCCCTCCCGGCCCCTGGATCTCGTCACCAGCACCTTGTTAAGTTCCCTCACTAATGAGCTGGAGGGAATGGGGATGGGGTGAGGGAAATTCAGAGGCAGGACTTGGAGGGAGTCATTCTGTCCATGCCCCAGCTTCTGGGAAGGCAGGCTCTGGCCACCATCCCTCCACCCCCCAGCCCCCAAGTCACCTCAAGCCGGTGGGAAATCTCGGCAAGTTTTGTGATCGATGGCTCCTTGTATACAAACTCCTGCTCATCCAAATCCCCAAAGCGGGAGCCGTAGAAACCGACACGGAAATATGTCCCAAACATGCGCTGGGGACCTGGGCCAGGAGTCAGAAGTTAGGCTTAGCACAGCACCCCAAATACTTATATCCATCTCAGTCCTGGTGTTTGCTCTCAGGGCAGGCACCTCGTGGCACTAGCACCTCAGTAGGTCCACAGGGAGAAGAGGACCATGAAGGGCAGGACCAGGAATCTGAATTCCCTCCCTTCCCCAGGGCTCCAGCTACACTAGAGGCGCTTCCCTATTAAGGAGGCACACACAGCACCCACAGAAATGACCCCGATCCCAGAGGAGATGAGGAAATCGGAGCTGATGCCTAGAAAATGAGACAGATGGAGAGACAGAGAGAAAGAGAAACAGACAAAGAAGTAATTCTCTTGTCCCATGGGGGCTCCTCATGGCTCCTCAAGGTCTTCCCCCCAAGTCTAGTGCCCCGGATGCCAGGCTCCCTGGTCTTTCCTCTCTAAGAAGTCTGAACCTGACCACACACACCCCTAGCATAGAAGAGGTAAATAGAGGCACGCAGACATAGCTGTTCTCTTTTTGAGAGAAGGCCATTTAGGTTTGAGATTAATTCACTCACCAATGGCATATCCAGATAGGGGAAAAGCCAGGCACAGGCAACATGGAGGAAAAAGGAACGGAAGAGAACATAAACATGTGGGAGGCAAGGCATGGGCCACACATCCCTTTCCCTGTAAACTTGGGGCTTTAATGTAGGGGACCCCAAAAGGACAAGCAGCTCCAGAACCCAGAGCCCCGGAATCGACCCATTCCAGAGAGATCCTGAGGCACGAAGCCCTGGGAAAGGGTAGGGGAAGGCCCAGAGGATCCAGGTGGCCACCGTGCATGAACACCACCAAAACCATGTTAGGACTGAAACTTCTCTCAGATCCCTGAGGGGCCTAAAAATAGCTCCACACTAGGGGGTTGACAGGCCTGGCTGTGATTAACAAAAGACACAGAGGGTGCCAACTGGAGGAGAAAGCAAGGTTCAGGGTTGCCAGCTTGGTGGGGGGCTTGGGGGGGCTGCCCCGAGGAGGGTGGGGTGAGCTCTGGGGTGAGGGTTGGAGGGGAGTTTCTGGGGGGCTCTGTCCCACGTTGGAGGTAGTTTCCGAGGAGGCTGTGTTGAGTTGGGTGGGGATTCCTGGACGATTGCTCTGATTGGTGCCAGCAGCCTCGGCCCGGGTGAGGGAGCTGCCAGGATGTTGGCATTGTCTTTTGTCACCCTATCCGGGCTACCCAACCACAGTCCCAGAGCCAGGCTGGGAGTGGTGTGTGTGTGTGTGTGTGTGTGTGTGTGTGTGTGTCTGACTCTGCCCACATGAGAAGGGTGCCCAGGGAGGCCCTCCCCGTCCCCCAAGCAGTCGGGGACTCCCCAGAGGCAGCAGCCCCAGCTGAGTTGAGTCATCTGGGCTCAGGCGCTGCCCACGGGACTTGAGAGGGGAGGAGGGGGATCATGACCCTGGCACTGGCCACCCCACAGCTGTGCCAGGCAGGGGGTAGAGACTGGCTAGGGTTGGCTACCTCCCCTCCCCCCAAGCCACAGCTGCTCCTGGGCAGTGGGGGGCAGGGGGTGGGGAGCGGAGTTCCTTGCACTCCCCCTGGTGGTTGTAGGGCCATCCCAGCAGGCTCCATAGAGGGGTGTCTAGCTCAGGCAGGGAGGAGACAGGGATTCAGCTTACCTCCCAACCAGAGCTCTGAAGGGAGAAACAAAGCCAAGAGACAATGTGAAAGGTCCTGAGGGCCACGGCAGACCAGCCCCTGCCCGCCCAATCACCCCAACAACCTCCCGTGGCTGCTTTTCTGCCTTCGCCCCATGCCCTGGCCATCGAGCCCCAGGGGCCAGCCTGTATATGTGGGGGAGGTTCTGGAGGCTGGGCTTGGGGCTACAGGCCATGAGCCCCTGGGGGGATGTGGGAGCCCATCCAAGGGGAAACCATCGGCCTATACGGAAGGACCGACGTTGGTGCGGGCAGAGGGTCCTGGATTAGCTACGGGTCCAGAGAGGGAGGCTTAGGGATCAGAGCCCTGGGGATGAGGGGCAGAGGACGGAGGGCCTCGCTTGGTTCTCACCTGATGTATGATCTTGGTGAAGGCCTCCTGTAGCTTTCCATGAACAATGGCCAGCTTCTTATAGTCCCGATGGGCCTCCAGGATGGGTATGAGGATCTTGTAGACCTCATTCACAGCCTCGTACAGCCCGCCCTGGGGCATGGGGGGCATAGACAGCGAGTTAAACTCATCCCCTGGTTTCCCCTCTTAGGTCCCTGGCCAGTCTAGACCCGTGGAGCTTTCCTCTCCTTCTGACGGGGGACTAAGGGAGTGAGATATTCCCTTGGGGATTCCTCAGGATGCCCTCAATGATTTCTGTGCCCCCGATTCCCCCCAGTCAGCCCACTCCCTGGGCCCCAGCTGACCATGGTGAAGGAGGCGGCCGCCTGCTCCAGCAGCCCCACCAGCCCCAGTTCGGTGAAATGCTTGCCGGAACAGATCCCCTCTTCATCGGGGGAAAGGATGTCATCTGAAATCGCCGACTCTTCAAGCACGTTGGATGAGACGCTCTAGGCAAGAAGGTGACCCATCCGGGCTCAGGCCAGCTGTACCCTTCCTCCCCCCCCCCACACACACTGCCACTGCCCCCTGCCCACCTGGAAGGTAACACAGCCCACTGGTAGGTGGCGGCTGTCCTCCAGCAGGGCGAGGTATTCGGCCACCAGAGCCGCCGCATGGACGAAACACTGAGCTGCCTCGGCGTGGTTCCCCCGTTCCGTGTGCTTGCCAGCCATATTCTGAAGCCACGTCAGCCGAAGGTCTGGGGAGCCCTGGTACCCACGGGCAATCCTGGCATCAAGGAGGAGGCAGCTGGTCTCATCCACCTCACCCGACCATCCCCCCTCCCCAGCCTACTCTGTACCCCGCCACCCCCCTCACCTGTACATGAGATCCATGAGCATCTCTGGGTCTTCCTGGTGTTCCTTCATTTTCACCGTATCTGTCAGGATCATGTGCAGGTTGAACATAAGGTCTTGGACCTGGGAGCAATGGCAGGGATTGGAGGAAGGCCAGGAGGGCAGCTGGAAGGACAGGGGAGGACAGGAGGGAAGAGGGAAGGGCCAGGGCTAAGGCCTCAGGGCACCTGCTCAGCAAAGGTGCTGTCCCGAAGCTCCAGGTCCTCCTCGGCATAGGTCAGGATGGTCTTGAGCGAACGCCTCAGGTGCTCCTCATTGAAGTTCTGTGTCGTCCCCACAAGGGATGAGAGGGACATCGTCACCTGCATCTTCACCCGGGCAAAGTTCTGTGGGACAGCAGGGATGGTCTGAGAGCCCCATGAGAGCCAGGGAGCACTGCCCAGTCCCTCCCTCCCAGCCTCTCTGTCTCCCTTCCTCTTTCCCTCCTTCTCCCCCTGCCTCATCTTCCTCCTTTTCTCCCTTCACTCCTCCCTGCCCATCTCCCTCCTTCTCCCTGCCTTGGCTCCCTCCTTCTCTCCCTTCCCTCCCTTTCTTCCCTCCTCTCCCTGCCCCATCTCCCTCCTTCTCCCCCTGCTCCATCTCCCTTCCCTCCCTTTCTTCCTCCTTCTCCCTGCCCGTCTCCTTCCTTCTCTCCCTTCCCTCCCTTTCTTCCCTTCTTCTCCCCCTGCCCCATCTTCCTCCTTTTCTCTCTTCCCTCCTCCCTGCCTTGGCTCCCTCCTTCTCTCCCTTCCCTCCCTTTCTTCCCTTCTTCTCCCCTTGCCCCATCTCCCTCCTCTCCCTGACCCAGCACTCACATTTCCAATCTCATAGTTCTGGCGCATGAGGAGGTAGAGGGAGGCGCTGGCATGGGTGCGGATAGTGGTGACCCGGCTGCTGCAGTGGCGAAGAAGCCTCAGGCAGAGGTCCGCGCACAGCTCCGTGTCCTCTTCAAACAGCAGCTCGGGGAACTGCCACCCCCACCCCCAAACACGAATGTCAGGCACACACGTGTGCAGGCACTCATGTGCATCCACTCCCTGCTACCGACAACAGCCTGGGCTCCTTCCCAGCACACATGAAGTGCAAAGGGCCTCCCCACATTCTGGGAGTGTCTAGGGAGCTCTGGGGAGGCTCTGTGCCCTCTTTCCTATCCCTAGGAGAAGGACCTGGGCTGACGGGCACGGGGACCCTTACCCGGGGGACGGGACATGTGTGGCACCCACCTGGGCCCCTCTCACCTTGGACACCAAAGCCCGCTGTGTGGCCAGGCCGTGCTGCAGGAAAAGGGCACTCTGCGTACAGCCCAGACTGTGGAGCAAGACTTTCAACACGGCCCCAAGCAGGCCCTCTTTGGCCTCTGACAAGATCACTGTCTGGGGAAAAAGATGGGAGGCAGGAGAAAAAAGCACAGCCTGAGGGCAGGGGGAATGATGACTGGAGATTGGGAGGAGGATGGATAGATGAAGGAGGAAGGCTGTATGGATGAAGAGGGAAGGCTAGATGGAGGGGTGAGAGGAGAAAGCAAGACGGGGAAGGGAGCTCTGGTGTCCAGTCATCATCCGTTGCAGAAGCTCCAGGGTCAGGGGTCATTGACCAAGGGCCCCTACCTGTACAATGACCTCCAATGTGTCCAGGACTATGAGGTTGGCCTCAGTGGCCAGGTTTCCATCTACCAAGGCTTCATGCTCCATCTCATCCTTGGTTCTGTAGGGAAACGGGGCAGTGTTGGACCAGGGGTGCCTGAGGAAAGGCACCCACCAGATCTGGACCCTAGGCTGCCTGGCTGCCTCTGTGCCCAGTTCTTGGAGCTCCTGACCATCTCTACGCCCTGCTTTTGTGTCTTGACCGTCTCCTCCCCTGCCAGCCCGATCCTTTCTGTCCCACCCACTTGTCCACTCTGTCTGACGTTTGCTTCCAGTGTGTGACGTTCTTCCTCCATCTCACGTTCTCCTGGTTCCCGAATGGGCTCCTCTCTAAGACACAGAAGTACCCACGGTCACAGGGTCATCGGGGAACCTCCCTACCCGAGCCAACCACTCAGGAGCTCAGCGGTCCCTCCCACATTGGGCGGAGGAGGATGTCCTGCAGACACTGGGAGCTCCGGGGGCCAGCCTGCCCCAGGAGAGGGGTCTGGCTGGCCCAGGGAGACAGGACTCTCTGGTGGCCATTGCTTACCCCGGCTGCGCCGTACCATCTCTTGTCGGGCCCCAATGGTGCCCAGGATAGCTTCCTCAAGTCGGGCTTTCATATCCAGTGACTTCTTGAAAGTGAGGCTGTTGATGCGTTCAAAGGCCTTCTTTCCCTGAGGGGGTGGACGGGGTTTAAAAGAGGAGATCTGGTCTGGGAGGCTCTGACTAGACCTCCACAAGTCCCTACTCCTAACCTCCCCCCTCTGGTCCAAGTCTCGAGGCAAGACAGATGCAAAACGGGGGCGACGTGGAGGCAGATGGTGTGGGGTAGGGGGAGGTAGCATTCGGTTCCCAAGGTGCCAAGGGCCTCCTCTCCAGGTTTTCATGACCCTGCTCTCTCCCTGCTTGCTGGGTCTTCAGGTCACACCTATCGAACATGGGTGTCCCCTCTCCAAAGTCTCTCCTTGGTCCTTTTATTTTTTTTTAAACCCATAACTTCGGTGTATTGTCTCATAGGTGGAAGAGTGGTAAGGGTGGGCAATGGGGGTCAAGTGACTTGCCCAGGGTCACACAGCTGGGAAGTGGCTGAGGCCGGATTTGAACCCAGGATCTCTTGTCTCTAGGCCTGACTCTCAATCCACTGGGCTACCCAGCTGCCCCTGGTCCTTTTATTTTTCATGCTGTTCTAGTGCACCTGGTGATCTCATCAGCTCCCGGGGTTCGGTGATCATCTCTTTATATTCTCACCACATCCCTTCTTCTTTCCCTCTTACTACAGGGCTCTGGATCGCCCCCTGACCTCTCCCTCCCCACCAACCCGATTTCAATGATCCTCTCTACATAAATGATCCCCAGATCTCTCCATTTACCGCGAGTTCTCATCTCATACCACCAACTACGTTGTGTTTATCTTTTTTTTTTTTTTTCAATCCTAACCTTCCATCTTAGAATCAATATTGATTCCAACGCAGAAGAGTGTAAGGGCTAGGCAATGGGGTCAAATGACTTGGCCAGAGTCATACAGCCAGGAAGTATCTGATACCACATTTGAACCCAGGATCTCACACCTCCAGACCTGGCTCTATCTACTGAACCACCTAGCTGATCTCCATAAAATCAATTCTAAGAGAGAAGAGTAGCAAGAAATAGGCAATGGTGTGTGTGTGTGTGTGTGTGTGTGTGTGTGTGTGTGTGTGTGTGTATGTATGTATGTATGTATGTATGTGTGTGTGTGTGTTAGGGTGTTAAGTGACTTGCTCAGGGTCACTCAGCTAAGAAGTGTCAGAGATAGATTTGAACCCAAGACCCCCTGTCTCCAGACCTGGCATTCTATGCACTGTGCCACTTAGCTGCCCCATCTTCTCTTTTCTGCCCACAAAGCTACCACCTTAGTTCAAGGCATCATTATGGGCAATTGCAAGAGCTTTCTAATTCGTCTTCCTGTCTTGGCTCTCCTCCCTCCAATCAATCTTCCACTCCATTGCCAACTGCCTTTCAGGTTGATCATATTTCTTACCTACTCAATGAACCCCCATGGCTCTCTATCACTTCAAATATAAATCAAATCAAACATAAAATCCTCTTTTTTGGCAGTGGTGACTACTAGACCTGGTGTTAGGAAAACCCGAGTTCAAATCCAGCCTCAAATCCTAGCTGTGTGACCCTGGGCAAATCACTGTATGTTTTTTGCCTCCGTTTCCTCATCTATAAAAGGAATTGGAAAAGGGGACAGCTAGATGGCTCAGAGATTGCGAGCCAGCCTAGAGACAGGGGGGGCCTTCAAATCTGGATTCAGACACTTGCTAGCTGTGTGATCTTAGGCAAGTCACTTAGTCCCCACTGCCTAGGATCCAATATGGAAGGTAAGGGTCTTAAAGGAAAAAGAGCTGGAGAAGCTAAATGAGAAATTACTCTATGATCTTTTCCAAGAAAACCCCAAATGGGGTCACAAAGAGTTGAACACAACCCAATGATAAAAATGATAAATATAATAATAATAATAAACCTAATGATAACGAACCTTCACAACTTGGCCCCTTCCTCCTTTTCCAGTCATCTTTATTCCCTTCCCCGTACTCAGTGGTCCAGCTGCCCTGGGATCTATTGGCTGGTTTTTGGTTGTTTTTTTTCCTCACATCTCTCATCTTTGTGCCTTTGGCCCCCAGCTGCCCTGACACCTGGAATGCCTTCCCTCCTTGACTCTTCCCAAAACTCAAGTCAGCTAGTGTCTTCTCTCTGAAATTAGCTGCCATTTACATTGATTCCATCTTGTTGGCCCCCAGTGGTTTCCCTCATTGGACTGTGAGCTCTGAGGGCAGGGGCTGGTATCCCTTTCTTTGTGCCCCCCGGGTTTAGTACAGTGCCTGGAGCGTGCCCCGCTGAGGCACAGGGAGGACCCGGGTGGCAGAGTGGGTGGGAGCCTCTAGTCCTTGGGGGAATGAATGGAAGGGAGAGCGGGGACTCTGGCCTGGCCTGGGATGGCCTCTGCCACACTAGCAATGGTGTCACGGGGGGTCTGCCTAGTCCCAGGACCTGGTGTGGCCCTTTCAGGGACAGGCGGTGGGACGGCGGCGTCCCAGCTCTCAAGCTGGAAGGGAGCGTGGAGGTCGTTCAGCGCAACCCTTTCGTTTCATGGGTGTAGAAACCAGAGACCGGAGGGGAATGGATTTGTACTAGGTCAGCCAGGGAAGAAGCGGGCAGACCTTGTACTCGAAGCAGGATGTACAGAGATGCAGGAGGTCCAGCAGGCGGGCAAGCTGCCCGGGACCCAGGTCACTGGTCCAGTGCTGCAGGAGCCCGGGCTCCGCGTTCTTCAGCACCCACAGGGCGCATATCAGCAGGGTGCGGCTGGTGTCTGCTGCCAGGGGGCTCACGGTGCGGGGAGCCTGAGAGCGGGAGAGAGAAGGCTGCCCGAGAGGCACCGCTGGCCCTGCCCCACCCCAGACACCCGCCTCTGGACTCCGGCTGAAGAGGCAGTGAGATCCCTTCATCCTCTACCCTCAACCCATCCGCCCAGCCTAGGAAGAGGCTGTCTGTGGAGGCCACCCAAGGGGAGCCCAGCGGCCCTTTCTCTGGCTCAGGATGCTGGGGTCCTGCCCTCGCCTCGCCCTGTAGGCACACGGGGGGCTCAGAGCCCTCAGGACCCCTCGGTACTCACAGGCGGAGGCCCCTGGGGGAGGCTGGGCCGTGAGCCGTGGGGCAGGGGGCTGCCTGCGATGGCCATCGCCACCGACGGGCTAATGGTGCCGCTCCCATCCAAGTCTATGTCCACATCTGGCACGGAAGCCAGCCGGGAGCGCTGCCCGCCACTCTCTGCAGAGGGGAGGACAGATTTGACTGGGAGTTGGGAGGGGGAGGTGAGGAGGAGCCGGACCTTTTTCTTAGGTGAGTAGGGGCTCCCCTGAACCAATTCCTTCCCTCTCTCTCCGCTGCCTGGGACCCCCAAGAAAAGCCTCTGTGAGCCTGGCAAAGGGGATGGAAGGAAGGCAGCCCCTCTCCTCGGGGAGCCCTCGAGGCCGGCACTGCCAGGATGCATCTTTTGGAGGGTGGAGAGGGAGCCCGGGTCCAGGGGGAGGAGGGGCGCTGCCCCCAGCGGTTGCCCAGGAGGTGATGACCATGGTAATAATCAGCATTTAGATAGTGCTCTAAGGTTTGCAAAGTGTCAGCCATGCTACGACTCTGGGAGGTAGACGATATTATTACCATCCTTACTTGACAGAAGAGGAAACAAAGAGGTTTAATGACTTACCCAGTGTCACACAAGTAGTGAGTGTCTGAGGCAGGATTTGAACTAAATTTAAGTCTCCCAGTCAGCTAGGTGGCACAGCGGACAGAGCACTGGCCTTGAAGATAAGAAGACCTGAGTTCAAAACCAGTCTCAGACACTTATTATTGGTGCAACCCTAAGTAAGTCACTTAAACTTTGCCTCAGTTTCCTCAACTGTAAAACAGGAATAAATAATGACACCCAGGGGACAGCTAGGTGACTCAGTGGATTGAGAGTCAAGCCCAAAGAGCAAGGTCTTGGGTTCAAATCTGGCCTCAGACACTTCCAGCTGTGTGACCCTGGGCAAGTCACTTAACCCCCATTGCCTAGCCCTTACCACTCTTCTGCCTTGGAACCAATACATAGTATTGAGTCTAAGACAGAAGGGAAGGGTTAAAAAAAAAAGAATAACACTCACCTCGAAGGGTTGTTCTCTAGTCTCTCATCACACAAAATTAACCCTAACATCTTCAATAATTTTAATTATTAAATGATTAAATTTAACTTTATTTATAAAGTGCTTATTAGCACTTTAGCGCCCGGCACACAGTGGGTGCCATGAACTAACCCTATCTACCCCCTGGCTGAAGGCTCCTCCTCGGCACCCCCCACCCCCATCGGAAGCGGGCTAGGCTGACCTGAGAAGTCATGCAGCTGGGGGAGCGTGTCCAGGACCAGGGTGAGCAGCGGCAGGTAGAGCTGGGCCACCCGGGCCTTGACCTCCGGCTCCGCGTAGCGGGCATCGGCATCATGGCTGCACAGGAGGCTGTGCACGGCGCTGATGGCCTTCTTGTGCAGGAAGAACACCCTGGGGAGGTTTAGGGGGCGAGTGGTCACGTGGGCCCTCACCCACCCACCCTCAGAGAACAGAGGTGCATCCGTGGGCCGAGGCGGCACTCACTCACCCCTCGGCCTCGGGCTCCAGGATCAGGGCCAGCTCGGTCAGCAGGAGCCCAGCCAGGAAGTGCTGCTGCCGGAAGGAGCCAGAAAGCTCGAACATGCCAATCACCTTGGGGTCCTGGACGTGGCTGGAGAAGGCTGAGCTCTAAGGGGGACACTGCAAGTTCAGGGGCTGACCCCCGGGAGAGCCCGGCCCAAGGCTGCAGCCCAGGGTCACGTCCCACTCTGGTGACAGGGAGGAGGTGGAGGATTCGAGTCAGGGTCATGGTTGAGGGTGGCCTTACCTGAGAGGTGGCGGAGGAGACAGAAGGGGAAGGGGAGGCCGGGGGAGAGATGGGGCTGCAGGGCAGATTCAAAGTCACGTAGTGTTCATGGCTGCAGAGGATTCGGGTGAAGTCCAAGCGCAGAGTTATCAGCCCATTGGGGTTTGGGGACGACTGCAGTCGAGTGGTCACCTGTCCAAGGCGGTGGTCAGTATGGCTGGCCGAGGAGGGATTGCCCCACAGTCACCTCTTTCCTTCCTCCCCCTCCTCCTCATCCCACCCGAGTACCCCCGTAGATTCTTCCTGTCTTCCCCCGCCATCCTACCAGGAACGCTCTCCCAGCCCAAGAGCCTCCCTCTTCTACCTGCTTGTAATAGGTCCTGATGAGACTGAAGACAAATCCTCGATCCACCAGGGACAAGAGGTCACTGAGGAAGAAGGCCAGGCTGGTGTTGAGGCGCTCAGCCAGCTCCGAGTCCTGGAGGGAGCAAGGGCAGGACAGCCATTTCAGGAGCCAGGCAGGGATGTGTAGAGGCCATCTGCATTGGCCATCGGGGCCAGGTCTAGACCCACCACCCCTGCTTCCTCCTGACCAGTCTCTCTGACCACTCTTAAGAAGGGAAGGCACCCCTCCATTCCATCTTGGTATCCCCTCTCTCCATTTTGTTTCTTCCCCTAAGCATATGACCCCAAACCATTTCTTCCAGTCCTACCCCTGATCCCCTGCTCTCACCTCTTCCTGGGCATTTGACCCAGACATCCATCCTGCTGACCCTCTGAACTCATTCGGTCCAAAGGAGTCATGTCCGCCTCGCTTTCCCCCAAAACCAGAACCCCAGCAAATCTTGCTGCCCTCCCTATTGTTATCAATGGCTCCATCTCCCTGTTGGCCTAATGCCATTATTCCATCCTGTCAAAATCCCACTCATCCTTCCCTCTCCCCTCTCCAGGAAGCCGCCCAAAGTCACAATCCACACGGATCTCTCCTCTGAGCTCAACCGTGTACCCTCACTTGTGGTCAGATGCAGACTTGGGCCATCTTGCAGGCATTACCTCCTTCCCCCTTGTCATACTGGGAGCTCCTTAAGGGCAAGGCCTGGGACTGCTCCTTCTCTCTGTCCTCACTACCAGAGCAGTAGAGGTAGGTATAGGAGGATTGATGGAGAGAGCCCCATACAATGGGTAACACAGATCTCTATTTGTTCCTCCTTTGAGGCCATCCTCCCAATCACGGCCCCTCAGGCCACCTTCCTCTGGGCTAGCCTGGCTCCCCCAGTCACCCTCCTACTCTAGGTCAGCACTGCTTGTGATGATCTGTCATTAGAGGCTGGACTTCCCCCAGCAACTGGTCTCCCCAGGCCAGCTCCTACCTTGTGGCTGCGCGCAGTGATCTCCAGCCCCACAGAGCTGACCAGAGCTGTGATGTCATCCATAAAACGTCCTGGAAAGCGGAGCTTCCGAGGGGTGTCCAGACGCTCGTTCAGCACCAAGTGCAAGGCCATGCTTTTCCCCTGGGGAAAAGGGAGAGAAGAAGGCTGAAGGCCAGAGATTTGGGGGGACGGGTGGCACACCTGTGTAAATGGATTCTCTAAGAGGAATCACAGAATTTGAGGGAGAAAGGACCTTGGTGGCCCATATCCCACAAGGAACCGCACCCAGAACAACAGAGCTGATAGGTGGCCCAGCAGCCAGCGTCTGCCTTGAAAAGCTGGGACAGCTGAAGAGGAGCCTTTCCAGACCTCAATGGGCCTCTTTCTAAGTTCTTCCCATTGTTCCTAGTTCTGAGTGAGAGGGCCCAAGGCTGAATCTTGGCTGCTTCACTTACTCCCTGGGCAAAACTGGGACCAATAAGTGAACTTCTTGGTAAAACGGAGGTGGCCGGGGGAGCAGACTAGAAGAGTGCTAGATCCTGTCCTGCTCTAAATCTGATTCAATGTCTAACTCCTCTTCCTTATTATATCACTTGTCCAATTCTGTAAGATGCCTATTGTGTCCCACCCAAGTCTTCTCTTTTCCAGGTGAACCCTCATTCCTTTTTGCTTCCTTTTTTCTTTTGTTTAACCCTTCCCCTTTCTTAAAATTCCTTTTTCTTAAATTCTAAGTATTGGTTCCAAGGCAAAAGAACAATAAGGGCTAGGCAATGGGGGTTAAGTGACTTGCCCAGGATATCACAACCAGGAAGTATCTGAGGCCACATTTGAACCTCATGTCTCTAGGTCTGACTGTCCACTGAGCCACCTACCTTGCTCCCCACCCCAAATCTTTCAAGAGAGCTATCCCGGAAAGTATCCCTCATCCTGATTCAGAGGCTTACCATGAGCTGGAAGAAGAACCAGGCATGTTGGAGGACGGCTTCCCGAACAGCACTGCCACTCACCACCCACTGCAGGGCCAGCTCTTCATGCAGCAACTGGGGTTCAGGGGAGACAAGGGGAGTGGGGGTCGCAAGGAGGCCAAGTTACTCCCCATCCCACCCCATCCCACTCAGGAATCGCAGTTCCAGCCAAAGCATCTACCCTCTTTGATCTCATCATGGGGGGACGAGAGGAGCCTCCATCCTTCCCTTCCTACCATAAATCCCAGAAACTTGGACCCTATCCAATCTGTGCTGGGGGACTCCAGTTAGCTCTTTGCCCTCTCTGGGCTCCTGGGCTGGGGCCTCTTTGCCCCAATCCCCATGTCCATCTCCTTGACCCTGCCCCCTTGAGAGGTGGTGTGATGTATAATGGGGGAGTCAGAATTCAACCAAGAGGGCTCAGGGATAGAATAAAGGTCGGAGAGTGAGATGGGATGATGTGGACCCTCTTTCCCCACCAGCCTCCCCATATGCCACCTCAGGCTAGGCCCTAGAGGAGGAGGTAGCCCCCATGACGGGATGATCAAGAGGAAACATCGGGGCCCCTTTTGCCAAGCTACCTTCCTCCCAGTGGGTCTCGGCTGGGAGGTCGCCGGGAGAGATGAGGAGCCCTCGAGATAGGAGGAAGCTCGGTTAGGGCCTCGATCCATGGTCTGTGGATGGAGCAGGATGGAGAGGAAGAGGAAGAGATGATGGAGGAGAGGGTTAGTATGGATAGGGCAGAGGAGGGAGGAAGGAGAGGAGGAGGAGGGAAAGCAGAAAGAGGAGGCACTGAATGGGATGATCCAAAGGGGAAATGAACATCTCCGGCAGAAACAGCCTTACTTGGGGCCAGTGTGGGCTCACCCTGAGTCTCCTCTGCCCCTCTCCCATCCCAGGTTCTCCATTCTGAGTCATCCATGGTAACTTTGCCTTCCTGCTCAAAATACCCTTGTGGTTTCCCATTTCCTATGATGCTTACTTCTAACCTCAATCTGGCATTCAATGTTTCCTCCATTCAGTTTCTATTTAATCCTTTCTGCCTAATACTGCCTCCCTCATCCGACATCCTGTTCCTACCCTAGAGTCCAAAATCTCCAACCAGGCTAGTCTCTTCAACAATGACCACATATAGGGGGCAGTTGGATGGCTCAATGGATAGAGAGCTATGCTTGGAGACAGGAGATCCTGAGTTCAAATCTGGCCTCTGATACTTCCTAGCAAGTCACTTAAACCTCAGTTGCCTAGTCCTTACCCCTCTTCTGTCTTGGAACCAACACTTAGTAACAATTCTAAGACAGAAGGTAATTTTAGTTAAAAAAAAAAAAATATTAGCCACCGATAGCAGGCTCACTGACAGCCCTGCCTGGAATTCCCTCCTTATCTCCCATTAATCTTAAATCCTAATCATCCTTTAGGGCCCAGCCAGCTCTTCCATAAATCCTTCACTGATTCCTTCAGCCCATTCTGCTCCCCTTTTCGGACTTCCTGTACCCCCTACTGATAGAACCCTTTTTTTGAAGCCCATGGTGATAGGGGAGAAGAACTCAGGTTCTTCCAAAGGCTGTGCTGGCCCTCACTGCCCTGCCTGTCTCGAATGAAGGAGTCACTGGGGTCATCGGCTCTTCCTCTGGGATCTCAAGACCCTCTTGCTGAGGTATGGAGGAGACAGATCAGCCTCCAGCCTGGGACCCAGAGCTTCCACTTGGGGAGAAGAAAAAAGACATTTTGGAGTGAGGAAATAATCCTTGGGGGAAGCCAGTCTGAGGCGGCTAAGTAAGAAGAGGCAGAAGATAACAATAATGGTAACAGCCAGTATTTTTAGACCGCTTTAAGGTTTGCAGAGAACTGTTCAAGTGTTACGATCCTTATTTTGCAGATGAGAAGACCAAAGCTCATAGAAGCTCAATAACTTACCCAGGGTCACTAAGCTAATAAGCATCTGAGGCTGGATTTGACCTTGGGTCTTACCAGTTCCAGGTCCAGCATTCTATCCAGTACACCCCTTAGCTGTCTCATTGAGAGACCAGGGAAGCTAGCGGGGATAAGCGGATAAAGTGCTGGGTCTGGAGTCAGAAGACTCAACTTCCCAAGTTCAAATCTGGCCTCAGGCACTTACTAGCTGGCAAGTCCCTTTACCCTGTTTGCTTCAGTTTCCTCATCTGTAAAATGAGCTGGAGAAGGAAATGGCCAACCATTCTAGTATCTTTGCCAAGAAAACCTCAAAAAAGGGTCAGGAAGAGTCTGAAAACGACCGAACTACAACCAAACGCAGAGAGATTCCATCGGAAATATGTTTCAGATGCTCCCCCGTGCTGACCTGAAGACAAAGATCAAACGGTTCTTGTCCTTCAGGAACTTCCTCTCTTTTGGGAAGGATATTCACTCTCCTAACTCGCTAGCTCTCTCTTATCAGCCAGAGCATCACCACCAGCGAAGGACCAGGAAGGAGATGGAGGCAGGGAGGGAAGGTACCGGGTCTCTGGCCCTAGGCAAAGCCTCTGCTGACCACTAGGTGTCACTGTTCCCCCCAAATCACAGTGGGGCAAAGATGGGGGGACACCTGAGTCCTTCAAAGGATTCTGTTCTGGACTGTGGACTCTGCTCCCAGTCCCAAGGTGGGGCAGCCAAGAGCATGAGACCTAGGTCCTCCCCTCCAGGGACCTCCCTCTCTGGGCCCTGATTTCCTCATCTGCAAAATGGGCGGGATGGACCGCATGACCTCCAGGCATCAATCTATGACCCAATAGTTTCTGGTCCCTATTTCAGCACCTCTAAGCTCACACAGGCTCCTTTCACCTTTCTCTTGGACTCCTGCCTACTTAAGTGCCTCTTCCCCGTTCCAAGCCATCCTTTACACAGCTATCAAAAATGCTTTCAAGGGGCAGCTGGGTAGCTCAGTGGATTGAGAGCCAGGCCTAGAGACGGGAGGTCCTAGGTTCAAATCCGGCCTCAGACATTTCCCAGCTGTGTGACCCTGGGCAAGTCACTTGACCCCCATTGCCTACCCTTACCACTCTTCCACCTATAAGTCAATACACAGAAGTTAAGGGTTTAAAAAATTTAAAAAAAAAAAATGCTTTCAGTACAGGTCTGACCACATCACTCTCTTACTCAATAAACTCTTACAGCTCCCTATTGCCTTTAGGATTAAATAGAAACTCCTCTGTTTGGCAATAAGGCTCTTTGCCAACTGACCCCCGAGACAACTCTAGGGTTCAATCAAGCTGGCCTCCTCTAGGAGAAACTCCATTGGCAGAGAGGGGGGACAGCGGATAGAATGTGGGGTCTGTAGCCAAGCAGACCCCCTCTGACATTTAAATGCTAGATTACCCTGGGCAATTCACTTGCCTGCCTCAGTTTTCACACCTGTAAAAGGAAGCTAATAATAGCCCCTGCTGGGGAGAAAGTGAGCTAATGTGTCAAATGCTTTGCAAAGTTTCTAGCACTAAAATGCTAGCTGCTATTATTGTCATTTCCCTTCTCTGGGCTGTGGGTACTGGCTGCTCCCCCAACTGGAATTCACTTCTGGCTGCTGCCTCCCCAATTCCCTGGTCAGCTCCCATCCCACCTCCTGCCTGAGGGCTTTTCTGCTGCCCCGACGCTGCCCCCTTCGCTTCCTATTGATTCTGTTCTCTCCATAGACGTATTCTCTGATAGAAATGTAATTTCCCTGAAGACAGTGGTGGGTGTTATCTTTGTATCCCCCACCCCAGGCACAGTGCCCAGCACACGGGGTGCTCAGTGATCAATACTTATTAGCTGACTCGAGAGACAGAACTCAAAAGGAAAGAGAATTGGAGGATGAGGCTGGACAGAGCGTACAGGGCTTTATGGAGAGGAAGAGCGTAATAATTCTTAAATGAATTGAGCATGACAAAGGGCTGAGTATGGTTCAGTTGGGAAGGCCCAGAAGAAGCTGGGGAGGCTTCAGAGAGGATGTCGAGGGGGGCCTGGCCTCAAATGACCGCTAGATTATGCACTGGGGTGGGACGTAGGGGGACATTCCAGGTAAGGTGAAAAGAGTAAGAAAGCTACAAGGATCCCTTGAGACTTGAATACGCTTACATGCCAGTCCTGGAACCCTGGGCTTGGCCCTTGGGCCTATTCCCTGTCCCCTAGCTGTGGTCACCAACCTTGACCGGAGAGAGGCTGAAGACGGGCTCAGATGACCTGCCCAGCCCTGGGGCCCAGCTCTTTCCCTCACCAGGTCAGATAGGAAGCTGTTCCCCCTCCCCACCCCAAGAGAAAGGACTTAGAAATACGTGTTCCCTTCTTTGGCTCCGTTAGGCAGACCCTCGTGTTAATGGGGAGCAGAGCTCATGCCAAAGCAGGGCCGGGGGGCATGCACTGGGGCCCTGGGAGTGCAAGCTGCAGGCAGGGTGGGCACCTGTTTGAGGTCAGCGCTGTAGTGTGGGTGAATCCGCCTCAGGACGGCCTTGCTGCCCCCCGGGGCATAAGCAGAATTCACCCAGGAGTGAGAACGGTCCACACCCTGGAGCCCGGCCGGTGGGTGAGTGGGTGCAGGGAGAGGGGTGCGGGGAAGGGGCACCAGAGACATGGGAGAGAGAGGAAAACCAGGGTGAAACCAAGCACAGGCTTCCACGGCATTTTGGCACACACACATGTGTCATATATGCATGCACACCGAACCCACACAATGACCCCCGAGGCCCGCTCCGCTCAGGAAAGGCCTTTAGCTTTGGCTGTGGGGTGTGTTTGTGCATGGGAGAATGGCAGAGAGGACAGACTCGGTTTCCAGAACAGGGAAGAGCTTAGAGATCATCCAGTCTAGGCCCCTCGTGTTACAGAGGAGGAAACTGAGGCCTGCCCAGGGGACCTGCCCCAGGTTAGCCACAAGCCATCCGCAGAACCCGGGGATCACCTCATGTGTCCATCTTCAGGCCCCCGGACGTGAGGGGGATCCGCATCCTGCCCCGCTCATCTCCCCCCACCCTCCACCAAAGGACGCCAAGCCCCCAGTTCTCTTCACTCTTTCCAAAGCCCATCCTCCTTCCCCCCGCCCCTGCCGGGCCCCAGCCCACACCTTGCAGGCCAGGATGCGGGTGACCTCCTCATCTGGGGAGCAGGGAGAGGAGGCCAGATCAGGGTTGCTGCTGCTGATGCTCTTGGACCGCGACAGGTGGAGGCTGGAGGGCCGGCCGGGGGCACGGGACAGCGTAGCACACTGCACGGGGGGCGGAGGAGGCACTGGGGGGGAAGAGAGTGACGTGTGAGGGCTGGAAGGGCTCCCAGGCCCTCTCCCCACACCCGGTCAGACCCCACAGGGCGCTCCCTAGCCCCTACCCCAGGGCTCGGCTCCAGTGGGCCAGGGCCTGAGGCTGGGGAGAGTGGTCAGTCCTGGGAAGAAGGGGCACCCCCCGGGGCCCGGGGGGCCTCGCTCACTCACCCCCTGCGGGGCCAGGCTCAGGGCCGGGCAATCTGAAGGCATAGTGGATATAGGCGGCCAGCAGCTGGTTGTGACCCCTCTGGTCCTGGGCTCCCTCCAGGCTCTTGTGAATGAGGCTGACCACAAGAGCGATGGCTTCAAAGGCCCCACGGCCCAGGTTCACTACGGAGCAGGGGGGTCACCCCGAGTCAGCTCTGGGCTCTCCCACCCCTCGTATGAAGCCGGGGCTCTCCCAGGCCCTGCACTGTCCCAAGCTCACCCTTTTCACCCATTTCCCAGTCTGGAAAGCTGAAGCCCAGAGGCGGCCCAACCATTCCCAGAACCGCCGGCCGCTCTGGCCAGCCCAGACCCTCGCCTCTCACCTATCTGGCCTCCGATGACGGGGGGCCGAACGATGAGGTGGATGAGCTTGTCCAGCACGTGGTGGGAGAAGGCGACGAGGGGCTCGGGGCTGGCCAGCCGCAGGGCCCCCACGCTACTCTTTAGTTCCGCCTCCACGTTATTCTCACTCAGGATCACATCCTTCAGGCGGAAGGGGAAGGCCGCCTCCTCCAAGACATGAACCAGCGTGAAGAACTTGTCCAGGTGGGGGTCCTGGAGGTGGGAGGGACGAGTCAGACCCCCCCACCCCAGGCCACAGACACGTCGTATTCACGCTCTGCTGCCCCACTGTGCTCCCCACCAGCCGGCCTTCCTTCTCCTCCCAAGTAAATCACGGTGGTGGGGGAGATGGCGGGCCGGCGCCATCTTACTGGTTGAATAGACCGACTCTCCATGAATGGCCTTCCTGATGGAGGGCCTGAGTCAGCAGCCAAGTCAGAAATAGTTCCTGGGGGAGGGGGTGACCCCGGCCTTCCTTCTACCCCCGGTCATTCACACCTCGCCATGGAGGCCAGCCAGGCCAATTACCTAATGCTGGGCCTGAGAGCCACTGGTCTCTGGGCCACGTGAGTGTCCAGTTTTCTAGGGCCTCGGGACTGCCTAAAGAAAGGCTTTTTGGGGAGGGGGAAGGGGGCAATCCCTGTGGTCACTCCCAGCAAAGGCAGAGGACCCCACTGCCCGCCCTCCCCTGGCCAGGGGTACCTGTGGATGTACTGAGGACACGGCTGCGAGTTCCACACTGAATACCCCCTTGTGGCCATCCACCCATCGCATGCCAGGGAGTGCAACCTAGGAGGGGAGAGACGGGCACCCCTCAGCCCCCGGAGGCCAGCCCAGCCTGCCAAGCACAGGGCTCTGGGGATGGGCGAGGAACTCTCTTCCCCAGGCTCCTTGGAGCCTGATCCCACGGGGGGGGGGGCAACCCCAGGCCACCCCCTCTCTTGCTGATGTTGCGACATCCAACGGGGCCAGCCCCACCTGGCTGAAGCCCGGAGGCAGGGCCAGTGCGTGTGATGGGGGCAGGGAGGGGAAGGAGCCGCTGCCGTCTGGGGAGTCCTCCCCCCACCCCCAAACCCACCGTGGCAGGGCCCACCGGGGCAGCTTTGGAAGTCCCAGGCTGGTGTGGGCAGCCTGGGCCGGAGGGGGCCACTCACATCGGGCGTGAGCACCGAGTAGCTGGGGGGTGGCCGGTCCACAGACACGGGCAGGCAGAAGGGGCCGGTCCTCAAGCGGCTGTGCTGCAGAAGGGGAATCCACTGTGGGAGGGACGTGAAGGAGAGCTGCTGAGGCTGCCAACAGCAGGCCATCTCCCAGCGAACCCTCGGCCATCTTGGAAGCAGAGAGGGAAACCCTGGAGGCATGTGCAGAGAGGGGAGGACGAGGGGGTCCCGGGCCTCACCGTGTAGCCCACAGGGGTCTCCAGAGGTGTGCCGGGCCGGGGCTGGCAGCTAATGTGATAGAATGTGAACAGCAGGTGGTGGTTCTCTGTCACATTGGCGGGGAGCTGTATCTTGAACTCCTCGTAGAACTCTGGGCACCTGGACGGCAGGGGGGGTAGCTGGTGAGCCCCCAGGGGCCCCGGGCCCTGCCCCCCATCTCCCCAAAACGTTCTCTAGGGCCAGGGGCCCAGCCTTGGTCAGGGACTCTCCCTGAACCACCCTCGGCCCCTCTCACTGACTCGGGTTCCCCCTTCGTGACCACGTCAGCCCCTTCGGCTTCCCGGCCCTACCACACACCACCCCTGTGTCCAACGAGTGTGACATGTGGGCCCCCATACTTGCTATGATACACCACGGCTGTGTAGGCCTCTCGGGAGAACTCGCTGCAGCTGGACTTGCCAAAGATCACCTTGGGGTGGGGAAGAACAGGGGTTAGGGCAGGAACACTTCCCTCACAGCCACACGGACCCCTCCTTCCGCCTGGGGCTGGGGAGGACAGACGGTGCCACTCTGCCCACAGCCAGAGGCCAGACAGACTGACCTCCAGAGAGGGGCTGCCCCTACACCGCCTGAGGACCCGAAGCGAAGGTCCCCGAGCATCCCCCCGCCATGTCCCCAAGTAACCACAGCCTCTGGCTCTCCCCAATGGACTTTCTGGATTTAGACATAATTCACAGGATTATGAAGTATCTGACCAGGGAGAGCCCTAGAGAGCTAGCCCAGGGGGAGGGAAGGGAAGGGAAGGGATTGCCTAATCTAACCCAGACCACTTGCTTACAAAGAACAAGGCTGGGATTTGAATTCAGCTGCCCTGACTCTAAGTACAAGGCTCCCTCCCTCCCTCCCTTCCCTCCTTCCCTCCTTCCTTCCTTCCTTCCTTCCTTCCTTTCCTCTCTTTTCTTTCTCTCTTTATTCCCTCCTCTCTCTCTCTCTCTCTCTCTCTCTCTCTCTCTCTCTCTCTCTCTCTCTCTCTCTCACTCTTTTTAAAGCTTTCCTTTCTTTCTTAGTATCAATTCTAAGGCAGAAGAGCTAGGCAATGGGAGTTAAGTGACTCGCCCAGGGTCACACAGCTAGGAAGTATCTGAGGCCAGATTTGAATCCCGGTCCTTCTGACTCTAGGCCTGGCACTCCACTCACTGGGCTACCTAGCCGTCTCCTCCCAAGGTGGGAAGATGTATGTTTGCACGCACGCACACACTGACCGGCAGAGCCTGGCTGGGGTCCTCTCCGGCCATGTACTGCACTTTGATGGCGATGTTCCGGACAGAGCCCTGGCGGCTGCTGAAGTTGAGGTTGTGGGGGTAGATATACAGCAGGTTCCTGCAAGGAGGGAAGGACAAAGAGTTAAGAGATCAAAACAAATCCCTTTGTGTCTTCGTGCCACAAGAGTTGACCACATGGCAATGGACAGACATTCATATGGTGCTCTACCCACGTGCCAAATCTCATTTAGGTTTTACAGTCCCGGGAGGGAGGTACAAGGGGTACCATTGTTTCCATTTTACAGATGAGAAAACCAAGGCTCAGTGAGATGAAAAGTGACTTGCCTGGGATCAAATCACTACTTCAATGCTGGAGAGATGATCTAAACTCAGTTTTTCTTTCTTTTTTTTCTTTCTTCCTAAACCCATGCCTTCTGTCTTTGAATCAGTACTGTGTATTGGCTCTAAGGCAGAAGAGTGGTAAGGGCTAGGCAATGGGGGTTAAGTGACTTGTCCAGGGTCACGCAGCTAGGAAGTGTCTGAAGCCAGATTTGAACCCTGACCCTCCTGTTTCTAAGCTTGGCTCTCTATCCACTGAGCCAACCCAGCTGCTCCCTAAACCCAGTTTTTCTAACCCCAATTCCAACTCTCTGCAGTATTGAGGAGATCTTAGAGGTAACCAAGTCCAGTTTTCTTATTTCAATGATCATTTTTTCAGCAAGAACTACAGTCCAGAGAAGGCCTTGACCAAAGTCATTCAGGTCAAAAGTAGCTGTTGGAGAACTGAATTCGATTGTGTTCTAAGTCAGACCTCCAGGAGGCTCACCCACAGAAGGTGCTTGACCAAGACCTCCAATGTGCTAGGCCCGAGGAAGGAGGGATTGGTGTCATTCGGGAGGGCTTCATGGTGGAGGTCAGGTTTGAACTAGGCCTTGAAGGATGGGTAGGAGTTAGAAAGAGTTCAAAGGAATCCTTTTGGGAGCCAGAACCAAAATGGCGAAGTAGCAGGATGGAAAGCTGGAACTTCTCTGAGAATCCTGCCAAAAGAATCCTTTCATTTAGAGCTTGATAGGTCATAGGATTATATAAGATCAGGAGATTTATAGCGAGCTTCTAGGCATTTTGATCATCTAGTTCAACTGCCCAATTTTACTGATGAGGACTTGAAGGCCCAAGTTTAGTGACTTGACCAAGGTCAAACAAATGGTAACTGACAGAGGTAGAATTTGATCCCTGCTCTGAATCCAAATGCAGCATTCTTCCCATTGTATCACAATGGCCCTTGGACATATAGCCTAACTTCTATACTTTACATAGGAGGAGACTGAGTCACAGAGAAGGAGGGGACCTGCCCACAGTCACTAAGTAGCTGAGCTGGAATTAAAACCTGGGTCTTCTGACTAAGCACAGTCCCCTGCCTTTTTTTAAACTCTTACCTTCCATCTTAGAATCAATACTGTGAATTGGTTCCAAGGTAGAAGAGTGCTAAGAGCTAGGCAATGGGGGTTAAGTGACAGGCCCAGGCTGGTATAACTAGGAAGTGTCTGAGGCTAAATTTGAACCCAGGACCTCCCATCTCTGGGCCTCAATTCATTGAGCCACTTGGCTTCCCCCAGCCCTTTTTCTAAGATAGTAAGGCATCTTGGGGGGAGATGCTGTTGGGCATGAGCAACTTGGAAGGCCTCAAGAGCACTGATCAATGCCAAGACTAACCATGACTGCAGAGGACCAGTGCTGAAGCAGGCCAGCCCCTTCCAACAGAGAGGTGAGAGGTCCAAGCTGCAGAAGGAGACCGCCATCTTTAGACATGGCCAAAGTGGGAATATGTT
The DNA here is from genome assembly GCF_016433145.1 of Gracilinanus agilis. Lineage (NCBI taxonomy): Eukaryota > Metazoa > Chordata > Mammalia > Didelphimorphia > Didelphidae > Gracilinanus > Gracilinanus agilis. Next base: position 709,571,931 of record NC_058130.1, read on the forward strand.
TAGCTTGACTGAATATTTATTACAAGGATTTTTGGTGTTTGGCGGCAGGGTTGGGACAGGGGAAATGAGGAGGAAAGAGGGGAAACGTGCTTATTAATTGAAAAAAACTAAATAAATTGAAAAAAAAAAGAAAAAGACGATGCTGGGTCCAGAAACATACAAGGCCTTGAAGGACAGACAGGAATTTGTTTTATCCTGTGAGCCATCAAAGTATGGACCAGTCCAGTCATTACTGATCAGAGCTCTCTGCTATGAGTCCAATAAGTAGCCATGAAGTTACTACTTAAAGACACTTGGGCAACCCCTGAAGGATTCTGAGTCAAGAGAGGGACGTGACCAGAAGAGAGACTTTAAAATTGACTGGCTGCCAGGACAGGCTGAAATCAGAGGGGATGGGTGAGGGCAGGGAGACTGGTGGGAGGGCTGTTGCAATAGTCCGGGCAAGAGGGGAAAGAGGCCCTGGCCCAGGCGAGGGCTGTGGGGGGTGGCCCTGGCATGTGCCCAGCCAGAAGAGCCAGCCTAGAGTAGCTTCATGGGCCAAGACCCATGTCAGCAATTGAGTCCTCTGAAGGGGGCTTAAGAGGGGCCTGGGGGTCCACCCTCATCTCTAAGAGCAAGAGACCATGCGCCATGGCCTTGGTGAGGGTCAGGCATCCATGGTGACAAGAGGGGGAGGGTCCTGATTCCCAGAAAGTCCTCTGCTTCTTAATGACCCCAACTGGGGACTTTACTTTAGCCTCCCATGATATGTTCTTATCTTCTCAAAAATTTCAACCCACACTACTAGGTGGGCAGGCTGCGGACCAGTATCTGCATCAGATTAATGGAAAAACTGAAGCTCAAACAGGTTAAAAGTCGTAACCACAGAAGAAGAAAACAAAACCCAGGCCTACGTGGCATCACGGGTGAATTTTAGCAGACTTACAGAACGCACCCAGATGACACAAATTATTCTTGAAAACTGAGAAAGAAAACACCATCAAACTCCTTTTATGAGATAAATTGGTTGGAACGCCAGAGCCAGGGGAGGATAAAACAGACAGAATTGGAGACTGAGATTAAGGAATTTTTATTCCTTAAAAAATAATTACTGGGGCAGCTGGGTAGCTCAGGGGATTGAGAGTCAGGCCTAGAGATGGGAGGTTCAAATCTGACCTCAGAGACTTCCCAGCTGTGTGACCCTGGGCAAGTCACTTGACCCCCATTGCCCACCCTTACCACTCTTCTGCCTTGGAGCCAATACACAGTATTGACTCCAAGATGGAAGGTAAGGGTTTAAAAAAAATAATTACTAAAGGATAGAGCTAGAGGTAGGGACCAGACCCATTATTTTATTGGCATAAGGAACTCCTGAGGTGAGAAAATTATCTCCACAATGCAAGTCTCCATCTTCTTGGCAACTCATGGTTTCAGAGAACTGTCTAGACTACAGTGAGCTTAAGTGACTGGTCCAGTAAGGGTCACATAGCTAGTATATGTCAGAAGTAGGATTCCACTATGAGCAGATGGATGGTGCAGTGGGTAGAGTTCGAGGTTTAGAGATGGGAAAACCTGAATTTGAATCCAGCTTCTGACACTTACTTACTAGCTGTGTAACCCCGAGGAAACCTTTTAACCTGCCTGCCTCAGTTTCCTTAACTATAAAAGGGGGATCACGAGAGCACCTACCCATACCAGGGTTGTTGTAGAAGACAAGAATTGTTAAATTGCTTAGGGCAGTGTCTGGTATATAGTAGGAGGTTAATAAGTGCTTATTCACTTCCTCCCTCACCATGCCCCCTTCCCTCTTTGGCTCCAGTCCCTTGAGGGCAGGAATAATTCTACTGTTATAATTTTTATATCCCCAGAACTTAGCACAGTGCCTGGTACACAGCTAGCACTCAATGCCTGTTCACTGACCAGTCCCGATGCCACGCAGTCTTTCCTACTGTTGAAGATCCAATTCAAAAATTTAAACCAAAATCTTGTCCCCTCACACTCCCACCGAAGGCCAATGTGGCGTGTCTGGGGCAGATAGGGATAGGTTCCCTCCCAACTTCCAACCTAGGCTCTTCCTCCTATGCCTGGGGCCTCGAGACTCAGCCTGCTCTTTCCCAATATCACTGCTCCTCTGAGCAGGGGGCAGGGGAAGGGGAGAGGGTCCCGGGAGAGCCTTCCTCAGCCACTAGCTGAGAATAAAGGGAATAAAGTGCTGTCTGGTTTCACTGGGGGCCTTGAAGGCCAGGACTACAGCTGTTGTCTGGGTCAGACTGGGTTATCAAAAGGAGGAAAATGGTTAGGATCTTAGTCCAGGATGGACATACGATGACAAGGGGGGCAGCCATCCTTCTCACTGACCATGGACAGTGCTTCTAAGGGTCAGGTTCCACTCCCCTTACCCGAGTCACAGGCTATAGGAGTAGGGAAGAGGAGGAAGAGAATAGGGGGGACTCCAAGGCCCCCCAGTCCCCCAAGGAAGGGACTGAGTGGGAGTAGCAGACAGCCCAGTCCACATCCCCCTGGCGTGCGGCGTGATTCCTGCATGCTTTGCCACAGCCTGACCTCCAGCCCAGACCAGCTGTGAGGGAAGGGTCCAGCTGGCACAGACTCTGAGGCCCCTGGTTCCTGATGCAATTCTCCTCACCCCATGCTGGCCTTGCACAATTCAAGGCTTGCTTGAGGGGAGGAGAAGGCTGAGGCTGGATCCGCCTCCTCCCTATGCTACAGGTTAATGATTGATCTCTGGAGGAGAGGAAGAAAAGGGGGGAGAGCGGAAGCTGGGGGCTAGCCAGTGGGCAGTGCCCAAGGCATAAAAGGGAAAAGCCGGAGGCGCAGAAACAGAAGTCCCCAGGTTCAGCCTCCAGACTCTCTGGCCTCCTCTCCTGGTGCTACCATGTCCCTTCTCCTACTGTGCCTGCTCTTGATGCCCAGCCCGGCGCTGCCTATGCCCACGCCCCCCCAGTCGGGTCAAGAGCCGGCGCTGCAAGATGAAGTCAACATCCTCTTCCATGGTGTCCTGCAGTTTGGCCAGGCCCTCAGCCGCATTTATAAAGCCACCGAGGCAAGGCTCGACGAGGCCAGCCGCAGTCTGGGGTTTTACGAGCAGACCGTGGTCACATTGCAACAAGATCTGGGCAGTGCCCGGGCACGGACTCAAGAGCTGGAGAGGAGTCTGGGGGAGATCCAGGTAGCTGACGTGCGGTAGAAGGGGGCACCCTGGGGACAGGGAGGGGGGATGTGGGCTGGGGAGATGGAGCTGGGAATGCTAGACTCCCACAGGGATCCCTCCCTTCTCTGGATACCCTCTAGGGCTCCTGGCACCTGTAACCACTCAAGGCTACCTTCTTGCTCATGCTCTCTTGTTTCCTTGTGTATCCCTCCCGGCAGGGGCGTCTCCCTGGTCCACTCTTCACACTTGCTTTGTCCCCTCAGGCAGAAGAGGAGAGCTTGGGGCTCCAGACTCAAGGAGCTGGGATGGCGCTCAGCCAAGTGATGGAGGGACACCAGGCTCTTCAGCAGAGAGTGGAGAAGCTCCAGGGGGCCCTGGCTACTCTGATGTCCAGCCACACCCAAAAAGAGCTTGAAGACCTAAAGGTAAAAGCCCTTACGGCTACCCTGGGGGTAGAAGGCGGGCAGACATCAGTTCCAGAGTCCCATCCCTGGAGTCTTAGATAGCTCCCTTTCCCTTGGGGTCCAAGCAAGCAGGACCCAGGGAAATAGGGTAAGAACCTCCATAGTTGCTACGAAAAACCGCTGGGGCTCTCATTAGGTCCTGAGCAGAAGTCCAGTAGCACTGACTTCCTGGGTAATTCTGCACAAGTCCCCTCAATGCTCTCAGTCTTCCCATCCGTCAAGGAGGATTTCTGCCCTTTGTTCTTCAGTGGAGGGGTGCCCGAGGACCAGGAGGTGGGAGAACAAATCAGGGCTCCCCTCCCTCTGGCTCTGGCTGACTTGTGAGAAAGTGGGGATGGAGGGAGGATGCCAGCTCCAGAGACGCATCACAGGATGGACATGGAAAGGCAGCTGGGTTGAGTTCCGTTGAGGGCTCGGGGCAGGGGCTGCCTGGCACTAACGCCCACCCCTGCTCCCACAGCTCTACGCAGACAAACAAAGTCAGATCATCTGGTCCCTGATGGGTCATGTCCAGCGGCAGCAGCGAGAGCTGGCCCAGCAGCAGCAGCGGCTGTCTCACATCCGGGACAGGTGAGGAAGGGGCCAGGAAGGATGAGGGGGGAACCAGGCTGGCTGGGTGCCTCCCCACCCTGAAGCCCAGAGGGCTGTGCCCTGAGATCTCTGTGTGACCGGTGCTTCCCTGTCTCCTCCAGGCTCAAAGCTTTAGCCCTCCCATCCTGAGCTAGCTGGAGAGGAAGAATGAACCAAAGGAAGATGGCCCCTGGGACAAGGGCCTCAGCAGGGGACAAGAGGGGTCGTTCTGACCCTTGCTGACTCAACGTCTGGAGAACGTGTTCTGCGGCCAGAGGACCTGATTAAAGGCCGGCTGTCACTTACTAGCCGTAAGACCTTGGTCAAGTCACGACATCCCTGGACCTCAGCTGTAGAATGAGGCGAGTGGGCTGGCAGGCCCCTGAGGTCCCTCCCAGCCGCGGAGAGCTGAGCATGACCCTGTGAAATGCATGCCTCTCCCCAAGGGACCTCTACGGCTCTGCCTCGGAGCTTGGGTGGCCGAGAGAACGTGCAGGGAGGCTGGCCAGAGGAGAGGTAGCCAAGGGGCTGGCGCCCTCAGGCAGGCTGCCAAGCTGACATTAAACTGCTGTTTCGGACTCTAGATGTCTGTGCCCGTTTCTTGGGGAGGAGAGGGGGAACTGTGCGATCTTGCGGCAGAGACACCCACTGCCCCCACCTGCTTCTGAGTCCTGTCCAGGAAGAACTGAGCTCGGGCCTGGCAGACAGACAGACAGACAGGGGCCTGGGATGGGAAATGCTACCCGGAATAACGCATACCCCTCCGCACTCACCACGGACACTCACCTGTAGCTGGTGAAGGGGGCATAGACCTCTCGGGCTGGAAACTCCAGGATCTCCTTGGTGGGGCGGCCACGGGGGTCGGGGTACGGCTTCACATGCAGCAGCTCCGGGGAAAGGCAGAAGTGAGGATTCTCGGGGGCTGGAGAGATGTCGATCTTAAGCTGGGCTGCAGGTAACGAGGTACAGGGATTGTTTAGGCCTTTGCTCACATGGGCGCCTCCATCGTGGAAGGCCCTCTCAGTCCTACTGACCAACTACCTTGGCCTACACAGGGCTTTCTTTTGTCTCTGGACCCTAAGTGTCTAATGGCTCTACCTAGGCTGGCTCAAAATGGGTTTTCAGGGCTGGGGCTAGACTGGGGACAGGGTGTCTAGATGTGGTGATTACTGAGGGTGAGGGTCGTGGGGAGAGGAGGTTATCCAGGTTGCTATTTCACATCTGGCCTCATGGATGAGTCAGACCACGAAGGTTCTGGCAAACAGTTCTTTTACTACAATCATGTTCTAATATCCTCGAGGAGAAGCAGTTCTTAAGAAGGCTAAAACTCAGTTCGGAAAGATAAATACAAATAAAAACTATTGGCAAGGAGGTGAAAAGCAGTCAGCGGAGAAAGGGAGTGAATCTGGAACTCGAAATTTAAAAAGAGAATATTAAAAATAAATTATTTTTAAAAACAAAATAAAAGTAATAATAATAAAAAAAAAGCAGTTGGTGGAAGGGGACAGAGTAGACGGGGAGTAGATGTCAGGAACTCCCCCGACAAAGTTTTAAAAATTGCTTTTATACCCTTCTGGTCCAAAGAGGACACAGCTGGGCTCCAGAGCAATCTATCTTGGGGGAGTCGGGGGATGAGAGTTAACCCATACTGCTCTCATGTCTGAATTACAGTTTCTTTGGTTGCTGGTGTTACTGGAAAGTGTATGAGGGAGTGAAGGAAAGACAGAAAAAGAGAGAGAGAGAAAGAGAGAGAGAGAGAGAGAGAGAGAGAGAGAGAGAATAAGGCATCATCATAAGGGACAAGGAAAAGGGGTGATGGAGGATAGCAAGGAAAATTATGAGGCAGGTAGTACCTGTGACAGGCCGTAGCCTCCGTAGCACTGAGGATGGTCTCCTCATGTCTGCCAGGAACTTGTACAAATCTTCATCACTTAGGCGGTCACCCTCCTGCAACATGGACCAAGCACATGCCATCTTAGCTTCTGCCCTGCTCTGAGACCCCAGGTTTATCATCCAGCCTCCTTTGGATCTTAGAGGCCTTATTCTAGCCCTTCTGTCAACCTTAGTTTAGGGAATCTTCCCCATTACCCCCAGAATTCTCTAAGGAGGCTCTGGGCCTCATTTCAGCTTGAGGACCACCTTTACCTGTTTGAAGAAGTTAGTAACAGTCAGGGTAGCTGGGCGAAAATTTGAGAAGCTACAGGCATCATCCCCAATGCTGGCCCGCTCAAAGGCCTTCCTCTTCCTCTCATTCCAAGTGGATTTTCGCTCTGAATTGGAGGGCAGTAAGAGAAAGAATGAGAGGGGGAATGAAGAGAGGTTCAGAAGATAGAGAGATGGGGACAGAGAAGTAAGAGGCAGAAAAGAAGGAGAGAAAGAGAAGGAAGGGGGAACAAAAGGAGGGAAAAAGAGAGATGAGAAAATAAGATATGGGGAGAAAAGGACAGATGAAAAGAAAGAAATGAAGAGAGATGGGAAGGAGAGAAAGAAGGAAGATGAGGAGTGGAAGAGAGAGTAAGAGATGAGGAGAGAAAGAAATGAGGAAGAGAGAGATGGAAAGAGAAGTAGGAGAGAGAATAAGGAATAATGAGAGAAAGAGAGATGAGAGGGGAAGTGTGGATAGAGAGCCAGGCCTAGACATAGGAGGGTTCAAATCTGGCCTCAGATACTTCCTAATTGTGTGACCCTGGGCAAGTCACTTAAACCCCATTGCCTAGCCCTTAATGCTCTTCTGCTGGTACTTTGTATCCATTCTAAGGCAGAAGGTAAGGGTCTTAAAAAAAAAAAAAAAAAAAAAAAAAAGAAGAAGAGAAATGTGGAAATAAAGACACAAATGGAACCCCAGTCCTCACCCCTGTATAAAACCAATGGCAGGGTTAGAAATATTTGTAGAAAAATTCAGGCAAAAGGAAATGGAAATCATAGCTAAAAACATCAAATCTGGAACCTGACTTGAGAAAGTGACTCTCTCTTTCTTGTATGAATATTTTATTCACTGAAAGGGGCAAAAAAGAGACATTTTGGTGGGAAACATAAAAAAAGCCACTTGGGGAGAAATAGACATTATCCTGAGAGAACCTGAAGCACCTCAGACAAAAGCTCCAAAAGGAGCCAAGTGAAAGCATGCTCCTCGGAGGGAAAAGCCTTCGTAGGCAGTAGAGATGACTACGGTGAATTGTTTCCCAGCAGCTAATATGACTACATTGAGGATTTTGAAGATTATCGCTAGGGCCTCTAAGTCAAAGAACTGTTTGGGGACTGTGGGAAGATCGTGCTATTAATTATTTATGGTATGCCAGACAGAAAGGAGGATTTTGGGTTTCTCAACCCAAGTGAGAGGTGGGTCACTCCCACTGAGGAGAACTGTGATTTTACAAGCAGGTAAGTGAACGAGAAGTCACGGAACGACAAGGCAACTGAGGCCACTCAGGGAATCTGGAAGGTGACAAAAACCAATAGAGCTGAGAAAATGATAAGAGCTGAACACAGTTGATGCCAGCTGACTTGAGAGGAGAGGGCGAGAGGGCTCTGCTCTTGATATTAGGAGCTGACCTGATGAGGCAAAGCTCTGAAGCTGGGAGCTGACTAGAGAAAGCTGCAGCATCCTGCCCACTCCCAAAAGCTGGCTGGGGACAGGCTGCATGGCTCTCTGGTGCCCTCTTCTGCTCGAGGTTGGGAAACCACTCAAAGGCTTGCTCTTAAGGCTTGAGAAGGGAAATTTCAAAACCCCTAGAGGGGCTGTCATACTCAAGGATTAAAGAAGGATGATTAAGTAAGGATTCACTGAAAGGGTCTCCCTACCTCTGCCCCCAGCCAAGGGAATAGACATGGGCACCTCTGAAGACTCCTGCAGTAAAACTGCTATTAGCTAGAAGAAGGCTTGGACAGCCTGGGAGTAACACAGAAGCCGAAAGAATTCTCTAGCAGGCAGAGAGGTTCCAGAAAGGGGAAAGTAGTGTAAAGGAACCACAGCCATCTACACGTACGGTCCTGAGTTGTGAGTAACCCAGCATTGCGCCTAGAGTAAGGAAGTTCTGTGTTCAAATTCCACCTCAGACACTTAGGAGCTGCATGAACCTGGGCAAGACATTTCATTTTTTATTTGCCTTAGTTTTCTCAACTGTAACATGAGGATAATAATAGCATTTATTTCTCAGAGCTGTTGTAAGGATCAAATGAGGTAACTGTAACATGCTCAGCTCAGGGCTTGGTATACAGTAGGAACTACATAAATTTAAGCTATTGTTATCATGCTTCGCTACTAGTTTCTGTAAGTTTGTGTCTGTGGTTGTTCAGTCATTTCAGCTGTGTTCAACTCTTTGTAACCCTATTTTGGGGTTTTCTTGGCAATGATATTAGAGTGGTTTGCTATTTTCTTCTCCAGCTTATTTTACAGATGAAAAGGAGCAAGTGACTTGCCCAGGTTCACAAGGCTAGTGTCTTTGGACAAATTTGAATTCAGGTCTTCCTGACTCCCAGCTCAGTACTCTATGCACTAGCTGCTCTTAAGTATGTGCCTACTCTTTCCCAACCCCAGATACTTTTATCTAATACATGTTATAATTGTTCTTCCCTTTGCTTTCTCATAGTAAATGTTTCATGTTTAAGAGTTAACAGTATCATTGTGGCTTATCTGTGTGGATAGGAAAGAAAAGAGAGGAGTGGAGGGGTGGGAGCTGACAAGGGTGTGTTAGCAGATGTTTAACAATTGAATCTCTGGAAACAAAAAACATAGGGCACACTTTTAAGCTTAATCTGTATCCTTAATCTATTTTCCATCACCTTCTTGAATCTAGATAATCATCAAAACAATAAATCAGGGGGGCAGTTAAGGGACTCAGAACAAAGAGAACCAGGCTTGGAGGCATGAGGTCCTGGGTTCAAATATGGCTTCCGACACTTGCTAGCTGTGTGTGACCCTGAACAAGTCACTTAACTCCAAATGCTGAGTTCTAATCATTCTTCTGCCTTGAAACCAATACTCAATACAATTTTAAGACAGAAGGTAAGGGTTAAAAAACAATCACATAAATTAGGACCCAATTTACACAGCTTTCCAAGGCATTTTTTTTCAGCTAATGATGAAAATCGAACAATCAGCTCTCACTAGCTGGTTCGAGAAGGCACCAGCTGTGCACACCTACCATGAGTTATAGTTATAGCTTCCAGATTAAAAGATATAAAATACCAGTCTTTACTAAGTCTCCCTCCCCTCCCCCATCTTAGAATCAATATTATGTATTGGTTCTTAGGCAGAAGAGCGATAAGAGCTAGGCAATGGGGGTTAAGTGACTTGCCCAAGATCACACAGCTAGGAAGTGTCTGAGGTCAAATTTTAACCCAGGGCCTTCCGTCTCTGGGCCTAGCTCTCAATTCACTGAGCCACCCAGCTTCCACCTCTTGGCTAAGTCTTGACTATAACTGGGTTTTTCCCTTTCCCCAGCTTTTCTGACTACATGGTTGGCTTTAGTCCCCTAGCTCTGAAGAGGCATGTTTATATCCTCGCTGCTGATCCATCATGCCTCTGAGGGCGGCCCTCCATCAGTACCCTCCCTCTGGAGGGAGCCCCTCACACTGCGCACTAGAGAAGGTCAGGGCCAGCATCCCCACATAGTAAGGCTTTTCCCAAAGGCAACAGTTCTGTGGGGTATCTGAACCCCCAAAGGTCCAGGTATCCCCTCTCCTTCTGCCACCATTGCACCCTTGGCCCCCAGGGTCTCCCTCCGCTCACCACTCTCAGAATCAGAGGAGTCTCGGTCCATGGAGCCAGCACTGCTAATGATGTTGGCCAGGTGCACAGCGGTCCAGGCAAACGGCATGCGGTAGCGGCCCAGGCGACTACAGAACTGTTCCGCCGCGTGACGCAACTTCTCCAGCTTCTCCTTGTTCTGTCCCCCCCCAGAGGCATGGTTTCCCCTTTGAGCCCCCAAACAGGCCCCCTCCTTCCTCACCCTGGCAGAGCCCAGTCCGGCTGGGAATTAGAAGGCTGGGCTTCCAGCCCCATCTCTGCCCGTGTTTGGCTATGAAAGCTTGGGTGGCCTCGGACTTTCCCAACTATAAAAACAGGGACACCCATGGCTAAAGACAAAGAATGCTAGCTACGGTTGTTTCAGGGCTGGGACATTCCAGAATGGGCTGAAGTAGGAACCTAAAGGGATCTTTCCTGCCCCCACCTCCACTCTCCCCCTGCCAAGCTCCCACCTTGACGGTATCCGACTCCTTCATGACCATGTAAGGCTCACAGCATTCACCAATGTCACCTTGCTGCAAGACTTTCTCCAGCTGGTGGGAGAGGGGACAGGGGAGAACACGGGGATGAGTTAGCTCAAGGACTGAAGGGAAGACCAAGAGAGGAGGCCTCTTCGGTTCAGAAAGAGACGTAGGGGACAAAGAAGGGGACAGACTTTGTATACCAATGTCAGGGACCTGGATCTGTTCATGGATGAGATTCCTCCTGCCCACAGGGTCACCGCCAGCGGCTCCCCAGGGGAAGGCTTGGAACAGTCCCAAGATAAAGCCCTTGACTGGATCATTGAGAGAAAGCCTGAGGATGTCCCTCATTGGGAAGGGCGAGCGTGGCTCCATCAGAGATAGAGCCAGGAGCTAGGTGGCTGATCTCTGGATTGGAGAGCTCAGAAATCACAGGAATCATGGAATCTAGAGGTGGAAGGGCCCCTAGAGAGAATGAAATTCGATTCCTTTTTACCAATAAGGAAATCAAAGCCTAGAAGGGTGACTTGTCCAATGTCACACAGATTGTAAGCAACAGAATTCATCTCATGTATCCAATCCTGTCATTTCCGCTTTCACAGTATTTCCCATATAGGTTTCTTTTCTACTCACCCTACTACCCATTTCACATCGAGACTAAGTGTAACTCCCTTACAATTAGCCTCCCAAAATCAAGTCTCCCCACTTCAGTCTATCCTGCAACGAGGTGATCAGAGTAATCTTTCTTTTCTTTTTTAACCCTTCCCTTCTGTCTTAGAATTCAATACTTTCCAAGGCAGAAGAGTGGTAAGGGCTAGGCAATAGGGGTTGAGTGACTTGCCCAAGGTCATAACACAGTTAGAAAGTGTCTAAGTTCACATTTGAACCCAGGACCTCTCTCTATCCACTGAGCCATCTAGCTGCCCCTCATAGTAATCTACCTAAAGCAAAGTTCTGCCTACAAAACTACCCCAAATCAATAATTTCCAGTGACTTCCAGATCTTCATCCAAGTCATGCCCCTTGTGAGTATCCCCCAAGTTTCTGTTCCAGTCCTTTTCTCCAATTTCTCTATTCTCTTTGATTTGGTGATCTCACCAGCTCCCACAGATTCAATTATCATCTCTCCCAGAGTTCTATATCAAGCCCCAGTCTCTCCCCTTAGCTCCAGGCTTACATCACCTTGTGGATATCTTAAACCCAATATGTCTTATAGGTGTTTCAAACTCACCATGTCCAAGAGAGTACTCATTACCTTTCCCCTAAACTCTTTCCTTTTCCCAACTTTTCCATCACTGACCAATCTCACCAGTTACCCAGGCACACAAGCTCAGTGCCATCCTCAATACACCTTATACATTTAATTAGTGCCATCCTCACCTCATGCCTAGATTATTACAATAACTTTCTTTTCTTTTTTTTTCCCCTAACATTTTACTTTCTGTCTTAGAAACAACTCTAATGCAGAACCAGTAAAGGCTAGGCAGCAAACAGGGCTGAGTGACTTGCCCAGGGTCACAAAGGTAGGAAGTATCTGAGGTCACATTTGAACCCAGGACCTTCTGTCTCCATACCTGGTGCTCTATCCATTGGGCCACCTTGCTGCCCATACAACATCCTTCTAATTATTTTCCCTGTCTCATGTTTCTCCCCATTGAATCCATCTTTCACTCAGCTGCCAAAATGATTTTTCTAAACTATGAAGAAATGATGTCATTCCAACATCTCCTAACTACTTCATTTATAGCACTGACTCCCAATTACTTCCAGGATTAAATATGAAATGTTTTGTTTAGTTTTTATTGAAGCCCTTAAATTTTTCCTCTTTTTTATTTATCTTTTTATGCTTTTCTTGAATTTTGTATTTGGGCATCAAATTTTCTGTTTAAGTCCGGTCTTTTCTTTAGGAGTGCTTGGAAATCTTCTATTTTATTAAATGATCATACTTTCCCCTAAAAGAATATAGTCAGTTTTGCTGGGTAGGTGATTCTTGGTTGTAAACCCAGTTCCTTTGCCTTCTAGAATATCATATTCCAAGTCTTCTGGTCCTTCAATGTGGAAGCTGCCAGATCCTGTATAATCCTGAATGGGGCTCCATGATATCTAAATTGTTCCTTTCTAACTGTTTGTAGTATTTTCTCCTTGGCCTGGGAGCTCTTGAACTTGGCTATAACGTTCCTGGGAGTTGTCATTTGGGGACTTGATGCAGATGATCTGTGGATTCTTTCAATCTCTATTTTACCTTCTTCTTGAAGAATATCAGGGCAGTTTTCCTGGATAATTTCCTATAGAATGAAGCCTAGGCTTATTTTATTTATTTTTTTTTTTTTGGCGGGGGGGTCATGACTTTTAGTAGTCCAATAATTCTTAAACTGTCTCTCCTGGATATATTTTCCAGGTAAGTTGTTTTTTCAATGAGATATTTCATATTTTCTTCTTATTTTTTTCATTCTTTTGATTTTGTTTTATTGTTTCTTAATGTCTCATGAAGTCATTAGCCCTATTTGCCCAATTTTAATTTTTAAAAACTGAATTTCTTCCATGACCTTTTGATCCTCCTTTTCCATTTGGTCCATTCTTTTTTTTCAAGTCATTCTTTTCTTCATTTGACTTTTTTGCCTCTTTTTCTAGTAGGTCAATTCTGGCTTTTAAGGGACTGTTTTCTTCCTTTGATTTACAAGCCTCTTTTTTCCCCATTTTGTCTTTTAAGCTGTTGTTTGCTTTTTCCCTTTTTCTTTAGCCTGCTTATTTGATTTTTTAATCCTTTTTGAGTTCCTCTAGGGCCTGAGTCCAATTTCCAGTTTGTTTGTTTTTTGAGGTTTTGCCTGAAGTTCTTTGGATCCTGTCATCCTCTATTGGTTCTGTTCTTTGGTCTTTATCTCTGGAGAAGCTTTAGATTGTTACCTTCTTTTTTCTGTTGTTTACTCACTTTCCCACCCACCCCCTCCCCAGTGGACTATAAGCTAGCCCCTCAATTGCTTTATTGAATTAGGCTGCTCAAGCTGCTATGCCCTGGGGATAAATCTTCAATTCTCTCTCTCCTCTGCTGGTATACTGGCTTAGGCTGGTTTAGCTAATCTTCCCTGGGGCTAAATCTCCACTGTAGCCAGTGGCAGAAGGGGAAGGTACCCAGCCAGATGGTTCCCTGTTTCTTCTTGCTAGCTGTTGTCAGAGCTGGGGACCTCAAGTCAAGGTCTGAGGTGCTCCTTTGTGTTTGCAGCCCCCACCCCTCGATCCCAGTCAGCTTACATTTAATCACAAATCTCAGAGTGGTATGTATGTGGGGGAGGGTTTGGTCAGTACAGTCTTATTTCTGTTCTCCCCCTTATCCTTTGGAAATTGACTTTCTCTACCTACCTTTCAAGTTGTGTTCAGCAAGAGCCCCATGATTCCATCTTGTTGTTGAGTTTGTATTCCTGTCTTTTTGAAGCTCTTTTTAAAGACTGGTATGGAAGGATATTCAGAGCAGTTTCAGCTTTTGCTGCTCCTAAATTGCCATCTTGACTCCCTGGTTAGCTTTTAAAGGCCTTCATAACCAGGTCCTTTCCTGTTTTTCTAGTCTTCTTATATCTCACTTTCCTCCATGTACTCTGCCATCCAGTGACACTGCCTTTCTTGCTGTTTTTTAAACATAATCTTCCATCTCTTGACTCCATGCATTTTCCTTTTCTCTTCTTTTAAAACCCTTACCTCCTGTTTTAGAATCAATACTGTATATGGGTTCCAAGGCAGAAGAGTGGTAAGGGCTATGTAATGAGGTTAAGTGACTTGCCCAGGGTCACACAACTAGGAGGGTCTGAAGCCAAATTTGAACCCAGGACTTCTCATTGCTGGATCTAGCTCTCAATTCACTGAGCTCCCTAACTGCCCCTCCAGGCATTTTCACTGGTTTCCTTTAAGGCTCAGTTCAAATTCCACCTTTTGCAAGAAAACTTTCTTGGTCCTAACCCAATCCTAATAATAAAATAAACCTAACTCCCAATCCAAATATATCTGAGATTAACTTCTATAAATTGTCGTTCAGTTATTTCAGTCCTGTCTGACTTATTGTGATCCCATTTGGAGTTTCCCTGGTAAAGAAACTGGAGTGATTTGCCATTTCCTTCTCCAGCTCATTTTACAGCTGAGGAAACTGAAGCAAACGGAATAAGTGACTTTCCCAGGGTCACATAGCTAGTAAGTGTCTGGGGTCAGACTTGAACTCTGAGTGCCACATCTGGCCCTCTATCCACTGTGCCACCTAGCTGCCCTAACTTCCATTTTACTGTTTATATTGTGTGTAGACATAATTCTTTGCACATTGTATTTCCCTTTTGCCTGCAAGTCCTTTGATGGCAGGGATTATCTTTAATCTTTCTTTGTATCCCCAGTGCTCAGTACAATGCCTGGCACAGTGTAGGTGCCTAAAAAATGTCTGAATGACAGGCTTTCTCCTATACCACCCTGCCCGGGGGGACCAGTGTATAGGTCTAAACTCTCTGCCCTGGCATTCCAAATTCTGTACGTTACTCTTCTCATCACAGCTCCCAACCAGGTCTGCATCCTCTCCATCCTCAAACACACAAGGCTCCTTCTTGCCTCTATGCCATCTCTCTAGTCCCAAATAAATGGCATCTCTACCACTATCCACCAATCCAGTTCCTGGGCATTTCCTCAAGGCCCAGCCGAAGGTGCCCCTCTTCTGAGAAGCATTCCTAGATTACCCCAGTCCAGAATGTTCTCCTCCTTCCCAGAGTCTGGCCTGTAGAGCCTGCTCCTTGGTCACATCCTGCCTTTTGTTACCCTCTTTTCCAGGAGTTTCTCATGGCCTAAAGGGCCTGGGAGAGGGCATGCCACAGCTCTTATAGGCCCCCAACCCTAGAGAAGGGAAAAGAGCCCAGGACTCGCTCACCTTAATAACCAGGAAGATGTCTGGGGAGGGGTAGGTGATGGAAAAGATGGCGGAGCGTGCCAGGGTGGAAATAGCTGGGTGTGCCACATGGGCCCGGAGCAGCCCCTTCATGTGGTCGGAGTTCAGGTCGAAGTAGAAATTTTCTGAGATCTGCAGAAAAGAGACATTGTGAAACCAAATGACCAATGGCAAAAGTGGAAAAGGAGAATTCACAACCAATAAAGGAGAAATTAAAGCAATTATTAGGAATTACTTTGCCCAACTATATGCCAATAAATCTGACAGTCTAAGTGAAATAGATGAATATTTATGAGAGAGGCAGCTGTAGCCACAGCCTCCAAGGAGTACTCCAGGCTCAACTCAATCCTACCATTTACTAAATGCCCTACTTATGTGAAAAGCTCTATGCGAGGTGCTGGGGATAGGATGTTACACGTAAAATAGCCCCCTGGCCTCAAGGAGTTTAGATTCTAGAGTCCCTAGAAGTTGCTGTTGTGGTGGTGGTATTATTATCATTATCATTATCATTATTATTATTATTTTAAACCCTTGTTTTCTATCTTAGAATCAGTAACAGTGTATCAGTTCCAGTGTAGAAGGGTGAATCAATAGGGGTTAAATGACTTGCCCAGAGTCACGTAGCTAGGAAATATCTGAAGTCAAATTTTTAAAAAAAATAAAACCCTTACCTTCCATCTTAGAATCAATACTGTGTATTGGTTCCAAGGCAGAAGAGCGGTAAGGGCTAGACAATGGTGGTTAAGTGACTTGCCCAGGGTCACACAGCTACGAAGTATCTGAGGCCAGATTTGAACCTTTGACCTCCCATCTCTGGGCCTGACTCTCAATCTACTGAGCCACCACTCAATCCACTCCGCTGCCCCCTGAAGTCACATTTGAACCCAGGATCTCCCATCTCTAGGTCTGGCTCTCAATTCAGTGAGTCACCTAGCAGCCCCCATTATTATTTAGTATTATTAATTTCTGACCAGATTTTAAAGCATTTTTTGTGGGTGTGATTTTGTTGGTATGGGGAACTCCTGAAGGAGATCTCCCTCTCTCCAAGGCAGTTTTGGCAGTCCATGCCTGCCTTTGGACCCAACTGGACTACATCTGTTAGGCTCCAAAGTCAGCTCTAACCACTATACTGCACTGCCTCTCAACAATAATCACACTCAATAATACAAAGTGCTTTAAGTTTTCTAAAGTGCTGGGTATACAATGCTCAAATCTCACGTGAACGCCCTCCCCCAAGAGCCACATTTGGCAAGACCTATAGATCTCTTTACAGGTGGTGGCCCATTTTTAAGATGAGAATACTGAGGCTTCTCTAAGTTCCATGACGTGCTCAGGATCACACAGCCAGGAACCTTAAACCAAGTTCTTCCTGACTCCAGACCCGATATTCTCTCCGGTCTACCACAGGTCCAGAAGTAAATACAAAGTATTCTGAAGCAAGAACAGCGACAGCTGGGGGGCCGGGGAGGGTCTCATGCAAGGGAAGACAGAGGGGCTGTTGCCCCAAGGACTGTGCCAGGACGACAGGGTCTGCCGGGGGGCCCTGAAGGGGCATCACACCTACCTTCTTTTTCTCTCTGATGTCATAGAGGGCGAGGATGCCAAAAATGGGCTCGATTTCAATCTCAAACCTGGATGAGGAGAAATACACAGAGCCAGCCTCAGCCCCGGGGCGCCTGGGCTCCACCAATAGCCCTGCAGCCCTTCCTCAAGTCTCAGGCATGATTTCCTAAGAATGACGACAACCCACATCTAAGTGATGCTTTTTTAAACCAGTACCTCCGTCTTAGAATCAATATTGTGCATTGGCTCCAAGGCAGAAGAGAGGCAAGGGCTAGGCAACAGGGGTTAAGTGACTTGCCCAGGGTCACTGAGCGAGGACATGAACTCAGGTCTTCCAGACTCCAGGTCCAGTGCCCTAACCCCTGAGCCACCCAGCCACTCTAGAGGATATCCCCCTGCGCCCAAGTCTTGTCCCCGCAGAGGCAGGGAGCCACCGAATGGCCGTGAGATGCCTCTGCTATGTCTGCGTTGCCCCTAGCACCCATCACTAGGGCCCCTGCCCACAGGAGACCCCTGGAGGGTGGCTACTACTGCCCAAGACATCCACCAAGGGTCCAGGGACCCCAGTGGGCAGTGGGGGAGGAGGAAAAGGAAGCCCACCCACACTCACTTGAGAGACAAACACTTGACCAGGATCCTCTGTCCGAAGTGTTCTTTGGGGGGCTCTGGAATGCTGCAGCGTTCCACGGCCTCATCCTACGGAGGACACAGAGCCAATAACCCTCAGACCCCCGAGACCCCCTTCTCCACAGAGGATGAACCAGGGCTCGGAAAGGAATGTAAAATCAGGACTCTGAGGCGGGCTCCATCTCTGCAAACACTGGGTTATCCTACTGGGGATGGATGCAGGGATTGGCGGGTTTGTCCTTAAGATGGTCTAAGGGGGATTAGGGGGGTTGAGGGAGAGGGAAAGAACATTAAATATGTAACTAGGGGAAAATATTCAAAATTAAAATAAAATTAAAAAGACGGCTACCAAGGAGGGCCCTCTGGGGAGCAGAGCTGAAAGGAGTCTGATGGAGGGGTCACCTAGTTCAATCCTACTCGTTTTGTTAACAAAAAACCTGTTACTTTGTCCTAGTAACAGCTCTAAGGCAGAAGGCAGGGGAAATGAGGAAGTTCGTCATCTCTGAGATGGGAGGTTCTGGGTCCAAATCTGGCCTCAGACATTTTCTAGCTCTGTGATCCTGGGAAAATCACTGAACCCCCCCCCTGCATAGCCTTTATTGATCTCCTGTCTTAGAACTGATACTTAGTATCAATTCTAAGAGAGAAGGCAAGTTTTGTTGTGTTTTTTTTTTTTAAAGACAGATGGGAAAGGCTAAGCAAATGGGGTTAAGTGACTTGTTCAGGGTCACACAGCTAGGAAGTGTCTGAGGCCAGAGTTGGACCCAGGACCTCCCATCTCATCTCTAGCCCCGACTGCTCTAACTAATGACTGGGCAACCTAGCTACCCTCCACACCTACTCACTTTACAGAGGCGGATGCTGAGGCCCAGAGAGGGGAGACACCTTCTCCAAAGGTGACACAAACAGTAAGCCAGGATTTGTACCCAGGTCTCTGACGCTGGATCCAGTCTCTTTCTCGCTACCCTCCAGTGGCCCTTGGGGCAGGAGCCTCGAGACTCTGCAAGTGGATTTATGGCTGCTCTTTTTGTGGTGGCAAAGAATTGGAAACTAAAGGGATGTCCCTCGACTGGGGAATGTGGAATAGATGGTCATGGAATACAATTTGCTATAAGGATGATGAATAGGATAACTTCAGAAAAAGCTGCAAAGACCCGCATGAACTGATGCAGAGCAAAATAAGCAGAACCAGGAGAAGCTGGTACACAGAAACTGAAACATTATGGAACAATTAACTGGGATAGACTTAGCTACTCTCAGCAATGCAATGATCCAGCACAGTTTTGAGGGACTTCGGACAATTCTGCTATCCCTCTCTGGAGAAAAAACTGTTGGAGTCAGAATGCAGATGAAAGCAGACGATTTTTCACTTTAGTTCATTTGGGTTTTTTTTTTGGGGGGGGGTTCGGTTTTATAGAATTATTCTCTTACAAAAATGACCAATATGGAAGTAAGTTTTGCATGATAATACATGCATGTATAACCCAGACTGAATTGCTTGCTGGGAGCAGAGAGGGAAGAAGGGAATAAGGGAGACAATTTGGATTGTATAACTTGGGAACTCTTAGGTGGAAATTTGTTATTCCACGTAATTGGTAAAATAAAACATAAAATCAAACCCGGCCTCAGCCACTTCCCAGCTGTGTGACCCTGGGCAAGTCACTTGACCCCCATTGCCCACCCTTACCACTCTTCCA
>NC_058130.1:709595600-709606045 GCF_016433145.1 Gracilinanus agilis
AGGTAGAAAAGGATGAGAGGAGGGGAGAAGGAGGAGAGGAGGAGGAAGAGGAGGGAAGGAGGGGAAGAGGAGGGGAGAAAAAGAAGGAAGAGGAGGGAAGGAGGGGAGAAAGAGGAGGGGAAAGAGGGGGAGGGGGAAGAAGAAGGGAGTCAGGGGAAAGGCGAGGAGGAAAAGAGAGTCTGGGAGCTCAGGAAAAGCAGAAAAAGAGAAAATCTAACCCTGCAATAGGAAGGGGTCTTAAGGCTTTTAGGGAGCTGCTCCTTTGACCCTTAGATGGAAAATGATGGCCATTTCCTGGGAGAAGAGAGCCCAGAGAGGGGATGCAGAGCAGAGGGACCATGGGAGCCAAGGCAATCTCTTCCCAAAGTTAGAAGCCTGAGAAGTGAATGGAATGAGCTGGAGGCTTCCTTTTCCCCACCCACAGGCAGAGATACCCAAACCACAGGAGGAAGTGTGGGAGGGGAACCACAACAACCACAGGAGATGGTGGAAGGAAGGAGGGGGCCTACAACAAGTCGGAAACCAGTCCTGGCTGGACATGGAATGTCAATGGCAGTCTCTTTTCCCTTTTCTCTATCTATTCCTGGTCTTCTCTCAGGCTATTCCAGGCAGATTGCTACCTCCTCTTCTTTCCCTGACTGGCCCTGAGCAGAGAAAGATCTGGGGGAGCAGAGAGAGGGTCTGACAAAATTACCCCCCCAGACCCCCCAACAAACCCAAGCCATCTATTCTGTATAGCCCTCCTCGGCCCAGGGTCAACTGGACAAACTCTCAGGACTAAGAAATTATCTGGGACTGATACTGGACCAGACACCCCTCTGCCCCAGCCTAGACTCTCTCCTCTTCACTTAGGACACAAATATGCTCCAGTCCCACTCGGGTCACAGGCCTGTGTTCCCTAGGGAGCCTGGGGCTGGGTGTCAGAACTCCTAGGCCTGATCCTAACCAGTTGCCTCAGTCTTCCCATCTGTGAAAGGAGAGGAGGGAGGTTTCTGTCCCCCAGGATGGTGGTGTCACAGAGAGGGAAGGAGACAGGTTTGTGAAGGGCTTTCAATGGCTGAGGCCTCCCTCGCTATGTGGGGGGGAGTGGGAGCCCCAGGCACATGGGCTACTGTCAGGAATTACAGCAGCAAGTGGGTGGACAGCCCTGGTAGCCTGTGTAGCCACGTGTTCACAGAGTGCCTGGGTGAGCCTGGGCACCCCTGGGCATCCAGGTGTGTCCACATGGGGCACATACCTAAGTGCTCATTCGAAGATGAGGCACAAGGATGTCTGTGTGCCTCTATCTCTGGCTGCCACAAGATTAAATTAAAAAAAAAAAACACACCAAAAAACAAACAACCAATACACACCAATAACCACTGAAACAAATACATTTTAAAAATTAAATAAAATTTTAAAAAGACTAAATCAAGACAGTAGCAGGAGGGGCTCCTAGGCCAGCCTGCAATCGTAACCAGATCTGTCCCCGTCCCTCCTGCCCAGACTAGGGTCTATCCTCAGCAGCTGCTCCCCACCACCACCCCGACCCCCCCACTGGCCCCTGGTCTGGGGCCCCAACTCACAACCTGCTGGGAGCCGCTTCTCCTCTTGCAGAGCTGAGGGGAGCTGCTGTACTCTCGGGACACTTGCTTCCTGACTTCGGCTGCCACCGTCCTGTGGGACACAAGCCGGGCTCAGAGGGACAAAGGGGTGGGTGGGCTCTGGGGCCTCCTTCATGAAGCCTCAGGACAACCCCAAGCTCCTGCTGGATGGGTTGGAGGACAAAAGCAGGAGGAGAGACCCTGGGACCCAGGAGTCCTGCGCAAATTCCATTAGCAACTAGCATGGAGGTCGATTACCTTCCCTAGGGATGGGCTGAAGACAGGCATGGCGGGCTTGGATATGTCGGGGAAAACTGGAAAAAATGACCCGGGCCCCAGATTCACACAGATTACTTATACTTGGAGGAAAAGGGGGGACACAAAGGATAAAGCCACAGGAATTCCCAACAATCGCCTGGGCCCCAATCAGACTGGGAGTTGGATCTGGGAGAACAGATGGCCAGGGGCTGGGAAAACCAAGTGCTCGTTCCAATTCCCCGGCCTCTGTTTCCTTCCAAGGTAAAACATTCATCTAGACCCTGGGGAGCTCAGGATGGTGGGCAGAGAGGTCTGAGTTCTAGTCATGCCTCTTGGTAGCTTAATTCAACCCACCTGCATTTATTAAGCATTTACTATGCAGCCCCAGGCACAGGCAGACAAATACAAACGTGAGACACACAGTTCCTTCCCTTGAGGGTTTATATTCTACTAGATTGCTCTGTGGCTGAAGGTAATTTACTGCCCCTCTCTGTGCCTCAGTCTCCCCACTTGTAAAGCAGAGTAAAATACAGCACCCCTTCTTAGGTGTACGGACTGGCAATGCCCAGTGCAGCCCCGTCCTCCTCTGCTTGGTTATAAAGCTGGGGGACAGGCTCAGGCCAGGATTTTGCACAAGCTCCTGGGGAGCCACTGGTCCCTCAGTGCTCTGGGGTGAGAACTCCCCTCACCCTTGACCAGCTGCAAAGCTTTATGAACACGTTGGCCTCCTCACTGGCAGGGGGATGGGGTAAGGAAACAACAGAGCAAGTATTTTCTTGGGTATGTCACTGGCAACCCGTGGCCCCAGTTCTCATGGCTGGATTATGGGGCAGGACACTAGAGGCAGCTGTGGCCAGCTCACTTACATTGGGACGACTCCTCGGTGCCAACCCTGGCGCCCTCAGAGCGATGACCAGAGAGACCTCCCAGCTCCTCGGAGCTGCATCCTGGGGAGAGGGGAGCTGGTACTGTTATTCCTTTTTTACTATCTAGAAAATGGAGGCACTTAAGGGGGAAGAGGTTGTTCCGAGGCACAGGGACACAACTCAGGTCTCCATTTGCTTGTTCCCCATTTGTCTGAAGGATTCCCTTCGTCAAAGCATAGCCTCGGCCCTTCCACCAGGGCAGGGCCGGCACACCAAGGGCAGAGGTGATAAACCACCCCTGGGTCCCCCTCAGTCTCCCACAGAGCATAAGCTGCCTGACCCGCCAAGACAATAGCTGCCCAGCCTTCTCCCTAGGCTGCTTCCTGGTGACACAGACATTGTTCCAGCCTGAGCTGAAGCCTCAGCTCTACCCACATGCACAAATGCGTGTGTGTTTGTTTATCTACGTCTACAACCAGGCCTGTGTGTGGCTCGATGTGCTTGGGGTGCGGAGGGTAGGGGGAGAGGCCTTTTGGTCCCAGGGAATCATTTCCTGGTGTTTTCTGAACAGAGATGGGGCTTTTGGAAAGGGTAAACCATCCCTGGAGCACAAAGGGAGAGAGGGGCTCTGGGCTAGCAGTTCCGAGTCCCCCTCGGTGCCCTCGCCCATCCTCATCATGCCCCCCAGTTCTCCAGGCTCAGATTGACAGGCTTGGAGACTGAGCAGGATGGAATTTCAGAGGCCAGACGGCTGTACCTCTTCATCGGACAGATGAGGAATCCCAAGACCAGCCAGGGCAAGTGATCTCTGCCCAAAGTTACAGAGGTAGGTAAATGGCCGCCAAAGTTACTCAGTAAAACATCGAGTGAAAGAGCACCAGCTTGCTCCTACAGGCCTCAACAAAAAAACACTGCTGACCTTCTGGCCTTCCCCTTCCTCCTCCTCTTCCTCCGCTCTGTTTCTCTTCTCTTCTGCCTCCCTCCCTCTCTCCTTCTCCCCTCTCCTCTTAATCTCTCTCTCATTCTCCACCCACAGTCATTCAAGAAGTAGGGAGCAAAAGAACTGGGGTTTCACCTCAGGACTTCTGACTCCAAAGCTGGGGCTCCCTCCACGATGCTGTTGGGGAGGAGGGAGGATCAGCTGACCGGGGAAAGCCCTTCTCTCATTTTGGAGCCCCTCTCCTTCGAAATGGGGTTCTGCACTCCCTTCTCTCTGCCTCCCCATTATGGCCATTATGCCCCGAATTGCACCCAGGGGAATGGGAATATGGCAAACCTAAGGGCAGAGGGATGAGGCTCCCCTCCCAAGGTACCGGGTTACAGGGATCCCTCAGTCATTCTAGGAGATTTCTGGGAAGTAGGAAGAAGACTGACAGGGGCTTGCGGGTCCCTAGCCAGCTGAGGTCTTCTGAAGACAATGGAAACAGAGCATACCTCCTCCTCCTTCCTCCCTGACCCCAGCAGCTGCCAGGCTGGGAAGGGAGGGGTTCTGGCATTCCAGGCTCAGCTTCCCCAGGGGAGTCCCAGGGGGAAGGCAAAGGGCTGGGCCTGGGGGCAGAGAAGGGGGTGGGTGGGGGAGGGCTGAGCTGTCAGGAAGAGGTCCAAGGACAGGACCCTTCAGAAAACAACCAGTCCTGCTGGAAAGGAAGTCAGGCCAGCCCTCTCCCACGCTGCCTGCTGCTGGCTTTGGGGTGCGCTCCAGGAAGGCCCTGCCTTGGCCTCTGTGCTTCAAATACACAGTCCCAAGAGTCCTAGCTGCAGGAGGAGGGAGCCACTAGCCTTTCAGATCACCCCATCTTGTACTTCAGACCTTCAGGGCACCCCAAGTCAGCCTGTGCTCAGCTAACCAGAAGCGGGGAGCCAGGATCAAACAGGGCCCCCAGGTAGAAATCAGAATTCCTGATTCTGTCCTGAACAGGCTGGGATTTTGAAGGTTGTAGAAGCTTAGAAAGAATAGAAATTCCCTGATGGTACCAAAAAAAAAAAAAAAAAGGTGCTGAATTGGTTATCAGATCATCTGGGTTAAAATCCCAGCTCTGCCATTTCCTCCTTATGTGACCTTCCCCTCTCTAGGACTCGGTTCCTTTATCTGTAAAATAAGGAAGTTGCACTAGACAGCCTCTGAGGTCCCTCCAGCTTTAAACCCATGATCCTATAATGCCCTGGGCCTGGGGTCAGTCCAAGAATACTTCCTAGAGGAGGTGATATTCTAGATGGAATTGGAAGAGCAGATAGAATATAGAAGGGTGAAGCAAGGTGTGGGAATCCTCACAACAAGCCTGAATGGTGGCTACTGTCTCTGCCAGCCTGGTCCAGCCTAGCACCTCCCTCCGCCTCCCCAGGAGAAGGAAAGTTGAGGCTCGTTCACAAGCTCTACAGCCTCTGCTCACTGTACGCCTGGAAAATGAAGGCCACGTCTCTGTGGCAGAGGGTAGGGAGATAAATATAAGGACAAACAAGGCAGCTGGACAAGGAACCCCCAACACCGTCAGTCGGCCAGATAGAAACATCTTATTTTAGTTGGCTCTAAGTATGCCACGAAGAGGAGGCGGGTAGAGCTAGAAGGGTTAATGGCCTAAGCCATGGGTGGTCTCAGGCAAAACATCTCCAATTCAGACAGTCGTCCACCCCTCCCTTTGAAGCTCCAGCCAACATGGACCCAACCGGAGGCTGCCGAGTCGTGCTCTGACCCCGCACATAGGCTGAGATCAAACCGGGCGCCGGCACAAGATGGCCAACGGGCTTCCTTCCTGAGCACCCTCAGAACCAGCTCTGAGCTGGGCTGACACACTTAACTGTGCTGGGCTTTAGTCTCCCTGCTTGCTGAATGGGGCTGAGGATTTTGCTCATTCCCACAGATCTGATGGGCATAGTTATGGAGAAGCCAAGGGCCTCCCTTCAATCTTATCTGAATCACAGCAAAGAAAGGGACCTCAGAGGAGACCCAGCCCATTCCCCGTGGCAGCCTCCAGGCTTTCTGAACTAAAACACTCTCCCCTTCAAATCGTTCTAATCTACCACACTGACTGATGTCTACTATGTCCGGCACTGCTCTACGTGCTGAAGACTCAAAGACAAAATAGCCCCTGCCTTCAGGGAACTTACACTTCCAAACCATCCAGGCTTTAACCAACCTTGAAGACCCTGCTCAGATCCTGCCTCCAGTCTTCTCTTCCTCTAACTCACTTCCCATTTGGACTCTACAGTCTGGTATATATCATGGGTCATCCATGGGGAGCAGATCGTGAGAGATCTGTCTCCTTGAGGCTCCCCACTATATCCTGAACTCAGCACCCAAGGAAATGGCTTGTGTCTTCCTCCTGGAATGCCCCGGTACAAGCTTAGGCATTTGTGTGTGGAGGTGGGATGGGGAGATCCTTGTTACTAGTTAATGAATTAATTAAAAGATATAGTCTAGGGGGCAGCTGGGTAGCTCAGTGGAGTGAGAGTCAGGCCTAGAGACAGGAGGTCCTAGGTTCAAACCCGGCCTCAGCCACTTCCCAGCTGTGTGACCCTGGGCAAGTCACTTGACCCCCATTGCCCACCCTTACCAATCTTCCACCTATGAGACAATACACCGAAGTACAAGGGTTTAAAAAAAAAAAAAAAGATATAGTCTCTTGTCTACCCAGGGATCCAGGATTGAATAGGAATCTGGAATATGTATGGCTTTTACATACACACACACGAGAGAGAGAGAGAGAGAGAGAGAGAGAGAGAGAGAGAGAGAGAGAGAATGTTTTATACAAACACAAGACAGAGACAGGATGGGGAGGGGTTTCCAGGGATTCCACCACCAAAAGGAGACTTTCAGGGAACTCAGGGTTGCTCCACCCTCCTACTAGGGCTTGAGAATGTAGTTCTCCTGCTTAGGTTAGGACCCCCACCCCCCAACTCCATACTCCCAGTTCCCTTTGCTGCTCCCAGCTGTTCAAGGTCCTTTATACCACCAGCCCCAAGAGTCGAGTCTGAGGGGGGCCAACGGGGGGTAGGCAAGGTAGCCTTGTTTTCTCTGTTAGGGTTGGCCTCTTAACACTTTCTTCCCTTCCCCCCTTCCCCTAGAGTACTGAGGAAGGCTACAATCAGTGCTATCTGCTACTGATGGGCAGAGAGATATTGGCAAAGAGCTAGTAGGCTCTGGGGCTTCTCCACAATGGACAGGCGTGGTTCCTAGGCTCTGTTGCTGTCTGATAGGGGTCTATTGCTAGGAAGAGAATACTTTGGGGGAGGCAGTGAGGTGGCTCAATGGATTAATGGATTGAGTCAGGCCTAGAGACACGAGGATGCTGGGTTCAAATCTACCAATACATAGTATTATTTCACTCAGGGTTTAAAAAATACATTGGGGCTCTGCTCTATTGAAACTGGTCTCAAAGGTCACCAATGATTTATTTTTTAAACCTTTACCTGCTGTCTATCAATTCTAAGACAGAAGAGTGGCAACTGGGGTTAAGCGACTTGCCTAGAGTCATGAAGCGAGGAAGTATCTGGGGCACATTTGAATCCAGGACCTCCTGACTCCAGGCCTGTGCTAGTCTATCTACTGTGCTACCTAGCTGCCCCACCAATGACTTCTTAATTGCTAGATCCAATGATCTTTTTTTTTTAATTCAAAGATTTTATTTTCCCAAGTACACGTAGTAACAATTTCCAATACATGTTTTCTGAAATTATAAGATCCAAATTGTCTCCTTCCTTCTCTTCCTTCGCCTGGATGGTAAACAATTTGATCTGGGTTATACATGTATTATCATGCAAAACCTACTTCCATATTGGTCATTGCTGTAAGAGAATACTCATATAAAACCAGAACCCCAAAATAAAACTGTAAAGAAACTAATGTGTCAGATAATATGCCTTGTGATCTGCACCTGACTCCAACAGTTCTTTCTCTGGAGGTGGAGAGAATCCTTTATCACAAATCCTTCAGAACTGTCCCAGATCCCAAAGATCTTTTTCAATCCTCAACCTTCAAGCCCTTTCGGTAATATCTGGCCCTGCCAGCCACCCTCTCCTCCTTCCCTTGGTTTCTATGGCCCTTTCTCTGAATTCTTTCCTCTTGCCCACTTGGTCATTCCTTCCCAGTCTCTTTCACTGGGCTCTCATCTCCCCCCTCCCATAACTAGAAATTTCATAGAATCACAGGATTTCAGAGTTGGAAGGAAGCTCAGTGACCATTTAGTTCAATACGTCACTGTAAAATCTGTAATCTTTATGACAATGTTCCCCAGAAGAAGTTGCATGGAGACCTCCAAAGGAAGGGAGCGACTACCTACAGAGGTATAGCTCATTCTTAAAGAGAAGTTTTTCCTGATACCAAGCCTAAATAAGTCAGCCCCTTTGCAACTTTAACCTACTGCTGCTAGCAATGCCTTCTGGGGCCAAACAGACCAAATGAATTTCTACTCAGCATTTCAAATATTTTCAAATACACTTGAAGACTATGTTCTCTCTGAATCTTCTCTTCTCCACTCAAAGCATTCCCAGTTGCTTCAACTGATCCTCACTGAACTCAAGAGCCTTCACTGTCTTAATTGTCTTCCTTTGGACACATTCCAGAGGACCAAGTGGGCAAAAGGAGAAAATTCAGAGAAAGTGCCATAGAAACCAAGGAAAGGAGGAGCAGCTGGGTGGCTCAGTGGATTGAGAGTCAGGCCCAGAGACGGGAGGTCCTGGATTCAAGTCTGATCTCAGACACTTCCCAGCTGTGTGACCCTGGGAAAGTCACTTTGTTAAGATGAAAAATGCCTCAAGTTGTGTAAAATTAGTTATACAAAATTATATACAGCTTAACCCCCATTGCCTAGCCCTTACCACTCTTCTGCCTTGGAACCAATACACAGTATTGATTCTAAGATGGAAGGTAAGGGAGGGAGAAAGGAAGGAAGGAAGGAAGGAAAAAGAAAAGAAAAGAAAAGAAAAGAAAGGAAAAGAAAAGAAAAAGGAAAAGAAAAGGAAAGGAAAGGAAAGGGAAAAGAAAAGAAAAAAGAAAAGAAAAGAAACCAAGGGAAGGGGCAAAGCTCAAGCTCTCAATGTGGCCTAAGAGGGAATGACATTTTTTTTTAAAGCTGTCCCACACTTTCAATGAGCTTCTGGTCCACTAAGACCTCTCAACTCTTCTTGCCATATAGACACACTTCACACATCTTGTACTTAAAGAGCCTTTTAAAAAAATACCAGGTGTAAGATTTCACATTTGTCCCAGTCTTATTTTTTTCCCCATTTAACCACAATCTCTGGATCCTGACTCATGCAATGTGGTAGTCATCACTCTTGGCTTTAGGACACCTGCAAATCTGAGACTCATATCAGGTATGCCTTTATCCAAGTCACTGATTTTTTTTTAACCCTTACCTTCCACCTTAGAACACTGTATTGGTTTCAAGAAGAGCAGTAAGGGTTAGGCAAGAGGCTTTAAGTGACTTGCCCAGGATTATATAGCTAGGAAGTGTCTGAAGCTAGATTTGAACCCAGGACCTCCTGTCTCCAGGACTAGCTCTCTATCCACTGGGCCATCCAGCTGTTCCTTATAACTCAGTCTTAAGAGTTGCTAGAACATGTAGAAGTTGTCTGATTTGTCTATAGTCACATAAGCAGCATGTCTCTGAAGCAGGACTTGAGCTCAGGTCTTCCTGGCTCCAAGGGCAGCTCTCTTATCCATTCTTACACAAGGACAAAACTGAAAACAGTATCTACCCTCAAGGAGCTTATGCCCTTCATTTGATTTATTTATTTTTAATTAAAAAAAATTCTAAACCTAACAAAATAAAATGAGCTTTTCCACATTCACAGGACAAAAAACAAGGATTATTTACATGAAACCGTGACTCTCTATTAAAGGCAGACATTTAAAGGCAGCTAGCTTAGGTGGCCCACTGGGCTTGAAGTCAAGAAGATCTGAGTTCAAATTTGATACTTACTGCTTCAGATTCCTTGTTTGTAAAATAAGCCAGAAAAGAAATGACAAATTACTCCAGTTATCTTTGCCAAGAAAACCCCAAATGGGGTCACAAAGAGCCAAATGGGACTGAATAGCAATTATGTTGCTGGGGAAGGGGCACACCATGTACTCAGGTAAATGGATACAAAGTAATCTGTAAGGTATGAAGAGAAAGTGAGAATAACTGGGGGAGAGAATGAGAAAAAGCACTTGAGTCAGAACTTGTGATAGGGAGTGGAACCAAGGAAGGCTGGAAAAGTGGGTGTAAGTCAGGTTATGGAGGGCTTGAAATGCCAAACTAAAGAGTGTGTATTTTATTCTTGAACCAATGGAGAACCACTAAAAGCTTCTGAGAAGGGGAAATGGCATGGTAGTGAGTCCCAGGGAGAGAATGCAGCAAGTGTGTGGAGGCTGGATGGGAGAGGGGGAAGAGACTGAGCAGAGGGGCTCTTATAGGAGTTAAGTGATGACAAGCTGTGTGAATGGAAAGAAGGTGGTTTAATGGGCTGTGGCAGGGCGGCAGGAAGAAGAGAGGAAGGAAGGAAGAAAAGAGAAAGGAAGAAAAAATAGAAAAGAAGGGAAGGAAGGAGGAAAAGACAGATGGAAGGAAGAAAAGGGGAAGGGAGGGAAGGGAAGAAGGAAGGAGGGAGGGAAAGAAGGTAGAAAAAAGAGAAGAAAAGGAAAAAGGAGGGAAGAAGAAAGAGAGGGAAGGAAGGAGAGAAAGAAGGAAGAAAGAAGAGGGAAAGAAGGAAGCAAAAAGAGAGGGAAGGAAGAAAAAAGGAGGGATGAAGAAAGGGA
>NC_058130.1:709610788-709627434 GCF_016433145.1 Gracilinanus agilis
CCGCCGCCCCGCCCCCCGTCCGAGGGGGCTCTGGGGGACGGGGTACCCGGGGAGTCAGGAGCACCCGGTTACCTGTTGATCTTATGCGCGAAGGCGCGGCGTTCGGAGGCCGCCATGGGGGCGCCAGGGCGCGGAAGGGCGCCGTCCGTCCGTCTGAGCGTCCGAGCGTCCCTCCGCAGGTCCGCGCTCGCCGCGGCCCCAGCTGCTGCACAGCTCCCTGCAGCTGCCTGCCTGCTTGCCTGCCTACGGGCCAGCCAGGGCTGGACGGGGCGGGACGGGGCGGGCCAGGGGCGGGGTCCTTCCGGGTGCTGGAGGCCGGCTCCGTGCTGCCCCCTGCAGACTCGCGCCCCAGCCCCGAAGCCCCCCAGCCCCGCCTCTCGGGAATGTCGAGTTTGGCCAGCTGCTGCTCCAGTCCATGCATTCTATAGGGGAGGAAACTGAGGCCCGGGGTGGGTGGTGTGGGGAAGTGACTAAAAGTCACACATTTAGCCTTGGATGAACTAAGGTTGAGATCCCGGTATCCCGACCCCCGTTCTAATGGTATTTCCAGCGCACCATCCGTCCATCCATCCATCCATTCCTTCATCCATCCATTCTCCAATAATAAATGTTTGCTATTTTGACTTGATTCCAGTCTATTTTTCAGCCGTCTGACAAATTGATACTCCTAAATTTCACCTTCCCGGAGAAAGCCTTTCCCATTTCCTGATTCCCCTCTTGATAGTAGCTTCTCTCTGAGATTACCTTCCATTTACACTGGATTTATGCCATATGTACGATAGTTTTTGCTTGTTGTCTCTCTCATTCGAATTTGAGCTCTTTGAGAGCAGGGCAGCTTTTTACCTTCCTTTGTATCTCCAGTGCTTAGCACAAAATAATCTTTTTTTTTTTTGTCTCTGTCTCAAAAACAAAACAAAAAACAACCCCTCACTTTCTCTTTTAGTAAGAACTAAAACGGAAGGACCAGGGCTAGATAATTGGGATTAAGTGATTTGCCCAGGGCTACGCAACCAGGAAGTGTCAGTGGTCTCATTTGAACCCAGGACCTGCCAGCTCTAGGCCTGGCTGCTCTAAACACTGTACTATTGAGCCGCCCACAGAATAATCTCTTAATAAAATGCTTATAGATTGGCAGATTGCTAACATGCAGATCATCCCACTTACCCATCCACCTCAGAAATCTCCACTGCTTCCCTATTAATTGTAGGATAAAATACAACCTCTTTTGCCTTTGCCAATCCAGTGCCCAGTATGGCTCCAGGCATCTAGTAGGTGCTTAATAATAGCTAACATTTATATAGAATTTACCATGTGCTAGGCATTATACTAAGTAGTGGCCTGGCTTTCTATCCACTGAGCCACCTGGCTGCCTCAAATGATTTTCTTAATGTGGAGGTATGACCATGTTACTTCTCTGCTCAAGAAACTTCACTAGCTTCCCTGGTGTCACTAGGATGGAAAACAAACACCTTTGTTTTGCATTTAGTTCAGTCATTTCAATCAGTCTGACTTGTGACTCCATTTGGGGTTTTCTTTTCCTTTTTTTGCTTTTATGCAGTACATATTTCCATATTCCCCATGCTGTGACAGAAGACACATATTAGACATACAATAAGAAAACTCATGAAGGAACAAAAAGAAAAGATGGCATGCTTTGATCTGTGATTAGATTGCACCAGTTCTTTGACTATGGATAGCAATTTTTATCGTGAGTTCCTTGGAGTTATCTTGGAACTTTGTTTTGCTGATAATAGTTAATATTTCTGTTACTGTATACATGGTTCTCCTGGATCTGCTCACTTCACTTTGCATCACTTCATATAATTCTTTCCAGGTTTTTCTAAACTCATCCTGTTCATTATTTCTTATGGTGCAATACTATTCTATTACATATGCCACAACTCAGCCAGTTCTCAATCCATGGCACCCATTTGGGGTTTTCTTGGCAAAGACACTGGAGTGATTTGCCATTTCCTTCAGATCATTTTACAGATGAGGAAACTGAGGCAAATGGGATTAAGTGCCTTGCCCAGAGTCATATAGCTAGTGTCTGAGGTCAGATATGAACTGAGATCTTCCTCTGTATCCACTGTCTTACTAGCTGCCCCTTTGCCTTTAAAGCCTTTCATGATTGGGCTGTATCCTAACTTGCCAAACTCCTCATACATTAGTCTCCTTCATACACTTCAGTTCCTCACATAGTCCTCCCTCTTCAGCCTTCAAGGCCTTGGCACAGGCAATACCCAGACCTGGAATATATTTCCTCTTCACTTACCATGCTCAGAGACCCCAGATTCCCTCAAAGCTCAACTAACATAGAATCAATACTAAGTATTGGTTCCAAGGCAGAAGAGAGGTGAGAGCTAGGTGACTTGCCCAGGGTCACACAGCTAGGAAGTGTCTGAGGCCAAATTTGAACTCAGGTACTCCCGACTCAAGGCCTGGCCCTCTATCTGTTGTGGGGTACAGCCAATGTTGTAGGGTACAATGGTGAACCCTTGGATTCAGGAAGGATACCTTTTGCAAGAATGCAAAGGCTCCAAAACTTAGCTTAAAAGTAAAAAGAGAGATTAATTAGTAATGTAGAATTATTGGCCAGCAAGACAGCATGAGTGGAACAACCCTGGGGAGTTGGTCCCAGAATGCTTCAGTTCAGGAGTTTTTATATTCTTGGCAACAGTGAGTATGTGATGCTGTGTCATGGTGTGGACGTGACTCTAGAGTGGTAAACACTCAGACATTTGGTGGGGTGTTCGGTCATCTGACCGGGGTCTGCCTGAAGACCCTCATAGTTTAGGGAACCAATGGATCCCTGAGATACAGCCCGATGGTATCAAGGTGTAGCCTGGAGGTGCATCTCTATATCCATGTCAATCTAAAGGATGATCCAAAGATAATAATAATCTCAGGGCCTTACAGAAGTTATCAGATGTTTTTGGGTTAGGAGTCACAAGGACTGAAAGGAGCAAGGGAATTTCCCTGTTTGCAGTTTGCCTGGGTTAAGGGGTACAATGTCCATGCCATCTCCACTAAGCCACCTAGCTGCCCCAACATGAATCTTCCTTGATCTCCCAAGCTGCTGGTGTCTCTTTCGCAGAAATGACCAGATATTTACTCTGAACAGACTTGGCATCCCTAATAGAATACCCTTTCTGAAGGCAGAGTTTATTTCAGTTTTGTCTTTGTAAACCCAATGCTTCCTAGAGTGACCTATAGCTGTTCCCATCCTTCCTTTCAAAGAGGACCAACAATTTCATGGGGTGATGTCTTGACTCAAGTGTGGATTTGATTTAAGTGAGGCAGAGTTGCACAAAATGACAACCTCACTCTCTCTTCCAGAGCCTTCAAAGTCTAATGGTAGGACAAAAGTGAGGCTAACTGGTGCTGGCCCAGGATGCAGTGGATGACTTTGGCATGTTCGCTGTCTGATCAAACTCTAAGGGCTCCACAGAATCTGCTTCTTCTGCCTTCATAGCTATTGGAAGGAATTGTTCTCTTGGTGTCCCCTACTATTCACCCCCCTCTCTCCCACCCCCCATGTCATCTTAGACCATTTAGTATTCTGTCCTCTCCCTATGAATTATTCTTCTGATTGCTATAATAGTGAATACTATAATAGTGAATAGAGTTCACTACAGAGAATTATACATAGCATTTCTCCACATAGGAATACAGATAATTAGATCTTATTGAAGCCCTTAAAGAGTCAAATTTTAAAAATTATGAGTTTTCTTTCTTTCCCCTCTGTTTCTTATTTACCTTTTCATTTTTCTCTTGATTTTTGTGGTTGGATATCAAACTTTCCATTTAGTCCTGATCTTTTCTGTGCAAATACTTGGAAATCTTCAATTTTGTTGAATGCCCATACTTTCCCCTGGAAGTATATAGTCAGTTTTGATGGGTAGTTGATCCGTGGTTGAAGGCTCAGCTCTCTTGCCTTTCTGAATATCATATTCCAAGCCTTGTGGTCTTTTAGCGTGGAGGCTGCCAGATCCTGTGTGATCCTGATTGGTGCTCCTTGATATTTGAATTGTCTCTTTCTGGCTTCTTGTAAGATTTTTTCTTTTACTTGGAAGCTCTTGAATTTGGCTATTATATTCCTGGGTGTTGTCTTTTCTGGGTCTAGTGTAGAGGGTGATCTATGGATCCTTTCAATGTCTATATTGCCCTCTTGTTGTAGAACTTCAGGGCAATTTTGCTGAATAATTTCTTTTAGAATGGAGTCCAAGTTTCTATTAATTTCTGCTTTTTCAGGAAGACCAATGATTCTCAAATTGTCTCTTCTAGACTGGTTTTCTTGGTCTGTCACTTTCTCATTGAGATATTTCATGTTTCCTTCTATTTTATCAGTCTTTTGACTTTGTTTTATTTGTTCTTGCTGTCTTGAGAGATCATTAGCTTCTAATTGCTCAATTCTAGCTTTTAGGGACTGGTTTTCGGCTATAATCTTTTGGTTTTGGGCTATGATCTTTTGGTTTTCCTTTTCAATCTGGTCATTTCTGGTATTCAATTTGCTTATCAGTTCATTTGATTTCTGAGCCTCACTTTCCAATTGCAAAATTCTGCCTTTTAAACTGTTATTTTCTTGCCAGATCTCTTCCATCTTTCTCATCATCTCAGCTTTGAACTCTTCAATAGCTTGTGACCAGTTTTCATTATTTTGGGAAGGTTTGGATATGATTATTGTTTGTTCTCCTCTGTCATCTGGATTTTCTCTGTGTAAAAGTTGTCGAGTGTTACAGAGTTCTTCTTGATAATCTTTCTCTTCTGGGGTTTCCGATTTTGGTTTGCCATTGTTAGACCTGCACCTTCTGTGCTTTATCCTCACATTCAGGGTCTCGTTGTTCTCGGGGTTGAGCCTCCTGGTCGTCCCTGGTCTGCCCCTCTGCCCGAGGCTCCTTCAGCAGTCTCAGGGTGCTGCTTCCACAGCCATGCTCCCATCTGCAGAGGGTTCCCACTCGAGGTCCAAGCCTGCGCTCGAGATTCTTGTCCCCCCCAAGGTAATGCCTTCACCCGCGCAGGTGCTCAGGGTCTGTATTCAAAGTCTGTGTGCGTTCTTTAGCCTCTTTGGGTCTTAAGTCTTGCTGCTCTCAGGAACAAGCCCTGGAGCTGCCAATAACTTAATGGGTGCCCCAAACCTGCTTTAACTCTTGTGCGCTGGCCTTGGCATTGTATGTGGTGTGGAGGGTGGGGGAGGGGCTTCTTCCTCTCACATTTTAGTGAGAGCTGTTTCACCCCTTTATAGCGTGGAAATGCCCCGATTCCACGTACCTTCAATGCTGCACCCTGTTGTGGGGTCCCTTCGTTCGTCTGGATTTGTTTTTATGTCCCCTTGAGGAGTCCTGTATGCTTTGGTTAGGAGAGATCAAGCAGCTGGTCCTTACTCTGCTGCCATCTTCCCTTTTGGATTGGAAGGAATCGTTCTCATTTGTCCCTTTGGTCAGGATAAGTCTTCACACACTAGGAGCGGACATACCCCTAACTCATCTATGGATTTGAAGCCTGTTGACTATTCTCAAAGTGGCTAAGGCTGTCTGCTGAGACAATTCTATCAGGTTGTGACCACTGCACTTGTTATAGCTTCTTGGAGTCATAGGTGAGACTGGCCCATTGTAGGTGCTTAATAAATATTTTCTGATTGATTAATTTGTAGCAAGAGTGGATTGGAGCATTTCTCTTGAAGTCATG
This sequence comes from Gracilinanus agilis, assembly GCF_016433145.1. Lineage (NCBI taxonomy): Eukaryota > Metazoa > Chordata > Mammalia > Didelphimorphia > Didelphidae > Gracilinanus > Gracilinanus agilis. The sequence goes on from NC_058130.1 coordinate 709,616,477, forward strand.
TGTATGCTCTGGTCTGTGACTAGGGTTTGTGTTAAAGAGGATTAGCCACTGAGCATCATGGGGGATTGACTCTTGTGGAGGACCCTTCTATCATTGTGGAACTCTGAAAGATCTCCTATGGACTTCCATTAAAAGGAATCAGAGGATTTATTTTCATCTCTTGCCCCCAACAGCAATGATGCTTACAAGCACATGGCAAGAGAATATGTGTCTTCCTAGGTAGGTTGAGACTGAATCTTAAGATATGAGAGACATGATATCCTGCAGACATCTTAAGCTCACCATTTCTAAAAATGAACTCATTATCTTTCCTTTCAAACCTTCCCTTCTTCTTAATTTCCTTATTACTGCTGAAGTCACCACCAGTCTCCCACTTATCAAAACCTAGGTGTCATCCTTAAATCCTCTCTCTGTCTCTGTCTTTCTGTCTCTGTCTCTCTGTTTCTTCTTCTCCCTCTCCCTTCTTCACTCTCTTGCCTCTGTCTCTCTTTCCTCCCTCCTTCTCTCTTTCCTTCTCTCCCCACTCCAACTCCAATATCCAAGCAGTTCTATTGATTTTATTTTTATAACATCTCTGCTATATGCCCCTTTTGTTCCTCTGACACTGCCACCACCCTGGTACAGATCTTTATTACCTCCTGCCTGGACTTTACATTAACCTCCTGATTGATTTCTCTGTCTCCCCTCTTCTCCCCACTCTAGTCCATCCTCCACTCAGCTGTCAGTTTTATTTTCCTGAAGTTCAGATCTGACCCTGTCCCCCCATATCCCTGTCCATCTGCTCCAGTAGACTCCTATTGCCTTCAGGATCAGTGTTGAATCCTTGGATTGGCTTATAAAGCCCTTCCTAACCATACCTCTTCCTATCTTTCCATCCTTCTTACCCTTTAATTCCCATGACCCTGGCCTCCTTCCTGGTCCTCTTATAAGACATCTCCTAAATTCAAGACTTGTCACTGCCTGCCTCCAGGGGAGAGATTGTCTCCTTCCTCATCTCTCTCCTGCCTTCTTCATCTTCCTTTGATCTCAGCTAAAGTCCCACTTATTGTAACAAACTGTTAGCATGCTCTCTTCCCTTTTTTTCTCTCATTTATTCTATATAGAGGCTGCTTAGAAGAGCTGTTTGCATGTTGGCTTCACTGTTTAATTGTGAGTTCCTTGAGAGCAGGGTCTGTCTTCTGCCTTTCTTTGTACCTTCAGTGCTTAGCCCTGTGCCTGGTATACACCAGGCATTTAATGAATGCTAGCTGACTTCCCTCTGCTGTTTTGCATAATGGGAACAATGAAATTTATAAGAATCCAAGTCATTCCCTAATTGATAAATGGTCAAAGAATACGAACAAGCAGTTTTCAGATTAAAAAAAAATGTTCTAAATCCTTCCTGATTAGAGAAGTGCAAATTAAAACAATTCTGAGCTACCACCTCATACCTATCAGATTGGTCAATATGACAGAAAAGGAAAACAACAAATGTTGGAGGGGATGTGGCAAAATTGGGATACTAATGCATTGCTGGTGGAATTGTGAACTGATTCAAATATTCTGGAAGGCAATTTGGAATTATGCCCAGAGGGCTATAAAAGACTGCATGTTTTTTGATCCTCACTACTGGGTCTGTATTCCAAAGAGATAATAAAAAATGGGAAAGGATCTGTTTATACAAATATATTTATAGCTGCTTTTTTGTGGTGGCCAAGAACTGGAAACTAAAGGGATGTTCCTCAATTGGGGAATGGTTGAACAAGTTGTGGTATATGATGGTGATAGAATACTGTTGTGCTATAACCAATATATAGTAGTGTTTCTAAGACAAAACCCTTACCTTCTGTCCTAGAATCAATAGTGGTTCCAAGGCAGAAGAGCAGTAAGGGCTAAGCAACTGAGGTTAAGTGACTTGCCCAGGGTTATACAGCTAGGAAGTATCTGAGGTCACATTTGAATCCAGGATTTCCTGTTTCCAGGCCTGGCTCTCAATCCATTGAACCCACTGAGCTGCCCCCTAAGTATACTACTTTTTGGAGGAATTGATGACCACTAATAGGATCATCTGAAACCAAAGGTATTAAAGTTTTATGCCAGGCTTGCCAATGAATGTGGAAGACAGTGACTTGCTCAGACAGTGAAGGCTGGAGCAAAAATATAGCTTCCACAAACTTGTCTTTCCTTTTCAGAATGATATAATAGGGTGATAGATTCTTATTTTATGTTTAAGTATCTATTAATTTGCACCTATGAATCTGATGTTTTAAGCATTTCTTATGTGATATAAGAAATACATAGCTATGTTTTACCTGATATAAATTTTGTACATTGAGTATCATTTCTAGAATGGACCCTATTTAAAAAAAACAAAACAAAACAAAAACCTACCTTCTGTCTTAGAACCAATACTAGGTTTTGGTTTTAAAGCAGAAGATCAGTAAGGGCTAGTCAATGTTAAGTGACTTGCCCAGGGTCATACAACTGGGAAGTGTCTGAAGTCAAATTTGAACCCAGGGCTTCTTGTCTCCAGACCTCTATGTCTATCCCTGTGCTTCCCAGCTGCCTTCCAAAAATTTGCCCTTTAAAATTTAATCTGTATTGTGAACATCTTCTCCATCATTTTTTAAAGTCTAGAAATCAACAAAATGAAAACCAAATCTAGTTTGTAGCACTTGCCATTTTCCTAGGGGCAAACGCTCACAAGTGAACATTTAACAATCAATTCTCCTAGTTAGTTCTAGCCAGCTTTATCTTAGAATGTGAGGGGGAAAACTTCCTCTTCTCTTTGAGGTCAGGCCTTTTCCAGAGTGAACCCCTAAAGGAGCCCCATGGGTAGCAGGTTAATAGATTAGGGAAGTGTTTAAGCAAAGTATTGGGATGATAAAATAAATCCCTAAGAAATGATGAGTATTTTTACAATTCTGTGTCACTTGAGGGAACTGGAGGGAACTAGAGGAACCTTAGAAGTTACCACAGGAATTAAGTGGATTTGGGAAACACCAGGAAATGTCGATGGATGTACTATTGTACTGGTTGTTGGTTGTTTTTCCTTTCATTGACTTCGAGATTCAAACTTCCTCATTGACATGTAAGGAATTATAGCTAAGAGTAGCTGCTTCACCTCTAGGATGTCTGATTGCCATGCAGATGAATGACAGATGACTTTGAGATTAGAAATGATGGACTTTGGGGCTTATAAACTAAGAAAGCCAAGATCCTTCCTTGGTATGAGCACCAGAGAGGGAAGAACCAAAACCATGACCAGATCTCCCCCAAATCTAGGGCACCCTGGGCACACACACTCTCTCTCTCTTTCTCTCTCTCCTTTTCTCCTCTCTCCTTCCCTCCCATCCTCTCTCTCTCTCTCCCTCTCTCTCTCTTCCTCTCTCTCTCTCTCTTTCTTTCTCTTCCTCTCTCTTTCTCGCTTTCTCTCTCATGCTCTTCCCATGATCTGTAGGTGTGGGTGGTTTGGAAACTTCCCCAAATCCCCTGAAGAACTGAGAGGGTGAGCAGAAATGGATGACTATATATATAAGAACATCTAATCTTTTTTCCTTTTCATTATACTTAATAGTAAACATTTATCAAGCACCTACTATGTATCTATCAGGCACCATGATAACTTTGGAGGATACAAATAAGAAAAAGACAATCCCTGCTCTCAAGGAGCTTACAATCTAGTGGAGGAACACTATACATGATAGGAAGCTGAAAAGTTGATGTTTGGGGCTGTATTTGAACTCAGATGAGTTTTCCTGGCTTCAAGCCCAGTACTTTATCCACTGTACCACTTCCTTCCCCAGGATCCTTGTATAGTCCGATTTAATATCTCTTCATCAGTCATCCTGTTTCCCCTCCTCTTAGTACACTCAGGGAGTGCCTTTTGAATCCTCGAAGACTGAATGACATACAGTAGAGTTTTAATGCTGAAGACTTTGGAATGTCTTCTCCTCAATTAAAAAAACGTTTATTATGGGGCAGCTGGGTGGCTCAGTGGATTGAGAGCCAGGCCCAGGGATGGGAGGTCCTAGGTTAAAATCTGGCTTCAGACACTTCCTAGCTGTGTGACCCTGGGCAAGTCACTTAACCCCCATTGCCTAGCCCTTACCACTCTTCTGCCTTGGAACTAATACACAGTATTGATTCTAAGATGGAAAGTAAGGGTTTAAAAAAAACAAAACAAAACATTTATTATGCACCTACTTTTTTCTTTTCTTTTTTCTGTTGTGTCCAACTCTTCATAGCCCATTTGGGATTTTCTTGGCTAAGATACTGGAGTGGTTTGCTATTTTCTTCCCTAGCTTATTTTACAGACGAAGAAATTGAGGCCAACAGGGTTAAGCGACTTGCCCAAGGTCACACAACCAGTGAATGTCTAAGGCCATTAGAACTCAGGAAAAATCTTCCTGACTTCAGGTCCAGCACTCTATCCACTGAACCACCTATATTATTGTTTCAAGAGATAAAGAATATAAACTTACCAAATCTACCCTGACCCTGCTCTCTCAGAGCCACACCAGCTATATCTCCCCTTAGGGTTCCAGGAGTACCCCATAGGTCTGTGGAGTATCTCTTTGCTATTAGCTCATGCCTCTAAGGCAAGGTTTCCCCTTTTTGGGAGGGGCTAGGTGACTTGCACCCAAGTTCCACTTGATGACACATGGTAGCTTTTACAAAGAGATATTTGTTTCAAAGATACAATAAGATGATTTTACCTCATGGGAAGTTTGCCCATAAGCTCTTTCCCCTCTTCATCCCATCATCACTCGAGAGAAGGCAGATTAGCAGGTATGTAATATGTTTGTTGGAGTGAGATTTATTGTAAAAATAAAGTTTTTTAAAATAAAGATAGAGCAAGAACAAACATACAAACCTTTTTTGTTAATACGTTCTGGCCTTTGTCTTCTTTTTACCTCCTTAGTCTTTGGGGAGAAAGATAGGCTTAAAACTTAGTTTAGGGAGCAGCTAGGTGGCTCAGTGGATAGAGTCAGGTCTAGAGATAGGAGGTCCTGGGTTCAAATGTGACCTAAGATACTTCCTAGCTATGTGATCCTGGGCAAGTCACTTAACTCCTATTGTCTAGCCTTTACTGCTCTTCTGCCTTGGAGCCAATACATAGTACTGATGCTAGGATGGAAAGTAAGGGTTAAAAAAACAAAACAAAACTTTTTTTTAGCTCCTGCATAACATTAGGCCCTCCAAATTTATGTCCAAAGTCCTAGCTTTGAGTCCAAAGACTCAAAGCTGGTTGAGTCTTATGGCTGGGTTGGGAGTCTTAAAGGTCACTCCCAAAGATGGCTCTTTGGATTTGGGGACCTTAATGCTAGACTGACTACAAAACCCAATCTCCATTACAACTCCTGAATTCTTGTGGAAAAAACCAGGAACTTAATAACTAAGCTCAGTCCCTACAAAGAGATGAGATTACAATTCCCTCCTTTGTGCAGATGTGGGGTCAGGGGTTTGAAACATTACATATACAGTCAGACTCGGTTGATATGTGGATTAGATTTCCTGGATTAATTTTTTATTTTCTCTCTTTTTTAAAATTCTAGATATTAAGAGATGATCTGTTTATAAGGGATTGGAAGAAGGATATATTCAGAAATGAAGTCATGTGAAAACAAAAGATATAAATAAGTTGTGTTTTTTTTTTAAGCTATTTCCACTGGGAACTACTGTTTTAGGATGTTCCAGTGAGGATTCTAAAGGTAGAAGTCATCCAGAGCTCAAAGGCATCCGAGAAATCACCAGGTATTTATATGTGAAACCCAGTCTAGTCCAAGTGATTCTGGAAGAGGCCTCCTAGCAAACTCTCCTCAATTCAGACATACCTGGGACAGGGCAGTAGGGACATATATTGATGTTACTCAGGGACCACAAGGTCTTAAATGCTTCATACTAAATCTAAAAGTTTTACTATAGTCCAGAGCTTGAGAGAACCTGATTGTATGTTCCTCCTGGCCTCTCAGTTGGCTAACCCAGCAGGTCTGTTTACATTCAAGCTTGTAACATGTACACACGTGAGCCCAGACGCCCACATGCCAACAACACACCCCAAAGTGATCCAACAATTTTGTCCTAGGTTAAGCTCTGACAGGATTGCTCCAAATCCAAGAATTGTAAATGCCCTTTCTATCCTTTCCTAAAAATCTCTTCCTTATAAAACTGAATATTCCTTGATCTAGTATTACCACTATTAGGTCTATATCTCAAAGAGATCCGAAATAAGGGGGAAGGATCCACTTGTACAAAAATATTTACAGTAGCTCTTTTTGTGTGGGCAAAGAATTGGATACTACAGGGATGTCCACCAATTGGAGAATGGCTGAACAAATTGTGGTATATGATGGTAATGGAATACTAATGTGCAGTAAAAAATGATGATTGGGATCATTTAAAAAAAATGGAAAGAGATACATGAACTGATACAGAGTAAAATAAGCAGAACCAGGAGAACATTGTACACACTAAAATATTGTGAATGATCAGCTGTGAAAGACTCAACTACTCTCAGCAACACAATGATCTAGGACAGCATTGGCGAATCTTTTAAAGTTCAGGTGCCCAAAGTACAACTTCAAGCTGTCTGTGAGCCCCTGGTGTTACCCCAGACAGCAGAGGGAGGAAGTGTTTGCACTGGGCAGCTGGAAAGAGGGGTGGGACATGTAAAAAATGTCCTTGGGCACTCTGGAGAGGGGGAATGGAGTAGCCCTCTCAGTGCCGCCCTGGCATCCGTGCCATGGCTTCACTAACATGGATCTAGGATAATTCTGAAAAATTTATGACAAAGAATGCTATCTACCTCCAGAGAAAGAACTGTTGGAATCAAATGCCAATCAAAGAAAATTATTTCTCACTTTAGTTTATTTGTATTTTTATTTTGAGGTTTTGTTTTTATATGAGTGTTCTCTTACAACAATGAAAGATATAGAACTATATTTTGCATGATAATGCATGTATAAGTTGTATCAAATTGGTTACCATCTCCAAGAGGAGGGAGGGGAAGGAAGGAGACAATTTAGAATTCATAACTTCAGAAATTATATGTGGAAAATTGTGATTACGTGCATTTGGTAAAATACAATATCTTTAACAATTAAAACTTCCATAAAATATTAAAGAAAACAACTTAAAAAATCTCTTCTTCCTACCCCATTCCTCCTGGGTTTCTCTCCTCCGTGCCTCCAAAACACAACTTTGCCCTTTAGACTGTCTTGCACTGTTCTCCCAGAATTCAATCCTGTCTCTAAGCTTGGTGTGGAGAAAAAAAACCTGGATTTCAAGTCCCAGCTAAAATCTCACCTTCTACAACTCCTCTTAATTCTAGTACTTTCTCGCTGTTAATTCTTTTTTATCTTGTCTGCAGTGCATTTGCATATATTTGTTTGCATGTTGTCTCTCCTATTAGGTTGTGAACTCTTCCATGAGAGGGCCTGTTTTTTAATCTCTAGTGGTTAGCACAGCGCTTGGCACATTATGGAAGGTTAATGATGGTTGGTAACTCCATTACCCCTAGGTGTCGCTGTAGCAGCCTCCATACTAGCACCCCTCCCAACCAGAAAGAGGCGGAGCCAAATCCAGAACTGTCCAATCTCTGCCTTCCTGGGGTGGCGGGGGTGGAGCTTCTCTTCTGCTCTCTTTCCCCTTAGCTCCAGTCTCCCTTGGAGACAGAAGGCAACCCCACGCTCTGTTCAAATTCTGTCCTTGAGAATTCAACCTTGAAACCTATTGGGGGATGGGATGGAGTGGGGAGAGGAAGAAGGGAACAAGCATATTTATTAAGCACCTACTATGTGCCAGGCCGGGCTTTACAAACAAAAGAGCTCATAACATACTTATTTATATATTATATTAATATCTTTACTTTCTTTCCTTCCCCTCCCTTTCCCATTCTCTTTTAAGCTTTTTAAGATATTTATATCTTGACCATTAAACAAAATCAAGAGTGGAGTTCTAGCTTTTGTGAAATACAAAACCTCTCCCCTTTCCCAGGAAGTCACAGAATTTTTTTTTCTGAAAGCTTGTGGGTGGGGCTACATTTCCATGGAAGCAGTTTTATCTGAAGAAGATCTAGGAGTTTCAGTGGAATACTAGTTCAGTATAAGTCAGGAAGGTGATATGGCAAGAAAAAAAGGCTCAAGTGATCTTCATTCCTATTATGGGGTGGTGGGAGAAGGGAACAAGCATTTTTAAAAGGTCTATTATGTCAGGTAGCATGCTAAATACAAAGTGCTTTGCCAATATTAACTCAGTTGGTCCTCATGACAACCCTGAAAAGTAGATACTTTTATTATGCCCTTTTTATAGTTCAGGAAATTGAGACAGAGGGTGAAAGACTTGCCCAAGGTCACAGTGCTTGCCTGAGGTAGGATCTGAACTCCATTCCTCCTGACTCAATCTACTGTGCCAGCTAGTTTTCCCAAATGTACTGAAGACCTTCCTGTGGTCTCTTAATAGTTCATTTTTAGCCATATGAATTCTGACGGACTTATGACAAAGAATGCTATCCACCTCCAGAGAAAGAACTGTTGGTGTTGGAATGCAGATGAAAACAGACGATTTTTCATATGTTTATTTGGGCTTATGTTTTGAGGTTTTGGTTTTATAAGATTACTCACAAAAATGAACAATATGGAAACATGTCGTGCGAGATGATACTTGTATAACCCAGATTGAATCACCTGCCAGCCCCAGGAGGGGGAAGGGAAGGGAGGGAGATAAGTTCAATCATATAATTTAGGAAGACATACGTGGAAATTTGTTACTCCATGTAATTTGTAAAATTACAGATATGTATGTATGTATTAGCTATGTGACCTTGGGCAAAGTCACTTCACCCTGTTTGCCTCAGTTTTCTCATATGTAAAATGAGCTGGAGAAGGAAATGACAAACTACTCCTGTATCTTTGCCAAGAAAACCCCAAATGGGATCATGAAGAATGGGACAGTTGGACACAAAAACAATATAAAACAAACCACTCTCCTCAGTGTATGCCCTTGGACACAAGGATAGTTTCTGGGAACCTGCCCACAGGCTCTCTATAGAATGGTAGTGTTTGGACCCAGACCTTAGAAATAGTCCAGTAAAGGGGGGGTGGTGGGGGAAAGGAGAGGGAAAATCGAGCACTGGGAGGTTAAATTAAAAGCCTGTTTTAAATAAGGGAATTTCTGGACCTGTGAATCTGAGAACCCAAAAGAGCAGTTTCATTTAACCCAAGCCTAGAGTGGGGGAAAAAAGGAAGAACATCTGAGATGGGCTGTGGCTGGAGCGAGGCAGAACACCCTACAGTAAGGAATGGGAAATGCCTGGGGAGCAGAATACTGGGGGAAATTGGGGCACCTGGTGGGAGGAGGCTGGGGGTGGGGTGGACATGCAAGAAGAAGAAGAGCCTGTTTCCTTCCATGCTTGGGTGTGGTCTGTGCCAGGGCCTGGAGCAGGGCAAGTGCGGTTTGGGAAGACCTTCCCCTCTGAGGGTTTGAAGTGCGGAGCCAGGTACTGTGGATCTAGGTGTGGCTCTTTCCTAAAGGCCCAGATTGTTTCTGTGGCACCTGGACTTTGATAAAGCTTTGGGAGAGGTCAGGATTGTGATGATCAACTTCCCCTACTCTCTTCTGTCCCGTCTCCCCCTCCGGCATCTCCTCCTACCCTTTTCTTTGGTCTTTCCCTTCCTTCGGGTTCCTCAGCCTGGCTTTCATTCCCTTACCCCTTTTCCTCTGTCCTGACCTTCATGTCTTCCCTCCCTTTCTTTTCTCCCCCACCCCCATTTCTCCCTCTTCTCAGTCTGACTTCTTTTTCCTCCTCACCTTTTATTTTTCTGTCCTGTCACTTACCTTTTTCCATTTTTTTCTTTTCCTCCCTTCCCTTCCCCATTCTCTCTTAAGATATATATATATATATATTTTTTTTTTCTTTTGTTAAAAAATATATGGGGAAGGGAATTTTAGTTACTTTTACTACTTTGTAAATTTGGAATATAAACCTGATGCTTGCTAACCAATGTTTAACAACTAATTTTCTGAAAAACAAAAACAAAACAAAAAACCATCCACGCACTTTTAAATTTAATCAGCATTAACATTTTCCCCACCATTTTCTTAAGTCTGAGCAATTAGCAAAACAATAAACCAAACTCTGATTGGTAGCAATTGACAACTTTTGTGGTGTAGATTCTCACATTGAATATTTAACAACCTGCACAACCCAACTCTTCCTCTTCTCTCCTCCGATTCCCTCCCCCTTTCTCTTTCTCTCCCTTCCCTTTCCCTGTTTCCTTCTCTCCTTTCTGATACCAGTTAAAAGAGCACTAAGTGCTCTGGGAGTCTGGAAGTCTGGGTTCTGTTCTGGTTTTATCAATAACTAGCCCTGTGAAGATGGGCAAATCTGTTTACCCGGTTTATTCAATGAATAAATGTCACCTACCAGAGCCTCAGTTTCCCTATCTATATGTATCTAGGTCTACAAAGTCTGGTCATCTCTGTAGGAACCTATGGACCTCTGAAGGATGTGACAGAGAAAACTGAGCCCATAGGACATTGAAGGGGATGGTCTGAGTATGGGCTCAAGATGGGGATAAAGCTTTGGGAGAGGTCAGGAGACAGAGCCAGATTTCCTGTGCATGTGTGCACCTCAGTTCTGCTCTCCTTTTGGGGTGGGGGCTTCAGGTTTGGGAGGAACTGCCAATCCACCGATTCTATTCTCTTCCTTCCATGTGTCTAGGGGCAGAAAGGCTGAGACACAAAGAAGGAAACAATTGTTACCTTTGCTACAGTCGAGTTAGCAAAGGCAGATCTGTGACAGAATCTGGGGAACCTGGAAGACTTGAGCAATGACCCTAGAATGGAGTTGGGGCCAAGGCATGAGGGTACCAGAGGCAGGGAGGTTCAGCTGGGTTAATTGCTGTTGGAGAGACCTTAGCAGCTGTCTAGGTTGTACCAGGAGGCTAATTTCCCCTCCCCAACCCAGGGCTCCCCCC
>NC_058130.1:709631105-709667730 GCF_016433145.1 Gracilinanus agilis
CATTCCCTTACCCCTTTTCCTCTGTCCTGACCTTCATGTCTTCCCTCCCTTTCTTTTCTCCCCCACCCCCATTTCTCCCTCTTCTCAGTCTGACTTCTTTTTCCTCCTCACCTTTTATTTTTCTGTCCTGTCACTTACCTTTTTCCATTTTTTTCTTTTCCTCCCTTCCCTTCCCCATTCTCTCTTAAGATATATATATATATATTTTTTTTTTCTTTTGTTAAAAAATATATGGGGAAGGGAATTTTAGTTACTTTTACTACTTTGTAAATTTGGAATATAAACCTGATGCTTGCTAACCAATGTTTAACAACTAATTTTCTGAAAAACAAAAACAAAACAAAAAACCATCCACGCACTTTTAAATTTAATCAGCATTAACATTTTCCCCACCATTTTCTTAAGTCTGAGCAATTAGCAAAACAATAAACCAAACTCTGATTGGTAGCAATTGACAACTTTTGTGGTGTAGATTCTCACATTGAATATTTAACAACCTGCACAACCCAACTCTTCCTCTTCTCTCCTCCGATTCCCTCCCCCTTTCTCTTTCTCTCCCTTCCCTTTCCCTGTTTCCTTCTCTCCTTTCTGATACCAGTTAAAAGAGCACTAAGTGCTCTGGGAGTCTGGAAGTCTGGGTTCTGTTCTGGTTCTATCAATAACTAGCCCTGTGAAGATGGGCAAATCTGTTTACCCGGTTTATTCAATGAATAAATGTCACCTACCAGAGCCTCAGTTTCCCTATCTATATGTATCTAGGTCTACAAAGTCTGGTCATCTCTGTAGGAACCTATGGACCTCTGAAGGATGTGACAGAGAAAACTGAGCCCATAGGACATTGAAGGGGATGGTCTGAGTATGGGCTCAAGATGGGGATAAAGCTTTGGGAGAGGTCAGGAGACAGAGCCAGATTTCCTGTGCATGTGTGCACCTCAGTTCTGCTCTCCTTTTGGGGTGGGGGCTTCAGGTTTGGGAGGAACTGCCAATCCACCCATTCTATTCTCTTCCTTCCATGTGTCTGGGGCAGAAAGGCTGAGACACAAAGAAGGAAACAATTGTTACCTTTGCTACAGTCGAGTTAGCAAAGGCAGATCTGTGACAGAATCTGGGGAACCTGGAAGGCTTGAGCAATGACCCTAGAATGGAGTTGGGGCCAAGGCATGAGGGTACCAGAGGCAGGGAGGTTCAGCTGGGTTAATTGCTGTTGGAGAGACCTTAGCAGCTGTCTAGGTTGTACCAGGAGGCTAATTTCCCCTCCCCAACCCAGGGCTCCCCCCCTACCCCCCCCAGTTTCCTCTGATTGTTCCTAGAGCTGATCCTGCCGGGCTCCAGACATTTAAGTCCCTTCCCAGATTCTTTCCCACAGTTTGCCCGCTGGGATGGGAGGAAGCAGTGGGGAAGGATTTCATGAGGAAGTTTCTTTACAGTTTTACTGTACTATGCCTAATAAAGCATGTGCCGTCACAGTGTGGATTGGTTGTGTAATATAAATAGACTGGGGAATAATAGGAGGGAAGTAGATTCCCCAGAGAATAGGGATGGGGGCTAAAGTTCATGAAGTCCTACTTTATTTTCCCTTTTGAATCCTCCAAAATCTGCTTTCCCCAAACCTAGAGTGAACAGTGAGGCTAGGCTTAGATTTTCTCCTTTTCTGTATCAGATTATAAATCACTTCCCAGAGGGTTTCCGTCATTTCTATCAGCTAAGTTCTCCTTGTTAGTGAGAATCAAGTCTAGTATCAGTTCCTATTGCTATATATATATATATATATTCGTATGCATATATTCATACACACATATATATGTATATACATATTTACACATATATGTTGGTTTCTATTTAAATTACCCGGCTGGTTAGTTAATTATTATGTCAACTAATTTAGTTGCTTTTAATGACTTAATTTAATAAATTTAAACTTTAAGTTTAAAATTAAATTTAAAATAATAATTGTTTAAATTTTAATTAATTTAAATTTAATAAATTAATGATATTAACATGGAGACTACCTTTTTTTTCCCTAGAGGCTTTTAGAAAATAGGAAATGGATCACACTTGGAATATCAATGGTTTGACGGCATCTCAGGGGTCACCTGGAACAACTCCTAAGCCCACAAGCCATCCACACCCACTGTCCCGTGTGCAGTGATTGGAATAGATGGTTTCTGGGGTGTCTTTATGCTCGCGGCTGTAAGGCCCACCCCATGCCAAGAAAATGAAACATCATGACCCTAATTCATATAACACAGAAGTCGGGGGAATTCGAGAAAAGAACAATTTGGCAAATCGGTCCCGGCACATTATAAGCGGCCTCACCGGCACATCAGTGCTGCGCTCCCCTCTTCCCCTATCTCCATCCATCCCCCCCCCCCCCCACCGCCCATACGGGTTCTCGGACCACTCTTAGGAGGCGCCGCGCTCGCCAGCAGGCCAGCCGTCCCGGAAGATTTTTCTAACATCTGTCGTCTCATCCCTCTCTCCCTTTGTGGGCTGGTGACCCAGGGGTCACAAAAGACAATAGACGGAGACTAAAGTCCCGGAAGAGAAGGGCGGCTGGGATGCGGGAGGGCTGGCCCTTCGGCGTGTGTACGCGCGCGCGCGCACGCGAGGGGACCACAGGACTGAGTCTTAGACTCCCTGCTTTCTCCCGGCGTTCGAGGGTGATTCCACGTAAGGGCATGGCGCCCTCTAGTGCCAGGCTTAGGGACGGCCGATCCTGTCCCCTGTCTTTGGCCGCAGTTACCCGGGCTGGAAAAGTGGAAAAAGCATCTGCGCTCAGTCCCTGGCGCCCAGGGACTTAAACATTCTCTTGTTCCAGTGCAGAAGAATAGTAAGGACTAGGCAATGGGGGTCAAGCGACTTGCCCAGGGTCACACAGCTAGGAAGTGTCTGAGGCCGAATTTGAACCCAGGACCTCCCATCTCTAGGCCTGGCTCCGCTCTTCAATTTCTTGTGCCTAGCTGCCAAGTTCCTGCTGGGTCTTCTTCCCTGTGGTCCCTGTGGTGCCTGAGGCCAGGCTGCCTTCTCCATAGCCATTCCCACATATGAGCTCCAACTGGTCAATGTCTTTCCTGAAGCTGGGCTTCCGGGTGTCACACGAATTCCTGCACTTGTGGTATGAGCAGGGCAGAGGGCAGCCCACGGTGAAATAGAGAAAGGTTAAAGTTAAGGATTGAGGGAGTTCCGAGGAGGGAGAGGTCACTGTGGGCCACAGGAAAAGCTGCCAGGATCACAAGGGGCTTGGGTTGGACTTGGGGAATGGGTAAGATTTAGATGGATAGTAGGGAAAGAAGAGTTGCAGGATAGGCATGAGCAAAGACGCAGAGTGCCTATATCCTGGCTATTGAGCAGAGGAAACCTAGAACTGATTTTATTTCATTTTATTTTTTAAATTATTTTATTCCAGTAACTAATTTACCCATGAATTTTCCAAGGTTACATGATTCATGTTGTTACGATTAAAAATGATAAAGACTGATATAAGAATAGAAATTAGTATTTTAATTAAAGCCATGCTGATAGGGATAAAATCATTAGACCATGCGCCTGTAAGAATTCACATTGCCTCAGCCATTTTTACCTCTCTTATCTTCCCAGGCCTAGTAGCTAAGAGGGCCACTTCTTCCTCACCCAGGAGACTTAACCCCTCTCTTACATCATCATACTTCCTGTTTGCCATCAGGAATCATGGGAAATGTAGTTTCAAAGTCTCTCACATGTCCATAGGAAATATATAGCATACTTTTAAATGGCATCTTCCCAATTCCAAATATACATGTTGTCTCCCTCCCTTCTTCCCTCCCTCCTCCCATAGTTGACAAGCAATTCCACTGGGTTATACATGTATTATTACTTAAAACCTGTTTTCCTATTGTTCATTTTTGCAATAGAGTAATTTAAAAAACCAAAACCCTAAATCATATACCCAAATAAACAAGTGATAAATCATATATTTTTTTCTGCATTTCTACTCCAACAGTTCTTTCTCTAGAAGTGGATAGCATTCCTTTTCATAAGTCCCTCAGAATTGTCCTAGATCATTATATTGCTGTTAGTAGCAAAGTCTTTTACACTGGATCATCCCACAATGTTTCAGTTACTTCATATAATGTTCTCCTGGTTCTGCTTATTTGACTCTACATCAGTTCAAATAGGTCTTTCCAGTTCCTAGAACTGATTTTAGAGGGGCTTTGGGTCCTATAATAAGCTTAAGATGAATTAATTCAGAAAATGACTGTCCTTTTCTCCTTTCTACAGTCAAGTAGCATAAATCATAGTTTCTGGATGACCCAAGGCCTTTAAACTTTCTTAGTTTGTTACTATAACAACAGTTTCAGAAATTTAATTCAGTTCAATTATTTCAAACATTTATCGTATTTAAAAAACAACAAACAAATCCTTACTTTCTGTCTTAGAAATATCATATATTGGTTCCAAGGTGGAAAAGTGATAAGGGCTAGGCAGTGGGGTTAAATTAAATGAATTGCTCAGGGAAGTGTCATATTTGAACCCAGGACCTCCTGTCTCTAGGCTTGGTTCTTAACTCACCAAGCTACCTAGCTGTCCCTTCAATAGACATTTATTAAATACTTTCTAGGTGTAAGGCAAAAAGACAGTAGGAGGTGGTTAGAGTGATGGACTGGGTATTAGGCATACCCAGGTTCAACTCCTGTCTCTGACACTTTCACCCTTGGCATGGGTAAGTCAACCTCTATGAACTTCAGGGGACTTTCTATGCCTTCAAATTATATACATGCTGCAATCAGCACCAATGGAAGGAGTTCTCATACAGAAGAACTCCCAGTTTATTGGACTGTATGCAGATTTGAGCTGGCAGAAGACTTCAGAAAGTGGGGCTAGAGATGGCAAAAAAAAAAAGAAAAAGAAAAGAAAAGGAGTATTTTAAGGCTTGCAGAGCAAGTGCTTTACAAATCTCCTAGGCCTAGGTATTAGGTCCTATTAGAACTGGGGGATACCAAGTCTAACACAAAAACAGTCCCTGCCCTCAAAGAGCTTACATTCTATTGAAGGAAGGAGGATAACAGATAAGCAAGGACAAGGTAATTTGAGAAAGGAAAGATAACTATAGGCTTCATTAAAAGATATGGCCCTTGATCTGACTCTAGAAAGAAACTAAGGTGTTGAGAGGCAAGAGGAGAGGAGGGAGCATGAGGGATGACAGCCTGTGAATAAGATTTGGAGACAGGGTGGGGAATGTTCAATTCTGGGAAGTTATTTTTCTGGGAAGAAACTGAGGCTCAAAGGAAAAAAGTGGCTGTTAGCCATATATATCACAAATGTCAAAGATGGAATTCAAATCTTACCATCATATTTGCTCAATGCAGAGGCAGAGGACTGGTCAGGGATTCTTGTGGTCTATAGATGGTTTCTTTAAAAATGTAATTGTTTTCAATGGAAAAACCCCATCTATTTTCTCTTCTTTTAATCTCCTCCTCTCAAAAAGAAAAAGAAAATTCTTCTTACAATTATGCATAATTTTTTTTAAAACCCTTCCCTTCCATCTTGAAGTCAATACTGTGTACTGGCTACAAGCCAGAAGAATGGTAAAGGCTAGGCAATGGGGGTCAAGTGACTTGCCCAGGGTCACACAGCTAGGAAGTGTCTGAGGCCAGATTTGAACCCAGGACCTCCTGTCTCTAGGCCTGGCTCTCAATGAGAGCCACTGAGCCACCCAGCTGCCCCCTATACATAATTTTTTATTCAAAGATATTTTATTTTCCCAATTACATATAATAACAATTTTCAACATGTTTCCTAAAACTGTAAGATCCAAATCCCCACTTCAGAGACTGTAAGCAAATATATATATAATTGAACAAATTACTGTGAAAAAAAAATCTGCCCCATTCTGCCCTCTGAGACCATCATTTCTCTGTTAATAGGTAAGTAGCATGCATTATAGGTACTTTGGAATTGTGACTGGCCATTGTGTTGATCAGAGTTCTTAAGTCTTTCAAAAATTGTGTCTTTAAGATGTTGCTAATGTCTATATTGTTTTCCTACTTCTTTTTTTTTTAAACCCTTACCTTCTGTCTTGGAGTCAATGCTGTGTATTGGCTCCAGGGCAGAAGAGTGGAAAGGGTAGGCAATGGGGGTCAAGTGACTTGCCCAAGGTCACATAGCTGGGAAGTGTCTGAGGCCAGATTTGAACCTAGGACCTCCTGTCTCCACGCCTGGCTCTCAATCCACTGAGCTACCCAGCTGCCCCCTGTTTTCCTACTTCTGATCGCTTCACTTAGTACTGGTTCATATAAATATTCCTAGGTTTCTTTGGTTTCTAGCTGTTTACTTTTGGCCTCCAATTTGCTTATCATTTCATTTGATTTTGGGGCATCTTTCTCCAATTGGGAGTTTCTGTCTTTTAAATTGTTAATTTCTTTTTGAGCTGTTTCCCACTTTTCTTGCCAAATCTCTTCCACCTTTCTCATGATCTCAGATTTGAAGTCTTAAATAGCTTGTGACCAACCTCCATTTTTTGGGGAAGGTTTGTCCTCTGTGTCTCTTCTGTGGTCAGGATTTTTTCTCTGTAAAAGTTATCAAGGGTCAGTGCCTTTCTCTTGTCCTTTCTGGTGGTTGGAATTTCTTGGGCATTGTTTGCCATCACTATGCTGGTTTTTCCTTCTCAGCCAGAAGTCTGAGTTAGGCAGGCAGTGTCTGTGTATGGAGCTATGGAGCAATTTTTGCCTGAGGCTAGTCTAGGAGTCTCAGTGTGGCTTCCCCCCTCTCAGCTATATCCGTGTGTCCAAGGTCTTCGCTCTTTAGCCTCCTGGGGTCTCAAGTCTTGCTGCTCTCAGGGGCAAGCTCTTGGTGGTCCCAGTTAGCTGCCAAGAACCTAGAGATTGCCCCGTGCTTGCTCCGTGCTTGCTCTAATTCTGGTGGGCTGACTCTTGACTCTGGCACTGGAAGTGGAGTGGGGGAGGTTGATCAGCTCGAATTTTGGTGGGAGCTATTTCACCCCCTTATAGCGTGGAAATGCCCAAATCCCACATACCTTTGATACTGCGCCCTATTGTGGGGTCCCTTCATTCATCTGAATTTGTTTTTTTGTCCTTTTGTATGGGTTGGTGGTGAGGAGAGTAAGAGTTCTGCTTCTACTCTGCAGCCATCTTAACTCAGAATTGCACCCCCTCCAAGTTTCTTTGAACCATTGCTTTTATCATTTTTTAAACTTTATTTTAGTTTCATTTTCCAAATTCTCTCCCTCCATTGAGCCCCTTTCCCATCCATCGAGAAGGCAAGGAATATGATACCTATTATACTTGCGAAGCATGCAAAACATATTTTCACATTAGCCGTGTTGCAAAAAAAGCAAGAAAAATATAATTCATTATACACTCATAGATTATCAGTTCTCTTTGGAAGTGAATAATATAGTAAGATCTCATTTTACATGACTAATATATACCAGGACTCTTTGCATAAGTTGAATATTGCGCATAATAGTAAACCCCAGTATTTAATATGAACTTCTTATACTAATATACCTACGTACTTGATGACTTTAAAAATATTTTATTTTTTTCCCCTATTGCATGTTAAAATAATTTTTTAACATTCTCTTTTTAAAGTTTTGAGTTCTAAATTCTCTCCCTTCTGAGCCTCCCTCTCTCGCTGCCCTTCATCCTCCCTGAGATGGTAAGAAATCTGATATAGATTTTACATGCATAATTGTGGAAGAGATCTCAAATTGAAAAAAAAAAGTGACAATGAACATGATTGAGAGAACTGCTATAAGACTTTATCCCACTTGGGAAAATTGTTTGGATTTAGTGTGTAATTAATTTTCTGCATTTTTTCCTACTGCCAGTCATGTATACCTGAATTCTTGTGTGTTGAGTCTGCATAAAACAAAATCCTAATGTATTTTTTTTTATCATGAATCCTTTGGGATTGTTGTGGATCATATAAGTCTTCCCAGATTTTTCTGATACTATCCCCCTCATCATTTCTTATAGCACAAGAGTATTTCATCACAATCATATAACATGACTTGTTCTTCCATTCCCCAACTGATGGGCATCTCTTTAATTTCCAATTCTTGGCCACCATAAAAAGAACTGCTATAAATATTTTTGTAGCTATAGGTCCTTTCCTTTTATCTTTGATTTCTGTGGGATATGGACCTGGGAGTAATATTATGGGGGCAAGAAGTATTCAGTTTCATAGCCCTTTGAATATCCTTCCAAATTTGTTGGGCCAGTTCATAACTCCATAACCAACCATGCATTAGTATACTTATTTTTCATTTTTTCTTCAGCATTTGTCATTTTCTTTTTCTTTTCTGCTAGCCAATATGATAGGTGTGAGATGCTTTGTTTTAATTTGCATTTTTCTAATCAATGGCACCCTTCCACACCAAGATAGAAAACAATGCGCTTCCAGAAGAAAGAGGACCAAATCTAACAACAGGACAGAGCAGGGGGAATCCTACTGCTGGATAGCTAAAGAGGTAAGCCAAGAAAAAAGGCTTGAATTCTTGAACTGTCAGGTCTGAGGGTATAGAAGGGGAATCCCAGGACCCCTCCCCCACGTTTTGTGTGGGGTCTCCAGTAGCCCCTGAAATCTCAGGGCGGGTGGGGGCACCCTCCCGGAGAGAGGGCCTTGCTGCCGGGGGACTTGAACACAGGCACTGGGAAGGTGACTGGAGGAGAAAGCCAGAGAAATACAGCAAAAACATTTGGAAGATGAAACTGCCTATTCATATCCTTTGACCACGGATCAAATTGGGGAATGGCTCTTTTCTTTATAAATGTGACTCATTTCCCTACATATTTGATAAATGAGACCTTTATCAGAGAAATTTGACATATACTTTTTTTGTCCCGTTTCCTCTTTTCCTTCTAATTTTGGCTACATTGGTTTTTTGTGTCTGACCCTTTTAATTTAATTAAATCAGAATTATCCATTTTACCTCCTGTGATCCTCTCTAGCTCTTTTTTGGCAGTAATATCCTCCTTTATCCACAGATCAAACAGATAATTTCCCCCCTTCTCTCTAATTCTCTTATATCACAATTTATATTTAAATCATATGCCCAATTTGAATTTGTCTTGACATATAGTGTGAGATATTGGTTGATTCCTAGTTTATGCCAGATTATTTTTTAGTTTTCCTAGCAGTTTTTGTTGAATAGTGAGTTCTTACCCCTAAAGCTTGCATCTTTGGGTTTATCAAACACTAGGTTACTATGGTCATTTACTTCTATATATTGTGTACCTAATTTATTCCACTGATCAACCACTGTATTGCTTAGCTAGTACCAGATTGTTTTGTTGGCTACTTTGTAAAATCATTTGAAATATGGTTCTTCTAGGCTGCCTTCCTTTCCATTCCCCCCCATTGATACCCTAGATATTCATGACTTTTTGTTCTTCTAGATGAATTTTGTTATTATTTTTTCCAGTTCTAGATTTCTTTGGTAGTTTAATTAGAATGATATGGAATAAGCAAATTAATTTAGGTAGAATTGTCATTTTTACCAGATTGATTTGGCCTATCCACAATTATTGCTATTTCTCCAGTTATTTAGAACTGTCTGTGTGAAAAGTGTTTTGTAATTGTGTTCATGTAATTCCTGGGGGTATCTTGGCAAGTAGACTCTCAATTATTTTTATACTATCTGAAGCTATTTTAAATGGAATTTTTCTTTCAATCTCTTCCTGTTGGGTTTTATTGGTAATATGCTGAAATGCTAATGATTTATGTAGGCTTATTTTACAGCTTGGAACTCAGATAATTATTTCAACTAGCTTTTTAGTTGCTTCTCTAAAGTGCTCTAAGTATACCATCATATCATCTGCAAAAAAATGGTCATTTGTTTCCTTGTTGCTTAGTCTTATTCCTTTTATTTCTTTTTATTGCCTTAATGTTTCAGCTAGTATTTCTAGTACAATACTGAAAAATAATGGTGCTAATAGGCATTTTCACTTCATCCTTATTCTTATTGGAAGACTTCTATCTTATCCCTATTACAGACAATGCCTGATCTTGGTTTTAGATAGAAATTACTTTTGATTTTAAGAAAAGCTCCATTTAGCTAGCTGATCCAGAGAAAGAATTGATGAATTCTGAATGCAGATTGAAATAGACCATTTTTTTCAATTTATTTTTTTCAAGTTTTTTTTTAAGTGATATATATCTTCTTCCACAACACAACAAGAACATGGAATTATGTATTTCATGTTAGCACATATACAATCTATATCAAATTGCACCCGGGGGACGGCAAAGAGGGAGGGAGAGAATGAATTGGGAACTCAAAATTTAAGAAAATGAATGTTTAAACTTCTTTCACATTTAATTGGAGAAAAATAAAATAGTACTGGAAAAATAAAGCAAATCAATATATATATTTTAAAAGCTCCATTTATTCCTATGCTGTCTAGTGTTTTTAATAGGAATGGGTCAAAAAGACAA
Source organism: Gracilinanus agilis (assembly GCF_016433145.1). Classification (NCBI taxonomy): domain Eukaryota; kingdom Metazoa; phylum Chordata; class Mammalia; order Didelphimorphia; family Didelphidae; genus Gracilinanus; species Gracilinanus agilis. Next base: position 709,641,543 of record NC_058130.1, read on the forward strand.
AAGCTTTTTGGTAGCTATTAAGATAGTCATCTGATTCTTGTTATTTTTGTTCTTGATATGGTCAGTTATGCTTAGAGTTTTCCTAATACAGTTTTGAACCAGTCCTGTATTCCTGTGTGATCTTTGGAATATATTGATGTGGTTTCCTTGTTATTATTTTATTTAAAGTTTTTGCATCTATATTCATTAGGGAAATTTATTTATTTTTCCCCTCTATTTTTGCTCTTCCTGGTTTAGGTATCAAAACTGTATTTGTGACACAGAAGGAATTTGGTAAGATTTATTTATTTTTCCAGATAGTTCATATAGTATTGGAATTAATTGTTCTTTCTTCTTACCTAGTAGTTATTTTTTTGTAAAGATATTTTATTTGACCAATTAAATGTAATAGCAATTTTCCACATGAATTTTCTGAACGTATATGATCAAAATCATCTCCCTCTCTCTCTTTCCTCCCTCTTCCCAGAGCTGGTGAGCAATTTGATGTGGGTTTTACATGTCTTATCGTGCAAAACATATTGGAATTAATTGTTTTTTAAATGTTTAGTAGAATCCACTTGTATATCCATCTGGTCTTAGAGATTTTTTCGTAGGGAGTTCATTTATGGCCTGTTCAACTTCTCTTTCTCTTTCTTTCCCCTTACCTTCTGTATTGGTTCCAAGGCAGAAGAGTGGTAAGGGTAGGCAATGGGGGTTAAGTGACTTGCCCAGGATCACACAGCTAGGAAGTGTCTGAGGCCAGATTTGAACCTAAGACCTCCTGTCTCTAGGCCTGGCTCTCAATCCATTGAGCTGCCCCCAGATTCTTTTTCTAAGACAAGATTATTTAATTTCCTCTCCTGTTAATCTGGGCAATTACTATTTTTGTAAATATCCATCCACTTAACTTAGATGGCCAGTTTTATTGTTCTGCACTTAGATATTTATCATTTTTTATTTCTTATAGCACAATACTATTGTATCATATACATATAGCACAATTTGCTCAGTCAGATATTCCTCTTGTAAGGATTCCAGTTTTTTGGTGTTTTTTTTTTTTTTTTGCTGCTATCCAAAAAGAGTTGCCATGCTGTCCTTTTATCCAGATGGACCCTTTTCCTTTTTCTTTGATTTCTTTGGACTGTTAAGATCTAAAACTTTTCCATTCAGAGTTGGGCACGAGATTTCTCCTCTTTCCAGAGGCAACAAACTGATCTGGGCACAAAGGATGGAAGGAGGGGTGGGGGTGCAGGTTGGTTCTACCACAGCTCCTCAGAGTGCAATTTCTGCAGAAGCCACCAGGTGGTATTCCAAGCTCAAGCTGCACCCCCTTCTGATCCCTGGCCCCCTTCAGGCCCTCCCCTCCATCTGTGAATCTCTGAACGAGCAATGGGACCACATTTTGATCTCTGAGGCTTTCTGCCCAAGGCTACTCTCTGTCCCTGCATGCCGAGGGTTATAGACCTGCCTGGGGTCTCCATGAGCTCCCAGCCTTGTAATGCTTTGGCTGGAGTTCAGTCTTCCCTTGTTTAGACAGAAGGTTAAAAAGACGAAGAGCACCATAAATGACTGCAGAGCAGACAGGGACTTGATCTGTGATTCATTTGGTTTAGGGAATTCCCAGGTGATACACTCTTTCCCCCCCAATGCCAATCAGCACCTTACATGTTAGATAGAGGCAGTCACTGAATAAGCATTTAGTAAGCATTTACCATATGCCATACTTTGTGCCAAGCCTGGGTCCGAGGGGCAAGGCAAACAGGACTGGTCCTGCCACTCTGAGGGACGTATGAGAAAGAAGGCTATCCACAGTGGGAGAAAGAACTGTGGGAGCAGAAACGCAGAAGAAAACATGATTGTTCACCTGTTTATATGGGTAGAGGATTTGGGGTTTGGGTTTTAAAAGATGACTCTATTGTAAAAATGAACAATATAGAAATAGGATTTGGCTGATAATATAGGAATAACCCAGTGGAATTGCTTGTCAGCTCTGGGAGGGGGGAGGGAAGAAGGGAGGGAGACAATATGAATCATGTCAACATGGGGGGAAAAAAGCCTGGTCCTGCGCTCGAGAAGTTCGCCATCCAGAGGGGGAGCCCAGCAAACAACTCTGTACAGGTCAGCTATAGACAGGACAAGCAGCAAATAATAGGGTGAAGGAACTAGGAAAAAAAGGGATTAGGAAAGTCTTCTTCTGGGGTTTTATCTAGGATTTGTAGGAAGTCAGGAGGCAGAGATGTGAAGAGAAAGTGTCCCAGACATGATAGAGAGCCAGTGAAAAGATTGGGACCCAAGATGGAGTGTCTTGTGTGAGGAACAACAAGGAAGCCAGTGTCTCTGGAATTCACCCGTGAGAAATCCCCTCCTCCCAGCTTCCCTCTACTCCCCAGCCCTCAATAAGCATTGATTAAGTGCCTTCTATGTGCCAGGCACTGTGCTAAGTACTAGGGATACAAAAAGCCAAGGAAATGACATTCTTCTTTTTTTTTAAATCCTTACTTTCCGTCATAGAATCAATACCTTGAATTGGTTCCCAGGCACTAGAGGGTAATAATGGGTAGGCAATGGGGGTCAAGTGACTTGCCCAGGGTCATCCAGCTAGAAAGTGTCTGAAAATCATATTTGAATCCAGGTCCTTCCAACTCCAGGCCTGGCACCCTCTCCTCCTAGCGCTGCCTCTGCCAGGTAACATTTTTAGTGAGGAGCCCAGGGCACCAAGAGCTTAACCAACTGGCTCAGGGTTTTACATTGGAGGTAGCCCTTGAGCTAAAGTCAGCAGACTTTGAGAACATCCTCAGAGTCATTTGGTGGCTTCCTCTCTGTCCTTTTTTTTTTTTTTTCTTTTAAAACCCTCACCTTCCATCTTGGAGTCAATACAAGGCAGAAGAGCAGTAAGGGCTGGACAAGGGCTAGACTTACCCAGAGTCACACAGCTGGGACGTGTCTGGGGCCAGATTTGAACCCAGGACCTCCCATCTCTAGGACTGACTCTCAATCCACTGAGCCACCCAGCTGCCCCCTCTCTCTCTTTTTCTTAAGTCTACGTCGTCCACCAAATGGTCAACCAAGCCCTGATTCCTCTTGTTTGCCGAATTTCTGAGGTGTATGAGCTCTCTCAAGCGCCTCCTGCTTGGCCCGAAACGTGGGTGGCCCAGAGCAGGGGAAGGAAGGACAGAGATATCTGCGTTCAGAAGCCTGGAGGCGGTGGGATGGAGAGCTGGGACCTAGAATAATCAATATGGAGCCGGGGCAGCTCCGGGGCTCAGTGGCTTGAGAGCCCGGCCTGGAGACAGGAAGATCTGAGTTCAAATTTGACCATGTGACCCTGGGCAAGTCATCCAACTCTGTGTGCCTCCCCTTTGCTCTACTGTCTTAGACTTGTTACTGAGGCAGAAAGTAAGAGTTACAGAAGGATAATATAGAGCCTGTGTAAGTGCTGCATGCTCTATCTGTTATATAAGACACGCATTACCTACATTCCTTCGACCTCACGTAACCCTGGATGGGGACACAGACGGCCAGGCTTATTTCTCATGGCCGGTGGCTTACGTCACCCCGCCCGCCCCTCTGATTGGAGGGCCGGAGGGGGCGGGGCCGGAAGAGGGCTTCCGAAGCCGCCTCTCAAAGCCGCCTCCCTGGGCGCCCCTGAGCACTAAGGGACACGGTACACGGTACCCTAATGGCGTGTGCGGCACGTGCGGTAGTGGCTACCCGCTGTACTCTGTCTGATAGCTGTTATATACTTATTACGTCACGCGTGTGGGCAGGATTGCGTGAACACGCCCGTATAAATGTTTGTTTACATGCTTGTGCAGTGTACACGCGAAATATACACAGTTCTGTGTATACGTCTGTGCATGTCGTCGTGCATTTACCCCAGAAAGCCGGGGCCAGGCACACGTATGCATGCACATCCACACAGACACACGCGCTTCTCCGTGTAGTGTCTATAGGAGTAGAGATTATAACTATATACACACTATATATACCACATACACCAACGGGCATGTATGTGTATAGAGATACGATGTAGTATGTGTATGTAAATGCGCATGCGTGTTATATATATATACATATACTATAGGATATGTAGGTGTGTATATTATATAGCACGTGTGTGCAAATTGAGTATGTCTCTGTATACTAAATAACAATATGCTATGCAATGTGTGTATATTTACTATATGATACTATAGAATGTGTGTGTATATATTACATAACATGCATGTGTGTTACGTGTGGGTAGCTCTCATAGTCTATGCGTTCGTATACCACACATATATGCACACATGACCAAGATATGTACACGTGTATCTATGATGGCGCTATGCACACACATGTATGCACATATACTACATGGTACGTGTGTACTGACGCCATACAGTATGTACGTGTGCATATTATATATGGGGTCCCTCCTGAGCACCCTGGCTCTCCTGGGCCCCTGGGCAGGGCTTGAATGCACAGTAAAGAAGGCCTTGGGCCTCCCACGGCGGCCTCTCTGACGCTCGCTCCCGGTGTGGAAAGTCCTTAAACGTCTTTTCCCCCTTCCAATCGTTTCCCGATCCTCAGCGAGGGGCCGGCCTCGGGCGCCTGCGCACCCCTTCCTGGCCCCGCGACCCTCAGTTTTCAGTACCGAGAACTGAGGGAGAGGCCAGGCCAGGCGGAGGGCCCGGAGCTCCCCCTGCCGGTTTCTCCGGGATCTCCTGTCTCTTGCTCCAGCCCCGCTCCAGCCTTTCTTCATCCAGCGGCCAAAATAAGCCTCATTGGGCACCGCTCGTCCCCGTTCTGTTCCTCCTGAAAAGACCTGAGGTGGCGTGTGTGTGTGCGCGCCCCCGCGCTCTTTATCTCGTGCCGCCCTCCGGCTCCTTTGCCGGGCGCTCCGGGCCTTCCACCACCTGGCCTGCTGCCACTTTCTCCCCAGAGCCAATGGGATCGCCTTCCCCTCCCTCTAGGTTCCTGCCAGGCGGAACTGTTTTCTTTCCCCAGACACGCCCTGCGCTTTCTGGCCTCCTCTCTAGTGCCTGCTGTCCATCCCTTACCGCCCCTCTCTAGTACCGTCCATCTCCCGGGGGCCTCTTCCCTTCTCCCCGCATCGCTCGGCCCACCCCGCGAGTCATCTCTTTCTGACCTACCGGGGGTGGGTGGTGGGTGGTGGTGGGATGTGGGTCATGCCTCTTTAATACATTTAAAAGGACTCTCTTATTAGTCTTTTGTTATTCACAGCACAGACGGGTCTCTCCCAGAGCAGAGTCCTATCCTCTAACTTTTGAATGTTACAGAATCATAAGGAAGGCGGGGGAGGGTGGCTGCGACTGTGCGGGGTGCCAATATGGGGGAGACACCATCTTCTTCCCATTCAAACCCCTACAGTCTGGGGGTTGCCGTCCTGAGGCTGCTCCATGGGCTTGGGGCTGAAGGGAAGCCCTGTAAAGGGAAGAGAGGAGGGAAGCAAAAGCAACTTCTGCTCAGCCCTCGCCCTGCCCTGCCTAGGGAAGGTTCTGGAACTCTCCTCTGGGCCTCTCAAACTCTCCTACATCTTAGTTCTCTTGCTTTCCAATTTTCTTCCTTTTTCTCCTATTGAGACCAGCAAAAGTAATAATAACAAGCTTTCGTGGAGAATATTAGGGTTGGTAAAGTACTTTACAAATATGATCTCATTTTATCCTCAAGACAATCCTGAAACGAAGGTATTAGTATTATTATCTTTATTTTATAGATGAGGGATCTGAAGCAGAGAGGGATTAAAAGAATTTACCCAGGGGGGCAGCTGGGTGGCTCAGTGGATGGAGAGCCAGGCCTAGAGATGGGAGGTCCTAGGTCCAAATCTGGCCTTAGACACTTCCCAGCTGTATGACCCTGGGCAAGTCACTTGACCCCCATTACCTAGCTCTTACCACTCTTCTGCGTTGGAACCAATACATAGTATTGATTCTAAGGCAGAAGGTGAGGGTTTTAGGGGAAAAACAATCATACAACTGGTTGGTTATTGTCCTTTGTACTTGAAGAGGACCAAAACACTGTCACTGATGGTGTCTTGTGACTTGAATGTAAATTGGATTAAATGAGGCAGAATGGAGCCAAGTTGTTGGCCTTCTTTTCTCTTCCACTCATTGGAATCCATTGGCAAGAGAGATATCAAGATGACTGGTGATGGCTTAGGTGCAGTGGATAGCCTTGACTTCTTCCATGTCCAAACTAAATTCTAAGCACTCCACAGACCCCGCTTCCACCACCTTTGTGGCCATTGGAACATCTGAGTATTGGAAGTACCTGAGGTGGGATTTGAACCCAGTTCTTCCTGACTCCAGGTCTAACATTCCATCTGCTGTGTTACCTAGCCTCCTACAAAACAGAAGGTTAAAAAACCAACCATAACAACAAAAACAACCCAAACAAATAGGAATATCTAGGTCGGTGATGGCAAACCTATGACACGTGTGTCAGCACTGACACTCGTAGCCATTTTTGATGACACGTGACCGCAGACAGAGAAGTATGAAACATTTGCTGTAGTGTAGTGTATTCACTCTGTGCACTATAGATGACAATTCTACCTATATTAATTTATCTATTTTGGTCAATTAAATACAATTATATATTACAATTATACATTTTTGTTATTTAAACTATAAATATCGTGAAAATATGTTTTGTTTCCTCAAAGTGACACACCACCCAAGTTATGCTCGTTTTTTTGGTGAATTTTGACACACCAAGCTCAAAAGGTTGCCCATCACTGAGGTGGTTCAGTGGGGAGGGTCAAATGGGAGAACCTGGGTTCAAATCTGACCTCAGACCCTTCCTTGATAAGTCACTTAACCTCCATCTTCTATCCCTTACCACTCATCTGTCTTCAAACCAATACAGAGTATTGATTCCAAGATGGAAAATAAGGATTTAAAAACAAACAAACAAACAAACAAATGAGTAAACCTTCTGGCTCAAAAAGTTCACAATCTCCTGGAGGAGGCAATCTAAAAACAACTATGTACAAACAAGATGTATTCAGGCTAAGTTAGAGATAATCAACAGAGGGAGCCAGTTAAGGGAGATCAGGAAAGAATTCTTTAGAATGTAGGATTTGGGGGATTTTTTTCCTGGGACCTGAAGGAAGCCAGGGATAACCAGAGGCATAGATGAGGAGGGAGAGGGAGAGAGTTCTAGGGATGGGAGACAGGCAGTGGAAATGCCCAATTAGTAGACAGAGTATTTTATATGACCAGTGGCAAAGAGGTCAGTGTCCCTGGACTATAAAGTACTGAGAATGGAGAGGGGTGAAGGGAGAGTGGAGTAAGACTGGAAAAATCAGCAGTGAGCCAGGTTATGAAAGGCTTGGAACATCAAACAGACAATTTTATATTTATTCTAGAGGAGATGAGCAACTGGAGGTTTTTTCCCTTCCCAACCCTTACTTAGTATTAATTCCAAAAAACAGAAAGACTAGGCAAATAGGTTTAAGTGACTTGCCCAAGGTCACACAGCTAGGAAGTGTCTGAGGCAGATTTGAAGCCAGGACCTCCCATCTGAGTCTGGGGTTCTATTCACTGTGTTTCATAGCTATTCCAGTAACTGGAGTTTTCTGAATGGAGTGGGGTAGAGGGAGAGGGAGGTAATATGGTTAGATCTGTGCTTTAGGAGAATTAATTGGACAGCAGAGTGGAGGATGGACTGGAGTGGGGAAGAGACCTGAGTCAGGGAAACCATCAAATTGGCATCATTTTATCCCTCACCCCCACGACTTGTAGATGCTCCCTCTGCTACTGTTACTAAGCAACCGCTTCTCCTTTAAAGCTCACTCCATCCCATTCAGTTCTTCCTTTCTGTCATCTCTGGGCTTCCCACTCCCTCCCTTTCCACAGTAAGTTCAGTGTGTGGCTCATAGTTTCCTCCTCTGCCTTCCCCTTCCCCCTTTCAAGGACCCTGGCCCCCCAAGTTCCATGATCTCTATCTGTAGTCTATCTCACCTCTGCAAAGGAGCTTGTGCTCATCTTTAGCCTCCCAAATGGATCTTTACTAGGTGTGAGGATTCCTGGTTATAGCTCTGGAACCTTCTCTTGTGAGAAACAAAGGAAAGTAAACAATTGACACAAGCAAGGGTAGGCTAGTAAATAAAGAAAAGGAGAAAAGAAGAAAGAAAAAGTGTTCAGGACACATTTAAAAGTTTAATCTGCATTGTTAACATCTTCTCCATCATTTTCCTAAATCTGGACAATTGATAAAACAATAAATTAAGACCAAATTTGTATCACTTGCCAATTTTTCAGGTATAAACGCTCATATTGAAATTTAACACTCAGCTCTCACGAGCTGGTAGGAGTCAGTATACCATCGGATTCAAGCCATTTTCCAAAGAAATGAAAGCAACCATGTGAGACTGCTACAGATTACTACTAATAAGAACACTACAAATAAAAATGACTTTGAGATTTTATTTCATGCCCTACAAAGGAAACAAAAGCATGGAAAGTCTGTTGGCAGATCTATTGAAAGATAGGCTCATTGAATCAATGAAAAAGAATGTGAAAGAGGTGGCCTATGAGTACCAGATCTTAAGCTGTATTATAAAGCAGTAATCATCAAAACAATCTGATACTGGCAAAGAAATAGAATGGTGGATGAGTGGGATAGCTAGGTACACAAAACCCAGAAAGAAATGACATAGCAATTTTGAGTTTGATAAATCAAAAGATCCAATCTTTGGGACAAGATTTCACTGTTTGGCAGAAACTGTTGGGAAAAATTGGAAAATGGTATGGCAGATGCTGGGAGCAGACCAACATCTCGCACTATGTGTCAGTATAAGGCCAATATGGCCGTATGATCTAAAATAAAAGGTGATACCATACACAAATCAGAGGAACATAGAATAGTCCACCTGTCAGATCTATTGATAAGGAAGACTTTAGAACCAAACAAGAGATAGAAAGGTAAGCCCATTAAATGCTGTTGATGGATCTATAAATTGATTCAACTCTTCTGGGATGAAATTTGGAATAAAACTAAAAAGAAGCAAATAATATATCCATATTTTTTTGACCTAGAGGTTTCACAGCTAGTCATGTGTGCCAAGGAGGTCAAAAATAGAAAGAAAGATCCCATATGTGCCAAAGCATTCAGAGGAGTAGCTTTTAGGCTAGCAAAGAACTCAAAACAAAGTAGATGCCGGAAGATGGGGGACTAGCTAACCAAACTGTGGTCTGAGGTCATAATGGGATATTACTCTACTATTAGGAATGATGAATATGAGTTCTATGATACCGAGTGAGATAAGCAGAATCAAGAAAGCAATATACAGTACGATGCAACAGTTGAACAAAAACTTTAAATGAATGCATAATTGTAATATAATAATATATAATATAATAGATTAACATATAATAATCAAAATACAATGATATAATTATAATAACCAAGAAGAGCTGAAATGATGCACCAACATCCCCTTTCTTGCAGAGATGGAGAATAATAGGTGTTGGAATGTCAAAGGTGCTTACTTTTGGTTGATGTGTTTGTAAGTGCTTTTTTCTTTATCTTTTTTCTTATTTTATTTTATTCTTCTATATTATTTTATTCATGTTATTCTAATAAAAGATGGTAGTGCAGTCAAGAGGGGTGTATTTGAAAGTGAAGGAAATGTATAAATGAAAGATCAATAAACATTAAAAAAATCAATTCATTAACCGTGGCTAGGTAGATGGTGCAGTGGATAGAACACTGGGCCTAAAGTCTGGAAGACTCATCTTTGTGAATTCAAATCTGTTCTTAGACATTCTCTAGGAAGGCAAGTCACTTAAACTTGTTTAAATGATTAAATGACTTGCCCAGGGTCACACAGATAGTAAGTGTCTGAGGTTAGATTTGAACGGAGGTCCTCCCAACACTAGGCTTGGCTCTCTATCTACTGAGTCACCTCGGTGCCTCAGGTGTTATTTTAATTTACATCATTGTAGTTGTTGTGTGGGGCGTTCTAGACCTGTTTACTTCATTTGGCATCAATTCATATAAGTCTCCCCAAGTTTTTCTGAATCCCCCAGTCTTCATTTTTTCCTGTACAGTGGCATCTTACTCCATTTCTTACCGCACAAAGCACTCTTCATGTAACACTATATATTACAGTTAATTGTATTCCCATCTAAGATCCCCCCCCCCCTCGCTCCCCAGAGGATGAGTCCCATGAGGGCAGGCTTGTCTCCTATATACATTTTGGACCTCTCCCAGAGCTCGGCACCAGGCTCCACATTTTGTGTGTGTTGCTGGAAATAAGGGATCGACTTTTAACAAACGGGTGTTTTTCTCAGCTGAACTTGGCCATGTCTTGATTTCTGGAAAAGCTTCTCTCTTGATAAAGAAAATAGATTTTCACAGGGCCCTTCAGTGTCCAGGACACAACCATCTATGCCTGTCTCCTTGTGGACACAGCAGAGCCACTGTATATATAACCCTCCCCACCCACCCCACTTGCCCTGAATGAAGCCCACTGATGGCTCAAGGGACAAATAGAGAGGGAGGGGACATCTGTGATGGCAGCTGAGACAGCAGCAGCAGGAGGACCCCTGTCTCCTCTGCCTTAGCTTCTTAAGGGTTCCCTGGAACGGCGACGGGTCCTGGGGAGAGAAAGAGAGAGAGGGGGGAAAGATAAAGGGTTAAACCTAGGGCGTCAGAGGAGAGAGACTAAGAGCTCCCAGCTTCCTAGCTGCTCTCCTCTGATGCACAAGTTCACCAGAAGAAATCCAGAGGGAATTCACATAGTCCCAGAACCACATTTATTGGGCCTTCTGTGAGGAAGTAAGAGAAAATATTCTTTAAACCACAGCTCCTAATGGGTGGGAGGTGGGTCCACCCAGAGACTAGAGCAGACAAGGAGAGAAGCCGAGGATAAGCCTGGACCCAAGAAGGCTTCGGAAAGTCCTTGCATCCCTCCTGAGCTCCAGGATCCCGAGAAGGAGGTAAGCAAACAAGGATGCTCACAGGCCCCTCCCCAAACTCACAAGCTGCCTAGGAACAGGGTCTTTCGATGACAACTTAAAATCTGAAATCCAGTTGTCTTTGGGAAGTCTAAACAGTGTCCCCAATAATGGGGAAGGTGGAAAGAAGGCACAAGGGATTAGGATTCCCAAACCAGAATTCCATGAGTGTTTGGGGGGGTAAGTTTTACTTCTTGGCTGCATGAAATTAATTGGTTCCCATATTTTAAAGAACGGATTTGTGTTTTCATCTTTTGTTTGTATATTACTCAGGTTTTCCCTTGGATACTTCTCTCCCATTTTGTTACAAGCCATCTCTTCTAACAGAGAATTTGTTTTTAAAGGAAGAAGAGAAAAAAAAAACAGTAAAACCAACCAACATTGAATAAATCTAATGTTATTTATAATGTTCTTCTCCCTTGGATCCCAGTCTTACAAAGAAGTGATGGGGAGATGTCTTCTTCTATCTCTTCTTGGGGCTCCTCTTGTTTGATGTATCTCATGCAGTCATAGTCTTTTGTTTTACACCCTTACTTTCCATCTTAGAATCAATACTATGTATTGGTTCCAAGGCTGAAGAGTGGTAAAGGCCAGGCAATGGAGGTTAAGTGACTTGCCCAGGGTCACACAGCTAGGACATGTCTGAGGCCAGATTTGAACCTAGGATCTCCCATTTCCATCCACTGAACTACCCTGCTGTACTCCCTTCTTTTTTTTTGAACCTTACTTTCTCTCTTAGAATCAATATTAAGGCAAAAAAGGGGCAAGGGCTAGGCAATTGGGATTAAGTGACTTGCCTGTGGTCTCAAAGCTAGCAAGTAGTCTGAGGTCAGATTTGAACCCAGGACCCCTCCCCCCATCTCCAGGCTTGGTGCTCTATCCACTAAGCCACCCACTGCCTCCATCATAAAGTCTTAGGAAGAGGAATCAGCCAACAAGCATTTATTAAAAGCTTCCTGTGTACCACGCACTTGTATGATTCGGAGCTCAAAGGAGGGACCCTGGACACTGGCTAGTCCATCTCCTTTCTTTTGCAGGGAAGAAGCTGAAGCTCAGGGATGGGAAGGGGATTTCCTCAGGTCAGAAACTCTCCTGTCTCCAATAGGGACAGAGAATTGAGCCTGTGATTTTATTGTAATAGCAAGCCCCCCAAACCCCTCCTACCAGTTTTGCTTGGAGTCTTCTCTTCAGTTTCTAGTCTTAGAAAACTGCCTAGAGAATTGGCAGGTAAAACAACTGGCCCAGGGTCACATAGCCTGGCTGTGTCTGAAGGGAACTGGGCTCTCTGCTCTTTTCCTGACATCCTAGAATGGAATTGTTCATTGGCACCTGGGCCCAGGCATTCCCTGGGCTGGACCTTCCCCCTCACCCTGTGATTCTGAAAGGGCACAGAAGAGGGATCAGCTCTCCTTCATTCTTCTGGCGGCCCCATTATTAGGACTCTTTCTGTTCTCTGCCGTGGACTAAGAAGCAGGACTTGGCTAGGGCTAAGAGGCAGGGGCATCCCCATCCCCACCCCCAAATCCCGTCAGATTGTTTTTCCTCCCCTTGTCTCTTCTAGCAAATAGGATAATATCTGTAGAGCACTTAGCACAGTGCCTGTGTAGCAATCCAGGTATACATTAATCTTGATATTATTTTAAGAGTGCTCAAAAAATGACTCTTGTATTGCTTATGAGTGATTTCTGTAACCTCGAGTTGAATTGAACCTCAACCTTGCCAAATTCCTAGCCCCTTCCCTAAGGCTACACTCGGGAAGACCGGTCAGTTATCTCAGGCTCCTTGCCTTACCTTCAATCAATCAGCATTTGTATCAAGACCTCAGGCTTCATGGATTCCTGATCAAGACGTTTGCTCTACCTGCTATTTCAGTTTCCAACAGTTTGTATCTCCTGATGATTACGTATGTATCAGACCACTTGGCGCTCCCCTTCCCCCCATATACAGTTGTAACCCCAATAAAAGTAGCTATATGGCAGTTGAGAAAAAAGCTCTTGACCATCAGAGCTCTGAACCATCTAAGCTCTCCACCACCAGAGCTTACTCGCTGTCTGTCTACCTTATCCCAAAACTTTCTAAGTCTGCTTGTCTTTATTTTCGCCTTATGTTCTCTTTCCATTAGTTTTTAACCCACTATCCATTTTCACTCAGTCCTTGGTTCCCCTTTCTAAGTGTCCAACCCACTAGGAATCTTCATGGAGCTGCTGGACAGCTTCATTCTGGCACATAGGGGCACTAGAGAAATACTTCTTACCTCCTTCTGTGCAGAGTTCAGAGAGCTGGGCTTGGAATGAGGAATGCCTGAGTTCAAATCCTTCCCTGGGCATTTACACATGTGATCCAGGGCAAGTCACTTAAGCTTCCATTTCTTCCTCTGTAAAATATGGATGACAAATAATAAATGCAGTGGCTCACAGAGTTATTTTTAATTTTTCTTTTTACTTGGCCATTGATTTTCTCTAATATTGGGAGAGGCTTGAGTGAACCCTGCCCTCATTCAGAATCAAATTGGGATACCCCATACCTCATCTTATAGGGAAGCCTTGCTCCCAACTTCTGTGGGGTGGCACGACCATTCAGGTCACCCAGTTTCAGTGTGACACCCCCTCAGAGTCTTGGCAGTGCATATTCGGCCCTGAGGGGGAGAGCTAGAAAAGAGTGTCACCTTACAGATTCTTGCTCTTTCTCCCCTCTATCATAACATTAATTACTGGCTCTCTTAATTATTACAGGCAGGAGATAATGCTCTGGACCTCAAGTCAGGAAGCTCTGAGTTCAAATTCAGCCTCAGCCACTTATTAGCTGGGTAACCGGACTCAATTCTTTTGACGTCTACCTGCCTCCGCTTCCTTATTTGTAATAAGGAGGTAATAATAGCACCTACCTTCCAGGGTTACTGTGAAGATAAAGAGCTTTGTAAATGCATGAATCCTACTTTGCTTTTTAAAAAAAGAAAACCGTACCTTCTGTCTTAATATCAGTTCTAAGACAGAAGAGTGGGAAAGGCTAGGCAGCAATTGGGGTCAAATAGCTAGGAAGTCTCTGTTTGAACCCAAGACCTCCTGATTCCAGAACTAACCACTGTGTGACCCAGCTGCCCCTAAATACTAGTTTTTGTGGTCTTCTTGTTCCTTCTCCTCCTCTTATGCCTAATTCAAAGGAACTGGTGAAAATCTGGGTTGAGTGCACCTAACCCGCCATGTCTGGGGACAATCCCAGTTCTCGTTCCTTCATTGATAGCTCCATCCTTTTGTCCTTTCATTCTCCACCCTTGAAGGGCAATGGAGACCACACACACACCTTCTTTATGGCACATAAAGGAAGAGATGAGGTGGGATGCAAAGCATCCAAAAACACTTCCCATCCAGCCGCCTACCAAGGATGATTCCCATTTAGTAGATGAGAAAACCGATGAGAAGGGAAGTGACTCCTCTCAAAGTTATTCAGCCAGGAAGCACTCGAACCAGTACTTGAACCCATTTCACAGAATCACTAAATGTTAGACTTAGGAGAGACTTTACGGATCATCCATCTGACCTCTTTGCTGGACAAATGTGGCTTCAAAAAGATGTAAGGAAATAACTATTTATTAAGTGATTACTATGTGCCAGGAACCATATTCAGCTCTTTACAAATATTTTCTCAATTGAGACTCACAACCACCCTGGGAGGTAGGTGCCATTATGATCCCCATTTGACAATAGAAGAAAATGAGGTGGACAGAAGTTAAATGACTTGCCCAAGATCACCCAGCTAGTAAATATCTGAGGCTGGATTCAAACTTGGGTCTTCCTGACTCCAGGTCCTGCACTCTATCCACTGCGGCACTGAGTGCCTCTAACGGAATTCATGTGGCTTACTCATATGTATAGCAATTTAGTGTGGGCTTCAGGATTCGAACCCAGGACTTCTGATTCCAACCCCAGGTCTTTGGGCTCTTGGAATGAGCCCCTTTTCTCTGTTTGCTTGCCTGTCTCTACCCAGCTGGAGGCTGACTGGGGATGCTAGGAATGGCTCACTCCTTCTTTCCCTCAAGGAGCTGTCCAGGGAGAAAGCTCTGCCTGTGCCACGGGAACAATGCTGGCTATTCTTCGGTCCCTGGGCACCCAGCCTGCTCTGGGCAGTCGGAGCGGGGCGTAGAATTGTCCCAAGCAATGATGTCAAGCCACACTTTTAGATTAGCTCAGCGTGAAGGCAAAGCACAGGGTTTGCCCTCCTGGATTTTGCCAATAACTGGGATGCTCAGGATCCTTCCTACAAGTACCCAGGCATGGAGGTTTGACCTAGCTTGTCACTGGGTTTGCATCCATGTAAGGTGGAATCTCCTGAGGGTCAGTGTAGTGTGGTGGATAGCTGTCTGGCTTTAGAGTCAAAAAGACCTGGGTTCAAATCCTGTCTCTGACATGCCAGCAGTAACACTGGGCAGTTTAAGGACTTCTCTTTGATCTAAGTAACTCTGACTCTTGAAGAGACTAAATTATGGAGAAAAAATTCCATATAAAGATTAAAATCTCAGGGGAGGGGTAGCAAAGTGTCTCAGTGGATAAATGGGCCAGGCCTGGAGATGGGAGGTAGGTCCTGGGTTCCAATCTGGCCTCAGACACTTACTTGGACAAGTCACTTAAATCCAATTGCCTAACCCTTTACTGCTCTTCTGCCTTGGAAACAATATACGGTATGGATTCTAAGATGGAAGGAAGGTGAGGGTTTAAAAAAAAATCTCAAGGGACCAAACTATAATGCTCCTTCTTTGGAGCCTTCATCCCATTTTTTGTCTCTTCTAGTCATTCATTCATTCCATCCTTATTTGGATACTTCTTATCCCACTTCTGTCTGGGTGGGGATTGTGCCAGTCCTGAGATTTAGACCTGGAAGGTAATCTGATTTAGAAATCATCTAGTGAAGTCCAACTCACCCATTTTATAGTTGAGCAAACTGAGGCCCAGAGAGTGAAAGGCATTTCCCAAGACCACATGGATCATAAAAGAAGCAGCCACAAGATTTGAACCTAGGCCTTTAGACACAAAATTCAGGGCAGTTTGCGCCTCTGCCATGATTAATAAGGGAGCATATTTATTTTTTAATTTAAATTCTTAAAATTTTAAAATTTAAATTTTTTAAAAATTTTTATTTTGAATATTTTCCCCTACTTCTTTCCCTCTCCCCCAAACTCCTCTAACCCCACTTAGCTGACGCACAATTCCACTGGTTTTTACATGTATCATTGATCAAGACCTGATTCCATAATATTGATAGTTGGACTAGAGTTATCATTTAGCGTCTTCATCCCCAATAATATCCCCATCAGCCCATGTGTTCAATCAGTTGTTTTTCTTCTGTGTTTCTCCAGGGAGCAGATTTAGAGCTGGAAGTAAGCTTAGAGGACATCTGGGTTTGTCTCTTCAATTTTGCAAGTGGCCTAGAGAGGCTGAGCGAATGGAAGATCATGTAGTTAGTGGGTAACAGAAGGAAAATTTGAACTCTGGTCCTCTGACTCCAAATCCAGCATTCTTTTCAGGGTACCATCCTGCCCCTTTGTGAATGAGCTCTGCAGCATCATATTAATGTGAGATATACAGTGTTCAGTGGATGGGACACTGGTCATAGTGTCATTTGACCTGAATTAGAGTTCTGGCTCTGACACTTAATGGCTGTGTGACCCTGGGTAAATCACTTGGCCCCTATGTGCCTCAGTTTCTCTGTATGTGAAACAGGGATGATACTACTCACATTAAGAACCTCACAAGATTGTTGGAAGAAATACACTTAGTAAATTGGAAAATGCTTAAGAAATGGCTGATACTATTATTTATTTTTGTTTCCTGTTTTATGTGTTCCTGACCTCAAGACCCAGTAAAAAGGAATCTTTAACCCTATTGCATTTGGGTATTTAATCTGAGAAAGACCAACAGGGCTTCCCACCTAACCGAAGAGAATCAGTCACCAGCTGGAGGAAGCTTTGGCCCCCTCTCATAGAGTTCTAGTGGGGCTGGAGCACCCCTAGGAAAAGAGTACCTCAGATCATGCACAGGTTTAGGAGCTCAGGGTCAAGCAAGCTCCTGGCCAACGCCCAGTCTGGGGTGTGGTGTCTTACAGGTTGATGGTCTGGGAAGGAACTAACAGAACTGAAGGTCACCATCCCATCTGTCCTGCCTTCCTCAAGAGCCCTGTAGCCTCCCTGCTGCAAGCCTTGGTTTTTTACAACCATCAAGCCACCTGTCCAACCTGCAGCTTTCCTGGAAAGCCAGAGGCTACTCTTTGGAGATACAGAATTAGCACTGACATCCCCAAGGCTTCCAGAAGAGGAAGATGACTTTTTTTTCTCTCCTAAAAGTGCTGATGTTTCTCTTTAACAGCATCATATTTGTGAGTATGAGACAGAGTGAGGATCTTGCCTCCCCCCTCTTTCTTCTAGGCATATTCCAGGGGAGGGCAAATTTCTGAGAAGCCCCTTGTGTCAAGTGCTTCCCTATAACCCTACTTTCTGCCTGAGGGGGTCATAGAGATTCTTCCTGGCTTAACTAGGAGGAGACCACTGATGCTGGGGAAATCCATGGGTCAGAATTCACTATCTTCCAGGTTGGGGTCGGCGGACATTCAGCTCACACCCTTCTGGTGGCTATTCCTCTCATCCTTTGTTTCCATTCTGCTGGTCCTAACCATCTCTCCTGACCACCTCCCCTAGAGGTCTTCTTTGGGAATAGATGTCCTAGGCCAATAATGGCGAACCTTTTAGAGACCAAGTGTCCAAACTGCAACCCTCATGCCGTTAAGAGCCCCCTGCCTTACCCCAGACGGAGGAGGGAGGAAGTGCTCCCATTATTCTTCTGGGCAGGACCATGAGAGAAATGTCCTCGGGTGCAGTGGAGAGGGAGAAAGGAGCAGCCCCCTCCGGCACGCTCTGGCACATGTGCCACGGCTTCGCCAACATGGTTGTAGGCAATACAGAGTTTTAATATAAAGTGCCTGAGGGTTGAAAGATGAATTGGGGGGGTGGGGTGAGCCCAGTTTTCTCTGGATAGTCAGACTGAAAGTTGCTAAAACCCTGGGGACACCTGGACAGCAAGTTGCTGTCTCTGCCTCCCAGTGCCACCCCAGGACACTAAGGAAAATTCCTCTTGACTAAGAGTTTAAGGAGGCAGAACTAAACAGAGACAGGAAGTTTTCTGCTGAAGATATTTCTTTTTTCCAGTGTCAAAATACTAATGAGGGTCATTCCCCTCCCCCTTCTTTCTTCCTCTTTTTCCTCCTTTTTCTCCTCCCCAGTTTGGGGGACTAGGACTACTGGGCATTGGCTTGTGTTTGAAAATAGATGGAAGTGCCTTTACTGATTTTCTGGGGGCTTCGGTCTCATCATTCACTCAGCTGGTGGTTATCAGATATCTCTGCATTATCATTGGAAGCATCCTCTTGTTCCTTGGAATCTTGGGCTGCTGGGGAGCTGTGAGGGAAAACAAGAGCTTGCTGTTGCTGGTAGGTAGAAGGAAGAATTTGGATCTGAAAATTCTGCTGGTCTGAACCTGATTAGCATTTGATGACAAGTTCTAGGTTCCATTCCCATGTAGCTTTGGGCAGAAGAAGACTGTCATTAAGTCCTAAGAGTCCCTCTCCAATTCCTGCTAGTGCCTATCAGCTATTTTTCTCACAAATAAAATGATTTTTTTCTCATAAACAAAAAGTGACCCAGGACCCAAGGAGGATGGGTCAATGTAGTTCACCTCCTGCTAGAGAAATAGCATCATCTAGAATATCTTGCTTGATATTGGCAGCACTTACAATCCTTCAGTAGCACAGAAATAATACCTTAATACCTATTTAGCAAAAAGAATTAGTCAAAATAGGAAGCTGCAAGACCAAGCTTCTTCTCTCTAGAGGTCATGCCCAGCTGAGATCTTCTCTCCTCTGTCACCTGCCCCCTTCACTAGCTCTTAGTGTCCCAGAGTCCTTCTTCTCCACCTCCTAAACCAAACTTTGTTTTAAAAAGTTGATTTGAGGGGGCAGCTGGGTGGCTCAGTGGATTGAGAGCCAGACCTAGAGACGGGAGGTCCTAGGTTCAAAGTGGCCTCAGACACTCCTTAGCTGTGTGACCCTAGGCAAGTCACTTAACCCCCATTGCCTAACCCTTCCCACTCTTCTGCCTTGGAGCCAATACACAGTATTGACTCCAAGACGGAAGGTAAGAGTTTAAAAAATTTTAAAAAAAAGTTGATTTCAGGACATATTTTGTGCTTCTTGCTCCAGGACTAAAAGCTCCTAGGTATTGCTCTGGGGGAGCACATGTTAGAAGAAGGCAAGGCCTTTCTTTCTCTAGTGACAATTGTTATTTCTGAATTGCCTACATCTATCCCTATGGCCCTCTATGACTTTGAGGCATCTTTTAAAGTTTAGGTCAAGGAAATACACTATTTGGTTGACCATCTCCAGAATCTTGGTAGGAATGGTGTCATTCAAGAGACCAGTTGAGACATAAAGGATCTGGCCAACAGGCATATTTTTTCTTATTTATTCAGAAACAGTATTAACAATGAGTAGGACCCTACTGTAGGGGTCCTAGAAGTCAGTGAATGACAAAGAGCAGTGACCAGATCTCTTTTCCGCTAGTTCTTCATCATCATATTGATCATCTTCCTGGTCAAGATAGCAAGTGCTATGATCGTCCTGGCCTTCTCCTCAATTGTAAGTGTTTGGAGTTTGCTTCTTATTTATGGTGAGCGCAGGAAGACTGTCCCCTTTGTTTCCTTTTATATTTTTTAACTAATGGAAATATTTTGCTTTTTACATCACCTTCACTTCTGAAAATACCCCTCCCATTCTCCCAGTAAGCAATGTCTAAGAAGAAAAAAGAGAACAAGAGGGAAAAAAGGAATAATTCAGCAAAACTAACAGACTATACAATGTTCCACACTCATAGTGCCCCACTTTGGGAAAAATAAAGAGGGGATAGTGCATTTGCATTTTCTTCTCTGATTTTCAAGGTTGATATGCCTTAAAGGCTCTTATAGGGGGTAGCTGGGTGGCTCAGTGGATTGAGAGCCAGGCCCAGAGACGGGAGGACCTGGGTTCAAATCTGATCTCAGACACTTCCTAGCTGTGTGCCCTGGGCAAGTCACTTAACCCCCATTGGCTAGCCCTTACCACTCTTCTGCTTTGAAACCAATACATAGTATTGACTCTAAGATGGAAGGTAAGGGTTTAAAAAATTAAAATAAAATAAAAAAGGCTCTTATAGAAGGCTTGCTATAGGGAGAAGGTGGGATGACTGAGATTATGCATCAGGAGTTCGAGATCCTGGAAATCTGGGAGATGAGGAGACTTGTTGTGAAGGAAAGTTCTAGGGGAACAGCTAATAAAGGATGTGATAAATTGTGCCAGTGTTTCAACAAGGATATTTGGGAGTGCCAAGTTGCTAAGAATAGGGATGGAGGCAGAGAGCAGCCATTTTTATTATTATCTTACATGACTAGGTAGTAATTTATTCTCCAATGTACTTATTTCTTAAATCTTTAAAAATGAAAATTAATTCACATTCTGAGCTAGTTCTATTGTTTACAAATTTCTCTATGCGAGCTATTGTAACGAATCACTCACATTGCCTCTTAGTCTTATTTTCATTTATATTGTGGTAGTTATTGTATATATGGCTTCCCCAATTCTGCTTGTTTCATTTTGTATTTGTCCATATAAGTCTTTTTATGTTTCTCTGAATTCCTGAGATTCATTATTTTGATATGGCATACTGTACTATTCATAAATCACAATTTGTTCATTACTCCATCAACTGGCACTCCCTTTGTTTCCAATCACAAAAAGTTGCCACTAAAATGGTGAGAAAGCTTAGTATGGGGAGAACATGGCAGAGAATTCTGGACAAAATGGCTTTCTGAGTATAGGCGGACCACCCGGCCTTCACATACTGATCCAACAAAAGCTTGAAATGTGCACTAGATTGAATAATGGAACATAACAAGAAACTATATTAACTGACTTATTCTACCACAGAACTGCACCAAAAGTCAGCCCATGAACAACAGAAAAGGGGGAGCTCAATGCGGGCTCAGGCAAACAAGCCCGCGTCTTCCCAGGCTAACAGAGCCAAGTTAGTGGCATGTATACCGCTGTGTCCAGGGGCAAGAGTGGAAGACCCTTTGAGAAAGCTCCAGGGTTGTCAGGAGTCATAAAATCCAGAGCAGTGCAGCAGCCCTCAGACCTGAAAAGCCCAGGAGCCTAAGGCACTGAGGACCCAGTATCTTGTCCTGTATCCTCAGTAGCTTCAGTAGCTTCAGCAAGAATAGGCACCGAAGATCTAGTGATCTGAACCTCAGAGATTCAGGGGCCTAACCCTGGTAAGTGGACATCAACGTAGAACAACAAGGGACTTAATGTGAGCCAAGAAGGGCCGGCTACCCCACACAAAAGTGTTGCAGTGGACAGTCCTAGGACAAATCACTAACTCGGGAACTAAAGTTGGAGAGATGAATAAATCAAAGAAGACACTGACTAGTGTAAAAAAACATCATCAATTTATAGCTCTATCAGAATAAGGAGAAATCCTATAATAATTTCAAGCAAAGGGAAAAATGTTTCTCCACAAAGACTACATAAATACCTAGAGGAAATGAAGCAAGAGATTTTAAAATGAAATAAAAAGTATAGAGAGACTAAATAGCTTAGTAGAGAAAATGGAAAGTCTTACCTAAGAAATGAATTTCCTGAAGATGCCAATAGACCAAACAGAAATCAAGAGTTCACTGAAATAGGAAGAAATACCAATCCGAAGGTAGAAAAAGAAGAAAATGTACAACTTAGAATTTAAGAATCAAGAGACTCCTTGAAAACCAGGATTTTTAAAAAAATAAAAGTCTGTAAAACCATATTTCAAGAATAAATGAAAACTTTTCAGATTGATTAGAACCAGATGGCAAATACGCATCCACTGATGGTCACCTGAAAATAAATGGAAAAGTCCCAAGAATGTTACATCATAGCCAAAATCCAAAATCCAAAGTCCCCAAGTTAAAGAAAAAAATATTGTGAGCTTCTAGAAAGAAGCCGTTGATACACCAAGTTAGGATTACACAAGATCTGGCAGCTTCTGCTCAAAATCAGAGATCTTGGAATACAATATTTCCAAAGGATGAAGATACAGGCTTACAATCCAGAATACCTTACCCTGGAAAGCTGAATATAACTCTATAGGGGAAAACATGGATCTTTAATGGAATAGAAGACTTTCAAGTATTTCTCATGAAAAGATCAAAACTGAGTAGAAACTTTGAAAACCAAACAAAAGTTGAAGCCTAAAAAATAAATTTATTGTAGTATCTGGAAGAGGCTATCTGATGATGTAGGTCTAACATTTTAGTGGGAAGGAAGAAAAGAGTGTCCCTTTCAGAACTTTAATGTCTTCTATGGATATTGAAGGAGTTGACTAAGAAAAAAAAGGTCCTAGAGGTGGATTAGTTCTACTTCAGGGTTTTAAGAGGGGAAAGAGAAGGGAAAGTAAATGGAATATACTTGTGTAGAGGAAGAGTGGGGTATGACTTGCTATTTCTTATAATTGGAGAGGTGGGGAAGGGGAAGGGAAGAGAATAATCATTTATTAAGCATCTACTATGTGCAAAGCACCGTGCTAAGCATTTTGCAACTATCTCTTTTGGGAATCAAATTAACCTAATTTATCTGAACTAGACAAAGAGTAGTTAATATACAGAAACACAAAGAGTTTGATGCAGAAATAAATCACACTCAATAGAGTAACAAGCAAAGATGGAAAGGATGGTGTTAAGAGGAAGGATGATACTGAGGGAGGAATAGCTACAAACAAAACAAATATCCTTATCCTGGAGGGGAATCAAAAGGGGCAGAAAAAAAAGAGAAGAACTAGAATGTAAGGGGTGGCCATCAATTGTAGAGTGAGGAAATTGTGGCAAATGAAAATAATGGAATATGATCACATAAGAAATTTTAAAAGATAATTTCAGGGAATCCTGGATGGTATCAGTTGATGCAGCACGAAGTGAGTAAAATGATTTAGTTGTAAAGAAAAACAAGTTGGAAAACTTTAAGAAATCTGATCCATGCAGTGACCAATTATGGCTCCAGACGATCTATGATGAGGCATGACGTTTGCCTCTTGGCAGAGAGGTGATGGATTCTGGGTATGTTTTTGTATATGGCCACTTCATGAATCTTTCAAAGTTGACTTCCTTTACAATGTTAAATGAAGCCCCTTTGAAAGGCAATGTAATGACTAGCCACAAATTTCAGAGGATTTGTAATGTAACTCATGACAGAGAGGGATGGCCTCAGAGTGCAGATTTTCCTGGCTGATGGGGAAATTTATTTTGCTTAGTTATATGCTTTTATAACAGCGGTTTTGTTTTTCTTTCTCAATGAGGGGAGGGGAGAAAGGGAGAGAGAGAAAGAGAGAGAAAGCTGGTTTTCACTTGTTGAAAATAATAACAACATAAAAAAAGTTTTTTAAAGCCCTAACCTTCCATCTTAGAATCAATATTGTGTTCCAAGACAGAGGAATGGTAAAGATTAGGCAATGAGGGTTGAGTGACTTGCCTAGGGTCACACAGTTAGGAAGTGTCTGATCTCACATTTGAACCCAAGACCTCTCATCCGCTGAGCCACCCAGCTACCCCCTAAAATATTTTAAATGAGAAATTACAATGTTAAATCTTAGTGTTTTATCTGACTATTCTTATTTGTGTCAAGGTTTCCTTTTCTTTCTCTTGATTTTCAATGGGAAAGGGGTTTGGGAGGAGAGGTGGGCTTAACAATAGTAACATTTTAAAAATAGAGTCATTGAAACATTTTTTTTTAAACCCTTACCTTCTGTCTTGCAGTCAGTACTGCGTATTGGTTCCAAGACAGAAGAGTGGTAAGGGTAGGCAATGGGGGTCAAGTGACTTGCCCAGGGTCACACAGTTAAGAAGTGTCTGAGGCCAAATTTGAACATAGGACCTCCTGTCTCTAGGCCTGGCTCTCAATCCACTGAGCCACCCAGCTTTAAAAACTCATGGAAAAGAGCAGAAGAAAGTTTAGAAGAAAGCATAGACAAGCAGATCATTTTCAAAAGTAAAGTATAGAATTACTGTATACTTTAAAAAAGCAAATAGCATGAAATGAAGATTTGTGGTTTCATATGCAATCTTCTTTTTGTATTAAACTGAGACTACAGATATGCTCTTTTTTGGTATTTAAGTTCAGAATTAAAAGTAAAATTTAAAAAAGAACACTGTGACAATAAGACATTTGTGGAGAGAGAGTGGGGAGCGCTTGTGGGGAAGAGATGCCAAAGGGCTGTAAGGCATGAGGCTGAAGTTGTGTGGTATTTTGCTTTGGGTCCCCTTGGCCTGTGTTGTCATCACAGTGTGAGGGAGGGTGTCCATGGCTATCTACAACAGTCTGAATTGTGGCTTGTTGGGTCTGGCACTTCCACCCAGAATGAACTAGTTTGGGGAGCTAAGCAATGAAGTCAAATCCAGTGTAATCTAGGGACTACCTAGATTATTCTGGCTAATCTGGTTTCTAGTTCTTGCCCCTGAAGCAAGCTACTCAGGAGGCATCAGACATTCCTTAAATGGTGCCATGGAGGACAAGTGAAGGAACTAAGGACAGTTGTATCTGGATGTACTCCTGGAATCTCTGCTTGATCCTGTGCCATTTAATATCTTTATCAATGACTAGGATAAAGTTATAGGTGACTTGGTCATCACATTTGCAGATGATATAAAGCAAAAGGGACCATTACTCCAGTAGATGGAATAATTAGAAGCTGAAAAGACCTTGATAGGTTAGAACCCTGGACCAAGTCTAATAAGATGAAATTCAATGGAGGTAAGTATAAAGTCTCATAAACATGCTTTGTAAGTACCGAATGGAGAGGTACAGTTAGACAGCAGCATATCTTAAATATATCTGGGGGTTTAGTGAACTCCAGCTCAGTCTGAGCCAATGCTGTGATATGGTGGCCAAAAGAGCAAATGTAATCTTGAGCTATGTGAAGAGGTATATACTTAGGGGGCACCTGTCCCCTCATACTCTGCCCTGATCAGACCCCATGTGAAATGGTGCATTTTTTTGGTGGGGGGGGGCACTACAGTTTAAGAGGGACATTGATAAGCTGGATAAAATGTTCAGAAGACAACCAGGGTGGCAAAAAGCCTCCAATACAAGATCATTTGAAGGAAATGAAGTAATACTTGATCAGGAGAAGACACACGAGAGCTTTAAAAAAATTCTTAAAGGATTGTCTTTTTGAAAAGAAACTGGACTTGTTGTGTTTGGCCCCAGAGGGCAGAAGTAGGAATAATAAATGGAAATGATCAAGAAGCAAATTTAAACTTGATGTATGAGAAAATTTCCAAACAACCAGAGCTGTCTAAAAGTAGAATTGCCTGCCTCAGTTAGTAGTGGGTTCTCCCTCCTTGGACGTCCGCAAGCAGAGCCTGGATGACCCATGTTGGGTTGACCACAAACATCTAAAATGTTTGTTGTACCTGGAGAGACTTATATAAGCTGATGCAAAGTGAAGTCAGTAGAACCAGGAGAATACTGTATACAGAAACAGAAATATCATATGATGATCAACTGTGAAGGACTAAACCATTATCAGCAAAACAAGGTTCTAAGAGAACCTCAAGGGACTCATGAAAGAAAAAAGAACAACACTATCCATAGACAAAGAAGGAATCTACTTGCAGATCAAAGCATGCCATCCTTCTCTTCCTCGAGTTTTTTAAATTGTATATGTGATATATATCTTCAGTCACACCATGAAAAATAGGGAAATATATATTGCATGAAAGCATTGCTATAGCCAATATCAAACTATTTACTACTAGTGTGGGGAGGAGAGGGAGGGAGAAAATCTGAATAGCAAAATGTCAGAAAACAATTGTCAAAAATTGCTTCTACATGTAATTGAAAAAAAATTCAATTAAAAAAAGAAAAGGCAACTAGTTAGCATGGTAGATAGATCACTAGGTCTGGAGTTGGAAAGACTGGGTTAAAATCTGGCCTTAGATATTTCTCTGAACAAGTTACTTAACCCTAATTGCCTATCCTGTGCCACTCTTCTTTCTTTGGAGTAATACTAAGGCAGAAGGTAAAGGTTTAAAAAAGAAGAAAGAAAGAAAGAAAGAAAGAAAGAAAGAAAGAAAGAAAGAAAGAAAGAAAGAAAGAAAGAAAGAAAGAAAGGAAGGAAGGAAGGAAGGAAGGAAGGAAGGAAG
>NC_058130.1:709670378-709680362 GCF_016433145.1 Gracilinanus agilis
GAAAGAAAGAAAGAAAGAAAGAAAGAAAGAAAGAAAGAAAGAAAGAAAGAAAGAGAAGAAAGAGAAGAAAGAAAGAGAAGGAAAGAAAGAGAGGGAGGGAGAGAAAGAAAGAGAGAAAGAAGAAAAAAGAAAGAAAGAAAGAAAGGAAGGAAGGAAGAAAGAAAGAAAAAAAGAAAGAAAAAGGAAGGAAGGAGACTTGTTTTCAAATTTGGTACGGATAAAATGATTGCATAAATAGATTTCTTTTCCATCTCTTAAAATTCTGTGATCCTGTGGGTTAGGTCCTAAAATCGCTACACCCCCACATCCAGATGTAGTGATTAGGGAATTGCTTAAGGAAGGGATGGGCAAACTACGGCCTGGATCTGGCCCATGGGGAATAGTTTGCCCAACACTGGTTAGGAGATACATGGGTGCTATCTTCAAAAACTGAGGGTGTATCTTTGGAAGAGGGAGGTGATATTTCCAATGACTTTGGAGTTTAGAACTAAGACCAATAAAAAAGCAAATTCTGGCTCCGCAGAAGGAAGAGCTTTGTAATCACAGAGCTGTCCAATAAGCATAGAGCTCTTCCATCTTTGGAAGTATTCAAGTACCCTGTCAAGGTCCCCTCAGCCTCCAACAGAGATACATCAAAGAGACTAGGGATGGACTCAGAAAGTATTGCTCAGGACATGGCTGTCTCTGACTTTGTGACAAAGAGTCATTATCATCCAAACCCAGTGATGTTTTCTGTGCCTAAGATCTTGGGCAGCTTGTACTACTGCCCACTGCATAGAATACACGTATACATCAGGAAATCAGATGCAAATCCACAGAGGGACAGAGTTATCAAAGAGTACCCTCAGAGCTGTGAAGAAAACTTCTCTGCCACAAAAAGGTTTCCCTTTGAACTCTCAGACTCTTATCCACACTGTTTAGTGGAAATTAGCTCAGAGGCTCAGGGTCTTCCTGCTTCTTCATAGGCTGTCCATAAGCAACCTCCAAATAGGAGATTCAGGACAATTGCCTTGGAAGAACAAATAGCAGCTGCCGTTTCCCCACAGCTCAACTCCCCTGCCTTGATGACAAAGAAGCTATAGATAGAGCAGGAGTTCTTAATTTGGGGTCTGGTAACTTAAAAAATATTTGATGCCTGTTTCAACATAACTGGGTTTCTTTTCTAATCTTATGCATTTTATTTTATGCATTTAAAAACATTATTCTAAGAAGGGGTCCATAGGTTTCAATGGACTGCCAAAGAGGTCCAGGACACAAAGGCTGAGAACCTTATTCTGGAGAGTATTTCTGCATCGGGTGAGAGATTGGACTAGATATTACCTCTTATGAAATCAAAGGCTCCATGAAAATTAGCTCAGAGGCTCAGGCTGAAAAAAGCGTGTGAGCATTAATCTCTGTACTCTGGCTGAATTCTAGGGCATTTGGCCTCCCTGAGGTTCTCTCTTTAATGTTTTAAACCAGACATTGTGCAGTATACTAATTTTCTGTCTTTGGAGGCTTGGTAATGTTGTCTCATGAACAGCAGCCACATCAGAGAGGTGGATTGTGAAACGACTAAACGACTGCTGTCCACAATTCATGGGGATGCCTCGGGGTGGGGGGAAGATAGCTTAGTGGGCAGAACATTGGAGAATGAAGAATCAGAAGAGGCTCTTTCAACGTTCTCACTGACTTAAGGAATTCCTCTATTACTGTCCCTCCATCTCCTATATTCTTTTTCACTCTTTTCAAAATGAGATGCTGGCCTTCCCCAATAATGATGGAAGGGTACTTCAGCACTTCTAAAGAGCCATGATTTCATCAGGGGCTCAGTGGACACTCTGTTCATGGATCCAGATCATCCGACCACTCCGTGCCTTAATAAACAGTATCATAAACTGTCCTTCCTTGGGGATACAAAGAAAGGCAAAGGCCAGTCCCTGCCCTCAAAGAGCTGATGATTGAACGTCGGAGACAAGCGAGCTGTATATTGGAAAAAATAAAAATGAGAAATAATTAATTAGCCTCAGGAAGTCACTGGAATGAAGAAGGGTTGGGGAAGGCTTCCTGTAGAAGGTGGGATGTTAGCTGGGACTTAAAAGGAAGCCAGGGAGGTCAGTGGTGTGCGTTTTAAAATGGTCCAAGTCCTGGAAGACTATATCTCCCAGGGCTCCCTACCATGACTTGAGGGATAGAGTTCCAGGCATGGGGGGACAGCCAGAGCTGAGGGATGGAGTGACTTGTTCATGGAACAATCAGGAGGCCAGTTTTATGTTTTGGGGGAGGGAGGGTCAGATATAAAAATGCCTGGAAGAGCAGGAAAAGGCTAGGTTAGGAAGGGCTTTGAATGCTAAATGGAGCATTTTGTATTTGCTCCTGGAGGTGACAGGGAACCAACCACCAAGGTTTATGGAGCAGAGGGTGATGTGATCAGACCTGCATTTGAGGAAAATCATTTTAGTGGCTGAATGGATTGGAATGGGAAGGGACTAGAGGCAGAGAGACACATTACTGTGCTATTGTAATAAAGCAGGCATGAAGGGATGACAGGCTGCATTTGCATGGTGGCGATGTCAAAGTAGGGAAGGGGCCCTATTCAGGAGATATGACCAAAGTGACATCAGTAGGCTCTGGCCCCAGGAGGCAGCTGGGTGGCTCAGTGGATTGAGAGCCAGATCTAGAGACGGGAGGTCCTGGGTTCAAATCTGGCCTCAGACACTTCCTAGCTGTGTGACCCTGGGCAAATCACTTAACCCCCATTGCCTAACCCTTACCACTCTTCTGGCTTGGAGCCAATCCATAGTATTGACTCCAAGATGGAAGGTAAGGGTTTAAAAAAAAAGAATTGTACTAAGACAGAAAGGAAAGGCTATTTAAAAAAAATGGGCTCTGGGCCCCAGATGGGAGTTGAAAGGTAGTGAGGAATCCAGGATGTGAGCTAGAGGGGCAGGGATTCTGGTATTGTCCTCTCCAGTAATAGGAAAGGTAGGAGGTAGGGAGGTTTTAGGGAGAAAGATAATGACTTCTGTTTTGGACATACTGATTTTAAATGCCTTTTGGACATCCAGCTAGAGAGGTCTCAATGGCAGTTTGAGATGTGAGATTGGGAGTCAGCAGAGATGCTAGGGCAGGAAATAACCATTTAAGAATCATCAGCACAGAGACAGTAATTCAATCAGAGAGAGCAATTAAATCCAGGGGAGCTGATGAGATCACCAAGTGAGGTGGATTGAGGGAGAAGAGAAGGAGGCTTAGGACAGAGCCCTGAGGGACATCTACCGGTAGAAGGCAATATTTGGAAAAGGATTGAGCCCAGGAGAGAGAGTAGGAGTGGTCAGATAGGTAGGAGAAGAACCAGGAAAGAGGGGGTGTTCCAAAACCTTAGGAAGAGAGTATTAAGTAATGGGGCATGATCATCAGCATCAAAGTCTACAGGAGAATGAAGATTGAGAAAAGGCCAAAAAATATTTTAAAATCTAATTAATTAATTAAGAATTTTTCCCCCATGGTTACATGATCCCTTAGTATCAATTCTAAGACACAAAAGTGGCAAGTGCTAGGCAATTGGATTTGGTAACTAAGAAATCATTAATAATAACTTTGGAGGAAAAAGTCTTGGTGGATTTTAAGGTT
Organism: Gracilinanus agilis; assembly: GCF_016433145.1. Classification (NCBI taxonomy): domain Eukaryota; kingdom Metazoa; phylum Chordata; class Mammalia; order Didelphimorphia; family Didelphidae; genus Gracilinanus; species Gracilinanus agilis. Next base: position 709,673,991 of record NC_058130.1, read on the forward strand.
AGAAGCCTCAGTTTCCTCATTTGAGAAATGGGGATAATAATAGTACCTACATCTTGAGGTTATTGTGAAGGTAAAATACAATAGAATTTGTGACAATAAAATGAAAAAAAAACCCAACCTTACCTTCTTTCTTAATATCAATTCTTTTTTTTAACACTTACCTTCCATCTCAGAATCAATACCATGTATTGGTTCTAAGGCAGAGGAGCAGTAAGGGCCAGGCAATGGGGGTTAAGTGACTTGCCTAGCTAGGGTCACACAGCCAGGGCGTATCTGATGCTAAATTTGAACCCAGAACCTCCTGTCTCTAGTCACTGATCCACCTAGTTGCCCCCTTAGTCTCAATTTTTTTTCAATTCATTCATTTATTTAGTTAATATAGAATATTTTTTTCCATGGCTACATGATCCCTTAGTATCAATTCTAAGACACAAAAGTGAAAAGGGCTAGGCAATTGGAGTTAAATGACTTTTGCAGGGTCACACAGTTAGGAATAAGGTAGCATTTGTAAAGTGCTTTGCAAACCTTAAAAGTGCTATATAAGTGTTAGCTATTATTATCTAATGTAGAGCTGGTTGGAGAATAGGCATTTAACATAGTCATTGCTGAATTAAATTGTAATCATTTATGGTAACTTCTATTTCTTTATCCCCAGTATCTTTGGGGGCTCAAGTCTGACCTTTCACAAAGGCTTTTCATGATCCCCAGGATGCTCATGCTCTTCTTCCCTTTGAAATGACCTTTTGCTTACTCTGAAGATATATATGTCTATAACTTTATCTTAAACCTTTACTGTCTGTCTTAGAATCAGTACTGTGAAGCATATGAGAAAGTGTTCTAAATCTCTAATAATTAGAGAAATGCAAATCAAAACAATTCTGAGGTATCACCTCACACCTAGAAGATTGGCTAAAATGAGAGAAGTGGAGAGTAATAAATGTTGGAGGAGATGTGGCAAAACTGGGACATTAATGCATTGCTGGTGGAGTTGTGAACTGATCCAACCATTCTGGATGGCAATTTGGAACTATGTTCAAAGGGCTATAAAAGAATGCCTGCCCTTTGATCCAGCCATACCATTGTTGGGTTTGTACCCCCAAAGAGATCATAGATAAACAGACTTGTACAAAAATATTTATAGCCATGCTTTTTGTGGTGGCAAAAAACTGGAAAAGGAGGGGATGTCCTTCAATTGGGGAATGGCCGAACAAATTGTGGTATATGCTGGTGATGGAATTCTATTGTGCGTAAAGGAATAATAAACTGGAGGAATTCCATGTGAACTGGAAAGACCTCCAGGAAGTGATGCAGAGTGAAAGGAGCAGAGCCAGAGAACATTGTACACTGTGGTAAAATAGAATGTAATGGGCTTCTATATTAGCAGCAATGCAATGACCCAGGACAATTCTGAGGGATTTATGGAAAAGAACGCTACCCACATTCAGAGGAAGAACTACAGGAGTAGAAACACAGAAGAAAAACAACTGCTTGAACACATGGGTTGAGGTGGACATGATTAGGGATGTAGACTCGAAACTACCACACCAATGCAACTATCAACAATTTGGAAATAGGTCTTGATCAATGTTAAATCTGATTAATGTTAAATTGATCAATCAATTTCTACATGTTAAAACCAGTGGAAATGCACATCGGCCATGGAAGGGGGGGAGGTCAGGGGTTGAAGGGGAAAGTAAGAACATGAATCATGTAACCATGTTAACTTTTCTAAAAAATAAAAATTATTAAATGTTAAAAAAAAGAATCAATACTGTGTATTGCTTCTGAGGCAGAAGAGTGGTAAAGGGCAGCCGACAGGGGTTAAATGACTTGCCACCTAGCCACCCCAACTGTGCTTCTTATTTCCTTATTTGTATAAATCTTGGTTCTCACCTGTAGAATATGAGCTCCTTGAGGACTTAGGAATGTTTTCTGTGTCTCTGTGTCTGTGGAACTGAATTAAGAATTGAATTACTGAAATCATTGGCTCTCAGAGAGGATGCTGTGGAGATTAAAATTAATATGCAAAAGCTAAGTATTATATTTTTAAAAGTTTATTAATAATAACTAAAGTAAAAAGCTACCCCAAACCACCCAGCCCACTTGTGTAAGAAGAGAGGATGAGAGAGGCAGAGCTTATATAAATGTGACTACACAACGTGGTTAAAAGGAATTTTGGGAAATACTGAGGGACTTCTGGGGGATGAAGTCTAAGGATTCAAAATCTCCATTGATACAATGCTCTGTTGCTTTGATCCAATTCAATAAATATTAATTAAGTGCCGTTTCAAAATTTTAATTAATTAAATTAATTCATTGCAAGTGCTGGTTGTGATGTATTTGTTTAAGACCATCATGTGTCGTTATTCAAATCAGTACCTTCCTCCCAGGCAAACCTGCTGTTTGCACATATTAATTCCTGGGCCGTCAGCACGCTACAGGAGGACTATGGCAAGGAAGAAGGCATCACAAAGATGTGGAATAACACCATGCAGGAGGTAAGCCAAGGGTGTCTCTCTGGTGGTCAAGCATGGAGGGAATGTCCCAGCCTGACCTCAAAGGCTATTGGACACTGATGGAAAGAGCCCTGCCTGATGGTCACCGGCCTGGGGGCAGCTGGGTGTCTCAGTGGTTAGAGAGCCAGGCTTGGAGTCAGGAAGTCCTGGGTTCAAACTTGGCCTTAGATACTTCCTAGTTGTACAATCTTAAGCAAGTCACTTGACCCCTCCTGCCTAGCCCATACTTCTCGTTTGCCGGGACCTGATACTTATTATTGATTCCAAGATAAAAGGTAAGACCTTTTATTGTTATTATTTTTTTTAAAGCTTGAGTCACTTAACCCCCATTGCCTAGCCCTTACCACTTTTCTGCCTTGGAACCAATACTTAATATTGATTCTAAGGTGGAAGATAAGGGTTTAAAAAAAAACACTTGTTCTTTTCTCCTTTGCTACTACTAATATAACCAGATTGAAACTTTAGTAATAGATACACAATAGGTCTACGAGGCTCCAGCTCTTTCTGAGAAGTTATGGACCCATAAATCATTTTTTCTTTCCTCTTAGCTGCAGTGCTGTGGATTCAACAACTATACTGACTTCAATGGCTCTAAATACCAGACTCAAAGTGGCGGCTTCTATCCTGTCTTTTGCTGCAAAGAAAATGTTCTTTGCCAGGAGTCTGGCATTGCTGATGACAAGAAGGTAAAGTACGGAGGCTTAAGACTAAGTTTCTAATAAAACAGTTAATTTTTTTCAAAAGAAAAAGGTAGTATAACTCTCCCTCCCAGGCTGTACTTTGTTTCCTGATCTGGATTCTGCTGCTTATTGTCCTGGCTGGGCATGCTGACTCGAGGCTTCCTGGTTTGGGGTGGGAGAGGGGGAAGAGGAGAGAGGAAGAATTCAGAAGAGCCAAGAATTCTTTTCTAGATTGAAGGCTGGAGAATGAGCCAAGACTAGCTAGCAAGGCGTCTGAAGCAGACATGGGGGCAAAACTAGGTTGCCAAAAAAAAAAAAATCGATGAAGGGTGGCAAGAAACAAAGGTCGGGACATGTCCTGAGTTAGCTATTTGATGTGAGGCAGGAAAGAAAATATTGATCAGGGGCAGCTAAGTGGCCGAGTGGAGAGAGAGCCAGATCTGGAGTTGGGTTAGAAATGAAAATATTTGGGCCATGATCCTGAGCTGAAGAATCCAACTTTATTTTGTGGGTAAATGCAGTCAGAAGTCTCACCATGCCCAGCCTGTGGCAAAGACCTCATTTACAGGTTCAACAATTTGTTTTATAGGCTTGTGACAGCTAATTAATGTAGGTGATTAACAAGACCAAAGGTTCAGAGTATGGTTAGAAACAGATAACATTTTGGTAACATTTGCTAAGAGTTAAAGTCTAGTACAAGGTTAAGGTAAGTTACCTTATAAAACATTTTAATTAATCTTATAACTACTAGCCTGTTACCATCACATTGATTCTGGGGGGAAAATGTAAAGATAAGTCAGAGGAGCCTAACTTGGTAATAAAACTGAGGAATCTTCCAGGATCAAATAACACCTGGATCCGCCAAGGTTGTTTTCCGGGACAAGTAGGTGACTCAGTGGGTAGAGCACCAGGCCTAAAGATGGGATATTCTGGATTCAAATCTGGCCTCAGACACTTCTGGATGACCCTGGGCAAGTCACTTAACTCCAATTGCCTAACCCTGCCTCAGAACTGAAACTTAGCATTGATCCTAAGAAAGTAAGGGTTTAAAAATAAATGTATTGTTATTGTTTTTCCCTGTTATAGTAAAAAATCAAGTGCAGTTAAGCAGTTCAGTGGTTATAGAGCCAGACCTGGAGACAGGGGAACCTGGGTACAAAGCAATGGGGGCAGACAGCAGGCAGTAAGGGCAGTAATAGGAACAAGACCCTTCTACTCTAAAATCTTGTATTTCTCACCAGTTAGCACTAGTTAAATATCAACTGCAAAACCCACAGTTTCAGCATCAGTCAAGCACGAATCGCAGATGGATCAGTTTCCCATCCTGTGTACTTGGTACAAAACATTCTATAAGGGGCATCAGCTTTGTGCCTAATCTGTTTTATTAATGACTTATATTCTTCTATAGTTACTTTAGTTCAGAACTATAAGACATAATTCATTACCTATAGTGGTTCTCCAATGTATTGCCTCCCCTCTCCCCATATTCTCATTCCGGAAGGGCAGCGAGATCTCTCACATTGATAAATGATGACAAGGTGGACAATGAGGAACAAGGGACCTGCACACTGGGGAGGAAACCTCCAAACCCACGCATGCTCCTTATGCCCTATGACATGTCAAACACCCAAAAAACACCTTCATCCGAATTTGGCCATGCCCCTTTTCCAGGGTTTTCGGGAGAGGTAAAGATTTCTCTGGAAAGGGAGATGACTAGCTGAGACCCTAATAAATATGCCAGCCCTGATCCGTGGTGGGGTAGAGCTGCTTCTCTATATCTGGGGCTGCTATCCCATCACCTTGAGGGCTGCTACTCCATCAGCCCAGGGCTATAGGGCTGCTATTCCACACTTGGAGCTGCTTCTCCCCATGTAGAGTGCTGCTATTTCATCAGCTTCCAGAGAGGCTACTCTACTAGCTTCTGGGCTTCTCCATCACCCCTAAGGCTACCTGATTAGCTTCCAGACCATTCCACATGCTTTTAGGCTATTATAACACTATAAACCTCTTCTTCTTCAAATAAAATTCTTTTCTTATTTCTGGATTGAATGGAGTTTGGGTCTCCCATTCTTCTTCTTTTTTTTTTTAACCCTTACTTTCCTTCTTAGATTCAAAACTGTGTATTGGTTCCAAGGCAGGAGAGCAGTAAGGGTCTTGACTTGCCCAGGGTCACACAGCTAGGAAGCCTCTGAGGCCAGATTTGAACGCAGGACCTCCCGTCTCTAGGTCTGGCTCTCCATCCACTGAGCTACCCAGCTGCCTCCTGGATCTCCCATTCTTGGGGCAAGATTCTGCTACAAACTTGGGTGTTTTTCTCCCATAACAAAGTCTAGAGTCAATTATGTTATAGTTGTGTGACCCTGGGCAAGTCATTTAACCTCCACTGCTTAGTCCTTATTGCTCTTCTGTTACTTAATATTGATTTTTGACAGAAGGTAAGAATTTTTTAAAAGTACAAAATCAAATGTTATGATTTGCTTAGGGGTAGAGAAGAAAATATTGATCTATTAATTTTTTTCCTCCTAGGGATGCTTGTATAAACTGAAGAGGTCCCTGCAAAAGAACAAAAAGTTGATTGGAGGTGTTGGTTTGGGAATTTTAATCTTTGAGGTATTCGTTTTCTTCTTATGAAATTTTGTCTGTGTTTGCCAAAGAAACTGTTGGAGATGTGTTTAGTTGGAGATCTTAGGAATGAGTCCATTGATTTTCTGCCTTGTACTTATGAAATTTTCAGCAGTACTGAAAGAATAGGAACTGGAACTTCAGATTAGCACAGACAGCTTCTCGAGGTTGGAGAAATAGGCCAAATAAAGTGGAATATTATCAAAAATCAAAATAGGCCCTGTGGAAGACAAACTATTATTTAGAATTGATTGTTGCCTCTTCCTGAGTTTTAATAACCTAATATTCAGAGGCCCAAATCCTGCCTAAACTATAGGAGCTTTGAGATATACAATTACGTACTTTAAAAATCAAAAGGGGGCAACATAATATGATGAAAAGCATGCTGGATTTGAAGTTAGAAGACTTGTATTGTTGTCTCTGCTATTTACCACCTATAAGATCTTGGGCTTTGTCTCTCTGGACCTCAGTTTCCTCATCTGGATTGCACTGGATTCCCTCTGAAATTCCTTTTCTTTCTTTCTTTCTTTCTTTCTTTCTTTCTTTCTTTCTTT
>NC_058130.1:709682813-709732388 GCF_016433145.1 Gracilinanus agilis
GACAGAGGAGAGAGGAGAGGAGGGAGAGAGGGAAAAAGAAAGAGAGAGAGAGGAAGAGAGAGGAGGGAGACAGAAAGAGACAGAGAGACAGACAGAGGGAGAGACAGAGAGACAGAGAGAAAGAGAGACAAAGAGACAGAGAGAGAGAGGAGAGAGACAGACAGACAGACAGACAGACAGACAGACAGACAGAGAGAAGAATATTCTAGGCTATCAGGCGGTTTAGTGGTGGATTGAGAGCCAGAGACAGGAGGTCCTAAGTTCAAATCTGGTCTTAAACACTTCCTAGCTGTGTGACCCTGGGCAAGTCACTTATCCCCCATTGCCTAGCCCTTATTACTCTTCTTTTTTTTTAAGTTTAATTAATTAATTAAGAATATTTTCCCATGGTTACATGATTCATGTTCTTTCCCTCCCCTCTTCCTACCCTCCTCCCGTAGCCAAAGAGCAATTCTACTGGGTTTTACATGTGTCATTGATCCAGACCTATTTCCATATTATTAACATTTGCACTAGGGTGATCATTTAGAGTCAATATCCCCAATCATATCCCCATCGAACCATGTGATCAAGCAGTTGTTTACTTCTGCATTTCTACTCCCACAGTTTTTTCTCTGGATGTCCTTATCTTACTTATACAGTATTGATTCTAAGACAGAAGGTAAGGATAAAAAAAAAAAAGAATATCCTGGGCATAGAAGTCATTCTATGTCAGGGGATGGATGTAAGAGATAGAATATCATATAGAATATCATATATGAGGTGCAGCAGGAAGGCTAGTTTGAATGGATAACCTTTATCAAGTTGCCTACTATCTCAGGGAGGGGATAAGAGAAGGAAGGAGGCAGAGAATCTGGAACTCAAAGTTTTAAAAAAAATGTTTAATATTGTTTTTATATGCAATTGAGAAAAAAAGTGTTATTTTTTTCAAAGACCAGTTTGACTGGCACATAGAGAATGTGTAGAAGAGTCCTGTGTGAAGGTGTAAGAGTAAGCCTTAAAAAGCCAGCTGGCAACAAACTTCCCAAACATTGCTAGTGCTTTCTCCTGTTTAGGGTTTTCAGTGCCAACCAAGCTTGTGCTTTATCTCAGAGGCAAAAGGGAATTATTGGGATTTTTTCAAGGGGGAGAGGAAGGGTTCAAACCAGTCAAACCAGTGCTTCAGGAATATGAATTTGGCAGTTATGTGGCAGATAGATTGAAAAGGGAAGAAAATGTAGGTGAGGAGACCAATTGCTAGACTGTTGGCATAGGTAAAGGTGATGAGGGCTTGGATTATGGTGGTGCCATGTAAGTGGAGAGAAGATTGAAAAGGGAAGAAAATGTAGGTGGGGAGACCAATTGCTAGACTGTTGGCATAGGAAAAGGTGATGAGGGCTTGGATTATGGTGGTGCCATGTAAGTGGAGAGAAGGGGACATATATGAGAGATGTTATAGGCACAGAATCCACAGAACTTGGCAACTGAATGGTTGGAGGTGGAGCCAGGGAGTAACAACAAGTTTCTAAGCCTACAATGACTGGAATGTGCCATTAATAGAAATATGGAGGACAGGAAGAGGAAAAGACCTGGGGAGGAAAGATAATGAGCTCTACTATGGAGACTTTGAGATTGAGACTCCTGTGGGACATCTAGTTGGAAATGTCTAATAGGCTCTCAAAAGAGAGTACAGTTATTTATATAGAGGTGGGACTCATTGGCAATGAGATGATTATGGGAACCATGAGATTATAGAGATGGAGAATCTAGAGAGTAAGAGAAGATGTTGGTTCAGGATAAAGGCTTGGGGGTAGACCCATAGTTAGTGAGTAGGATAATGATATTGCAAAGGAGACTGAGATGGTGTGATCAGACTGGGAGGACAACCAATAAAGAACAAAGTCAGTATCTAAGAGGAGAAGGTGGTCAACACTGTCAAATTCTGCAGAGGTTGACGATGAAGACTGAGAAAACACCCTCAGATTTGGCAATTAAGAGATCTCTGTTAATTTTAGAGAGCATAGCTTCAGTTGATGAGCTGATGAGAATGAGGTTGGAAGTCAGATTTCAGAAGAGGATTAGAGAAGAAGAATTTGCGGGGGGACTGAATGTAGACAGTATTTTTAAGGAGTATGATTGGGAAGGAGTGAAAGGAGGAATATAGGATGATAGCAGGCAATAGGAGGATTTAGTGAGTTTCTTAAAGATGAAAGAGACTTGGGAGTCTTTGTAGGCAGCAGGGAAGGAACCAAGAAGGGGAAGAGTGTTAAGGAAAGAGCGGGGATGAGGGGGCAGCTGAGTAGCTCAATAGATTGATTCTAAGAAGGTAAGGATTAAAAAAAAAGAGTGGGGATGAGAGTGGCAACCTACTGGAGAAGACAGGAGGGGGAAGAAATTAGGGTACATGTAGAGGATTTGGCCTTGGCAAGGAGAAAAATGATCTTTCATTAGAGCTTGGAGTGAAAGAAGAACTACTGGAAGGATGATTTCAGGCAGGTATAAGATAGAGAAGGAATAAAGAGGCAGTTCTCAGAGAATGGCTGAGAGGGAAGATTGAAAATAGTGGAGAGGGAAAACTTCCAGAGGAGACGAGAAGGATAGAATCAAGAGCATAAATAGAGGGGTTCACCTTGGAGAAAAGAGCCCTCTCTTCAGAGACTGGAGCAAAGAAGGAGAAAATTAGTATTAATGTCAAGTGGTATCAGTATATAATATAGGAAAGAAGAGGGAGATCACAGCAAATGTCTTTTGTTTTCTCATTAAAGTAAAAGAATGGTCTGCATATTTACAATATAAAAATACGATTATTATTTTAAAATTCCATACCTTCTGTTTTAGAATCAATTCTAAGTATTGAAGACCAGTAAGGGCTAGACAGTTGTAAGGGCTAGGCAATTGGGGTTGAGTGATCTGCCAAAGGTCATGTAGCTAGGAAGTGTCTGAGTTCAGATTTGAACCCAGGCTTGGCTGTCTATCCACTGAGCCACCTAGGTTGCCCTGCTATTATTATTATTATTATTATTATTAGTAGTAGTAGTAGTAGTAGTAGTAGTAACCATTAGATGATGAGCCCCTTGAGTATAGGACTGTCCTTTTGACTTTCTTTGTAATGTTTCACACAAGGCTTGGCATATAGTAGACAATAAATGTTCATTGACTGTTTGGAAAGGGAAGAAAGTGAAGCCAGAACTTGTTTTCCATGGGCATAGCCTTTGCCTCTCTAGGGCAGTGGTGTCAAACTCAAATAAACTGAGGGTCACCAATCCAGACATATGGATCCCTGCTGCAGGGTATTGACTTAATTTTAAAAAGTAGTGTTATCTACATTTTGTTGTATTTTTATTTTCTTTGTTAAATATTCCCCAGTTACATTTAAAATTTGGTTCTGGAGGCACTTGGGAATGTTGGTTATGTGTTTGTTGTTTCTTTTAGATATTATTCCTTATAGCATTTCTACGCTGATCATTTCATTTGAGAATTATTGAAGTATGGAGCTAAATCACAGAACTTACATTTAAATTAAATTCAGCAAACATTCATTAAGTATGCGAGGAACCGTGTGAGGTACTGGAGATACAAAGTAAAAAACAGAACCATCTCCTTCCTAAAGGACCTTATATTGTACTGGCAGGAGTAGGGGAACAACATGTACACAAATAAGTATATTATTCATGGAAACTCAGTAGGGAAAAAGCATGAATACCCAGGAGGCTGAGGAAAGGGTTCACAGAGGACATAAAGCTGAGCCATAAAGGAAAACAAAGTTCCTCAGAGGCAGAGATGAATGATTGCAGTCCAAATACGTCCAGGAATCAGTCTATGCAAATAGAGGCTGGGGACAGTGCAGAATTCAGAGAACAGATTTGTAGTCCAGGTTTCCTAGAGTATAGAGTTTATCAAGGGGAGTTTGTTGTTGTTGTTCAGTCGTTTCAGTCATATCTAACTCTTTGTGACCCCATTTGGAGTTTTCTTGGCAAAGATACTGAAATAGTTTGCCACTTCCTTCTCCAGCTCATTCTACCGAGGCAAACGAGGTTAAGTGTTTTGCCCAGGGTCATACAGCTAGGAAGTGTCAGAGGCCAGATTTGAACCCAGGAAGATGAGTCTTCTTAGTTCCAAGCCCAGTGCTCAAGGCGAATAGTAGAAGATAATTTGGAAAAGATAGATGGGAGCCAGATCACGGAGGACCTTCAACACCATGGAGTTTATATTTTATCTTGGCATCAATGGGGAGCCAGTAAATTTGAGAGGGTTGAGGATAAGAATGGGCTGGTGCAACATGGTGAGACTCATTCCTTAGATAGATTACTTTGGCAGCTGTGTAGAGCATACCTTTGAGAGTGGGGGTTTTGGGGGTGGGGGGCTAGAAGCAGAAAGACCATTAGGAAAGTACTACAATAGCTTGGCCTGAATTAGGTGGTGGTTTTGTAAATGGAGACACTGGAGAAAAGGAGACGGCTATGAAAAATGCTGTGGTGTTAACACGGATGGAATTGGACAACAATTTGGTTTTGGGAGCTGAGGGTGAGAAGAAAGGGTCAGGGATGACTGCAAATCTGGATTACCGGAGAAGAGGCGGTGCCCTCATCAGAAATAGAGATGTCTGAATGACAGGTTGAAGAAAACATAATGAGTTTCATTTTAGCCATGTTGTTTTGAACTCTTGACAAAAATCAAGAAGGAGCTAACCAGAAGGTGCTTGATGAGACATGGCTAAAGTTCAGGAGAGAGATGGAGGCTAAACGTACAGATTTGCCCAAGAATGATACTTGACTATGGGAGCTAATAAATGGTCCAAGAGAAGATACAGTGATGGAAGAGTTACTGGGGCTGAAGCTTGGGGAATTGCTGAACTAAGGTAGTGGTGGTGGTGGAAGATGGATTAATGGTCCGGCAGAGGAGCCCAAGAAGGAGCAATCAGACAGGCAGAAAGAGAACAAGGAAGAGGGAGAAGTCAAGAGAGGAGAGTGACTGGGAGGAAGGAAAGGTCAATAGTATCAAAAAATGCAAAGAGGTCAAGGACATGAGGAAGCTATAGAACTCACCAGATAAGACATCATCAGCTGGGGTAGCTAGTTAGCACAGTGGATAGAGTGCCAAGCCTGGGTTCAAATCTGGCCTCAGGCACTTCCAAGCTGTGTGACTCTAGGAAAGTCACTTAACCCTAATTGCCTAACCCTTGCCATACTTCTGTCTTAGAATTGATACTAAGATAGAAGGTAAGAGGGTTTTTTTTTTTGTTGTTTTTTTAAACCCTTGTACTTCGGTGTATTGTCTCATAGGTGGAAGATTGGTAAGGGTGGGCAATGGGGGTCAAGTGACTTGCCCAGGGTCACACAGCTGGGAAGTGGCTGAGGCCGGGTTTGAACCTAGGACCTCCTGTCTCTAGGCCTGACTCTCACTCCACTGAGCTACCCAGCTGCCCCGGGTTTTTTTTTGTTAAAGAAAGCTCATCAACAAACTTGGAGGACAGTTTCAGCAGACTTATAGGGCTTGAATCCAGTCTGAAAGGGATTAAGAATAGAAGAAAATTGCTAGACGGTAAGGGTTGACTCTCTTCATTGTGTAGGACACATTTTCCAAGAATATACCAATGTAATTCTAGTCTAATTTGCAAATACAAATCAAACCCAGCATTGAGGATGATATTTGTGCTCTTCTTCCTCTTCAGGTGGCAGCCATGGTGATCTCCATGATTCTATTTTTCAAAATTGATGATCTTTCATATGACTGAGATCTCTGCTGGTACTGCTTCCCTCCCTGCTGTGAGAACCTCACACATCTAAGTGATGATATTTACTGCATGAAAAATGCTACTTTGTATTAATAAATAATGCTATGTATTCAGCTTAGCGCAGCAAAGCCTCATGGGCTGAAGAATGGGTACCATGCATTTCTTTTCACCAGATAATGGACATTGATGGGATCTGATGTCCATTCTTTATGACTGGAAAAATTGTAAGAGTTTTCTTTTACTAAAAGTTATTAACATCATTTAAACATCATCTCCTTAAAAACACACACACACAGTATAATGGAGCTATCTCAAACATTCCTTTGGACTGGAAAATGTTCTTGTGTGCCTTTTCTTTGGACTTCTGGAAAGTTCAAAGTTTTGTAAGGGAATATCAGTGGGTGCTGGCCAGCATCTTCTGGGTGTAATGAATGGGCTTGATTTCTATAAACAGTGTCGGTCTCTTTTTTGTTTTTTTTTTAAACCTTTGCACTTTAGGATTGTTGTTTGGTGGTAAAGTATCTGGAGTAGCGTGGAAGACAACAATTATAGTCATTGATTTATGGAGAGTTTGAATACGTTGTCATTTGATTCTCAGATGAACTCTGCAAGGTAATAATAGCTGTCATTTACACAACTTTTTAAGGATTGCAAAGCACCTTTACACACAAGATCTCATGTAACTCTCACAACTCTGTGAAGTGGATGCTATTATTATACCCATTTTGTAGATTCACACCCTGAAGCTAAGAGATTTGTCCATGGCCACATAGCTAGAATGATCTCGGTGGCAGGTTTTGAACCATATTTTTTCTGAATCTAAAAATGACTGGTTAAGAGAAGTTTTTCCTTACCCTGGTGGCCAGTCTTACCTTTGGGTAGATCAGACTGAAAGGTAGGTTTTGCGGGGTGGAGGGTGGGGAAGTGAAGGACAGGAGCCAGAAACAAATCCTTGTAGGTAAAACTGATATTCTGGAAGGTGAGGGGTGGGGAACAACATTTGGACTGTTCCATTTGAGGACAACCTCCCCCTCCCTTCCCTTTCCCTCAACTTCAGTCAAGACAAGTTAATTGGGTGAAGTGAGCACTCTTGGTCTTTGAGAGTTCAAATACCCCTTGAGTGGCATGAGGCAGGAAGAAGGTGGGGTAGATAGAGAGTGCCCCAGTGGGCACTTGGCAGCTGGATAGGGTCTCTAAAGACTGACTGCCACCCACCTGGCTGCCTGTAGTTTTTTTCTAGAAGCTTCTGGGTGACATTTGGGGGCAGGACTGGGCTCTCCATGTAGGTACTGCTGATGAATGCCCAATCCTTTGGTGCTTCCAATGGGGTGCCCCTCTCTGAGCTCAGTGCCCACCATAGCTCAGATGTGCTAGAGAAGAGAAATTTCTGCCCTGCCTTTGAGTCACGATTAAGACCCATTTCATCTCTCTCTGGGAGAGAGTCAAATGCAGAGGCGGCCCCCAGCTACCTCTGGGATGGGTGGGTTGGGGAAGCACTGGGTGAGGCACCAAGGATGATCCCACTTCACCCTATTCCACTTGGCTGCCAGCTCCTTAGACTTCTCTGCAATGGATCCACATTCCAAAGGTTCTCCCCATATATAGCTACTGGTCCAAGTCAGGCCTCATCACCTCTCTCGAAGACTATTACAATAGTCTCATTGTTTTTGGGTTTGTTTTTTTTTTGCTCCAATCCTCTCCCTACTCGAATTCATCCTTTATACACCTGCTTTTCCTAAAGTGATTTTCCTAAAGGGGCAGGTCTGATCATGCCACTTCCCTAATCAAACTCCAATAGTCATGACTTTTAGATCTAATATAAACTCTGTTTGGCATTTAAAGCCTTTTGCAACCTAACTCCAACCTACTTTTCTGGTCTTCTTATACTCTATTCCCTTCAAACACTCCAAACTGACCATCTTAAGTTCTTCACAACGCACTGCACATTTCTGTATCTTTTTATTGGCTGTCCCATTCTCCCCATCTCCATGCCTCACCACAGCCTTAGAAGCAATCCCTTGTTTGCTGAAGGACTTATGTACCAGGATCTACCTATACAAAAATATGTTTAGCAGCTCTTTTTGGAATGACAAAGAATTGGAAACTGAGGGGGGTTTCATCAACTGGAGAATGGCTGAATAAGCCATGATATATGATAATAATGGAAAAGTACTTGGCCATAAGAAATGATGAACAGTATAAATTTAGAAAATCTTGGAAAGACTTATATGAACTGCTGCAAAGTGAGGTGAGCAGAACCAGGAAAGCAGTGTATACAGTAATAGCAATATTATACAATGATCAACTGTGAAGGACTAAACTATTATCAGCAACACAAGATTCCAAGATAATCCCAAGGGACTCATGATAAAAAAAACAAAACAAAACAAACAAACAAAAATTATCTATCCACAACCAAGGAAGGAACTGTTGAAATATGGCTGCAGATCAAAGTACATTTCCTTTGTTATGGATAAAATGGGGGTACACTAAAGTTGGAGGGTGATCTCCTTCCCTTGCTGAGTGACTGAGGGGTAAAAGGTGATTGAGGTAATAGGAGAGGAATGAAAAGGATGACTGGGTTTAGGGAGGAATGGACAAGGCGGTATTAGGATGGTAAGGGTATAGGGTGAGGTGTTCAGGAGAGGCAGCTGACACAGACTAGACACCCAAGCTAGAGACAGAGGATATTGGGGTAATAGGTGAACCCTTCCAGGAAGGAAAGGTACTTTTACAGACACAAGGAATAGGGCCAGACAGAAGTGGTTTGAATCTGACTTGAGGGCTTTCTTGTCAGTTTCTCAAGTTCTCAAAGGAGGAATCACAAGGGAAATTGAAGGGATTCAGGTAGAAGTGTTGGGCAACTACTTCCTCCCAAGATGGATGCCTCCAGTTTCCCTCAGGAAATAAAAGAGAATTATTCCTTCCCCTTCACCCTTGCCTAATTTCTTCAACAAAAAGAATCTCCAGAGGGTTTGATTAGTTAACCAAAGGTTTTATTAATGTTTCAGGGTTGGTCTGGAAGGAGAGAGGGGATTGGGGTTTCTGACAACTGCTAGGGAGAAACTCAAGATGGGGGAGGGTCTCAGGAATGGGTTAGACTGAGAGAGAACCTGCTCTCTCAGCCTGGGAAGATTTGGCTGCTTTAAGGTAGAGGGTATACTAAAGGGATAGTTTGAATTCGAGGATGTCCTACTTGCCTATTGGGAAAACTAAACCCACAAAATCTTTTCACTAAAAACCCAAAAGCCACCCTGCCTCCCAGAGCCCCAGGAAAACAGGAAAACAGGAAAGGAAAACAGGAAAATAATATGGAGAAGGTCAGGGAGAGGTCCAGAGAAATTAGCTAGGTTCAAATTGTCCAAAGACAAGGCACAGGCCACAGCAAACTGAAAGCCAAAATAGAGCTCTGGTTGATCCTTCTGCTCTGTTCAAGGTCAGGGACCAATCGAACTTTCTCTCAGAATTCTAAGACTTCTAACTGCCAGAAGTTTTCAGTTGGCCCCCTGCAAGGGCAAAACCCTCTCTTGCATCTTTTGCATTACACCTTCAAGAGTTTTTTTTTATTGTCTATGCAATATGTATTTTCAATCACTTTGTAGGGAATATGGAAATATGAATTATATGAAAGCAGTGTTAGAATCTATATCAGACTACTTACCACCTCAAGGAGGAAGAGAGGGACAGAATATGAATTTCAAAATGCCAGAAAACAATTATCGAAAATTATTTCCATGTGTAATTGAAAAAATTCAATAAAAAAACCACGTACTACATTCTATGCAACACCTTCCCTGCCCCTTCTCCACTTATAATCTTCCTCTCCGAACCTAAACTCCTTTGCCTTTTTAAAAATATATTATATATATGTTTATATATATATATATATATATGTATCTGTGGTCTCCCCAGTCAGAATGTTAGCTCATTAAGAGTAAAAACCCTTTCACTTTTGTCTTTGTGTCTTTAGCAGCTAGCATCATTGGTTAAATAATACTTGACTCTTGAAAGTAAGGTTGGGAGATGTTCAATGGGTAAATAAATATACTAGGTGTAAGACACTGGGCAAGTCACTTTATCCTGTTTGCTCCATTTTCCTCACCTGTAAAACGACCTGGAGAAGGAACTGGCAAACCATTCCCATATCTTTGCCAAGAAAACCCCAAATGGGGTCATGAAGAGTTGGATACAACTGAAAATGACTCAATAACAACAAAGGGGTAACTAGGTGGCTCATTGGATTGAGAATCAGGTCGGAGACAGAAGGTACTAGGTTTGAATCTGGCTCATCCTTGGAACCAATACATAGTATTGATCCTAAGATGGAAGGTAAGGGTTTTTAAAAAAAACACACTCACACACAAAAGTAAATAAAATGTAGGTCAACTCAAAGCCAGAGTAGCTAGTTGCAGGTCATGTATACAAAATAAAGGCAGGGATTGAATAGGGTGGCTTATTGCAGGGCACATATATAATAAGTGCTTAGCCAAGTTTGTTATCCACACACGGGACTCAGGGCTAAATGGATACACTTTGAGATGGCAAAGTGTTTCTTCATGGGCTGGAAGAACTGATAACTCAGCACATGTATAAAGAGGAGGGGCTGTTTGTTCAGCAGCTCTTTTTCTGACTGTGATAGTACTTTTGGACAAGAGGGTCGAGGAAGCTGTGACTTGCCTATTCACCCACTCCTATATCTACGCAATATTTAGCATATGGAAGCTAAAACACAAACCCTGCCTTTGTTTCTCCTTTGTGTTTCTTCTTCTCTGATTTGAGGCACTTAATCCAGAGGTAGATGTATCTAGGTTTAGAGAAGACCTCATGAGTTCAAAAGGTTTGGAAGGCCCATCTGATTGAAACTGAATGGTGTGGCAGCATGGGAGGAACCCCTGGCAACCAATACTTCCTCTTATTTCCTTCTCATCTCACATCACTCGGAAACATTCCATCACTATCTTCTCCTTCACCCATGAAGAGAGGACTTTCTCTTTGCTGTGGTAAACTTATCTAAATGCATCCTTGGTTTTATCTCCTCCTATCTTCTCCAGCAGGATGTCCCTTTGCTATTCCCATTCATTCTCTAGACTTCAAATCTATCTAGTTGTGTCTTTTTTGATGCCTTCAGGTAACCTCATGTCTTAAAAAGCCCTCATTTGATCCAATTGTCTCCTCTAGCTATCATCAGCTTATAATTCACCTCTTCTCAGTTAAAATCTTCGAGAAAGCAGTCTATGATAGTTCCCTTCACTTCCTCTTTTCTAAGTCTTCTGCAGTCTGGTTTCTGACCTAATCATTAAACTAAAAGTGTCTTCTCCAAAGTTATCACTGTTCTTTTGATTGTCAAGTCAAGTGTTTTTTTCTCAATCCTTTTGACGTCCCTAGAGCCTTTGAAATTGCTGATTACCTTCTCCTGATGGATCCTCTTTCCTCTCTAGGTTTTTATGACATTTCTCTTTTCCTAATTCTATTCCTATCTGTCTGATTGTTCCTTCTTAGTTTTCTTTGTTGGAGCACCTTCTAGGTCACACCTACTATTCTTCCTCTATACAATCTCACTTGGTGACCCCATCAACTCCCACAGCTACAATGATCACTGCATATTATCATATGAGATAAGAGATCCAATCTTAATCTCTTGCCTGAACTCTAGTCTCTGAAGTTGGACATCTCAAATTGGATCCCATAGACATCTTTTTTTTTTTTAAACTCGTATCTTCCACCTTAGAATCAATATTACGTATTGGTTTGTAAGATTAAAATTAATATCCAATAACTCTAAGTATTATATTTTATAAAGTTTATTAATAATCACTTGAAGTAGAAGAAATAAAAAGAACAAAAGTAAAACTTGAGAAAAAACACCTGAGTACAATTCTCCTGCCTCTCACCTCACCCCACCTCCACAGCCAGGTTTCTGGGAGAAGAAAAGGTGGAGCTACACAAAACTTATATCCTCCCTACATTAGCATGCAATAGAGAGAAGGAACATGGGAAGCTGGGAAAGAGAGTCCCTGGGGAGGGAATTCTAATTACACAGGTTTTAAGGCAGAAGAGTGATAAGGGTTAGTTAGGCCATGAGGGTTGCCCATTGGGTCTTACCCAAGGTCACCCAGCTAGGAAGTATCTGGGGTCTTGAACCCAGGACATCCTGACTCCAGGCCTAGCTCTTTATCCACTGAGCCCCCTGGCACCCATAGACATTTCAAACTCAACATGCACAAAAGAGAACTCATTATCCTTCTTCTAGCATCCTCCTCTTTCCTCAATTTTCCCATTACTCTCAAAACATCATCATTCTTTCAGTCATGCAAATTTACAACCTTAGTGCGAACCTTGATTCTTCATTCTTGCTTTCACCTCATATGTCCAATCTACTCTCAAATCTTGTTATTTCTACCTTCACGATATCTCCTCTTTACTCATACTGCCACCATCTTCATTCAGAACCTCATCACTTCTTTACCTGAACTGCTGAAATAGCCTTCTCCTTGGTCCTGATTTTTGAATCTTCCCACTCCAATCTATCCCTTATTCAGCTGCCAAAGTGATTTTTTACTAAAGGGCAGGTTGGATCATATGACCCTCCCTCCAACTCAATTGATAATCTCCAAGTGCTCCCTATTAGCTCTAGGATCAAATATATGCAATCCCGAGTTCATGTCTGGAATTTTGCAAAAGATTCTCCTCATTGATGCAAAGAATGATTGCCCAGTGCTTGTACCTGCATGAGGGAAGCTTGGTAGAAACTTTCTGGCTTCCATTTTTTGAGAAGGACAGTTACGGTTCCAGACTTTCTTCAGGGAAAGGTTCCTGGAAAGAAGGAATCACTTCTGGAAGAAGCCAACATGTAGAGGAGTTGGTGCCTTGAGTTTTTAGTTTGCTTCACAAGAGAACAGGGGGAATTTCCTCTTGGATGTGACTGATGACTCCTGTCTCTATCTGTGTCTGTCTGTCTCTCTTCTCTTTTTCCCTTCCTTCTTCTCTCCCCCTACCCCTTGCTAAAATATCTGTCCCGGTAGAAAAGTGCAGTCACTTTGTGTATTGCCTGGTATATTCTAATATTCAAATAACTTTTCTGGTTTCTCTTTCCTATATGTTTAGAGAAATGTCTTTGTCATTTACTATTCATGGTGATCTTTTGTATAATTGACACTTGGTGGGAATGGAGTTAAGCTCATAGAAACTCCTTCCTTGATAAGACTAGTGACTAGGAGATTGGCTAAAAGTAAATTTCCCTTGATTAAGTAATATTTAGGGAGGAGAAAAGATAAATTCTAGTCTCATATTCCCTCTAAGGAGAGTAGAGTGGACCAGTTTCAGTTTCTTAATGCCCTTCAGGCAGGAATCAGTCTCCCTTGGAGAGGGGTGGGTGAGATTCTAGAGACATTTATTTATCCCCCCCTCCATCCCTAATAGCTGCATTTAGACAAATCCATGTGGACATACAAATAACCCACATGGGGAACACACACATACACACGCCTTACATATATAATGTTCTGTTTAGGATTTAAATGCTTTCATAACCTAGCCTTTCTCACATTTCCAATCTTCTTCTATTTTACTCTCTTCCACATACTCTATGATCCAGTTTCTTTTTTGTCCTAGCACGTGATAGCCTGTCCCTCAGTTCTGTGCCTTTTCTAGCTGCCTGCTATGCCTAGAATATGCTATCTCCTCAACTCTGATTCCCAGTTTCCCTGGCTTTCTTCAAGTTTCAGCTCAAATTTCCAAGAGCTTTCCTCTTCCCAAATACCTCCCTCCTCCGTCCCTGTCCAAGGCTCTTCCCTTTGGTATTACCATATATCTGTTCTGAATATATCTTGTATGCACATAGTTATTTGCATGATTTCTCCCCTATGAGAATGTGAACTCCTTGAGCAAATGACCAAGTTTTTGCCTTTCTTTGTTTTTTATTATTTTTAATTTTTAAATATTTTTCCATGTTTCCATGATTCATTTTCTCCCCCTCTCCTCTTCCCTCCCCCCTCCCAGAGCTGACAAGCAATTCCACTGGGTTATAGAAATGTTATCACGTGATACCTATTTCCATATTATTCATTTTTGCTTTAGAGCACTTTTTAAAAGCCTAAACCCCAAGTCACATATCCATATATACATGTGACAAGTGAGGTCATGTGTTGTCTTTCTTTGTACTTCAGTTGAAGCCTAATAGATTCTATTCTAATCACTTACCTTTAATCTCTGTGTGCTCTACTACTTTAAGGTACTTTAAAGTATCTTTAAATGTGTTTCTTGTAGAAGCATTTTGTGGGATTCTGATTTTTAAACCAATCTTCTATCCTCTTCTGTTTTTTGGATGAGTTCATCCCATTCATACCTACAGTTATAGTTATTAACTGTGTGTTTCCCTCCATCTTATTTTCCCCCTGTTTATCCTTTTCTCTCTTTCCTTTCGGCCTTTCCCTGTTCACAAATGTTTTGCTTCTGTTTTATCTTTCTTTGTAACAGTGAACACAGTGCCTGGCACATAGTAAGTACTCAAAAAATGCTCTTTGACAGACTGGCTGATTTGGCTTTAGCACTGTTTTTTTTTTACTTTGTGTTAATTTTTAATATATGAGATTTGTACATGTTGTCTCTACTGGTAGAATATAAGTTTTTTGAAGGTAGAGACTATATCATTTTTGTCTTAATCTTCTCATAGCCTAATCTATATGAAACACCAAAAATTAATGATTGATTGATTGAACACAAACATTATGTTTATACACAATGTCTTTTCTTTTTCTAGAGTGTCAAAATTGGGCTTATAGCACTCTTAGAGACAGGACAGAACAAAAGTCTGGGCTCACATCTAGCTGTTTTAAAGCTAGAAGATATGTGCTAGAAATTATTTAAACATAGAAGAACTGAAGTAAAATGAAAAATGCCTAATTAGCAGTCATGAAAACTGCTTTATATTCTGATGAGGTCTAAGAATCAGCCTCTCAGCAGATGGTAAGAGTAGTGGTAATTTAAGTTATTGGATTGGTTCTGTCATTTTGTTAATGAACAGTATGAGTCTTTTATGTTTAGCATTTCTTTTGTGTTTAGGAATAAATTACTTGTGCTATACCTGATTCATAGCATATAGTGAGTATCTTCTCATACTCTCCCATTTTTGAAAGTCTTAGATGAGAGTCAAAAAATCTAAATTGTCAATAGCCCCTGGGTGATGGGGTCAGAGTTGAATGAAATAAAGTATATAAGGAAAGGGATTCTGACACCCCTCTTATTAGAGTACAGGCTCCCCAGGACTAAAGCAGATGCCTAGCCATAGAATAAGGAGTAAGCACAATAATCCTCGGCCCTTTGGACCAAGCAGTGGTTCCTCAAATTAGGACTATAATAGCAGAAGTGAGCCTTAGAGACTAGTGAAGAGAGAAATGCAGCATGGACAGTGAGCCTGCTGAATGGTGCCAGGTAGGGTAGTATTATTTCTCTGTTAATTAGAGGAACTTCGCACCTTCTCCTGGACCTGTGTGTGTCAGAGCTGGTAGCTTTTAAACTGCTCAGATACTAACTGTGTCAGCGAAGCTCAGAAAGAGAAGAAAGCCAAGGAAGCATATGGTAGCATGCTGATATGGGACCCCAGTGGGGACTCAAGTAGCAGCAGCCTCTGAGATAAGTTTGAGATAGCTCCCAACCCTGCATCTTTTACTGAGGCCCCAGGAGCAGATGTGGCTGTTGATTCTCCCTCTTACTTTGAAAGGAAAGCAAGAAAGCATTTCTGCTAAGCCAGGAAAAAGCCAAAATGATTGTAATAATATAAATAGAACAAAAATCCAAAATGAAATACTCTGAAATTATAACCATCTAGCTAAGATCTAAAGAAAGGCTATGAGAATGTGCTTTCAGCTTTCTTCTTTCTTCTTTTTTCTCCTTAAACTCTTACTTTCTATCTTAGAATTGATACTAAATATAGATTCCAAGGCAGAAGAGCAATAAATGCTAGGCAATTTGGGTTAAGTGACTTGCCCAGGGTCACAAAGCTAGGAAGTGTCTGGGGGCAGATTTGAACCCAGATTCTCCCATCTCCAAGCTTGCCTCTCTATCCCTGAGTCACCTAGCTGCCCCCTTTTTTTTTTAAAGAGAGGGAAGAGGACAAGCATTATTAAGTGCCTATCATGTGCCTAAGCATTATTCTAAACACTATAAATATCTCACTTTATACTCACATCAATTTTGGGTGGGTGAAAAAGGGCTTAGCTAGGAGGAAAGACCAGGACCTCCTGCCCTATGCAGAGGAGCCCAGCAGGGCTCTTTAAAAAAAATCTCTTTTTTACAAAGAAAGACTGAGGGAGGGAATGCAGATATACTAGGAAATGTAAGCATTATGAAATCAAACTATTAATAAGAATGTGAATATCATTAATAAATTTTATTAATGTTTTTATTTCAGTCAAAAATCCTATCCCAGTCCTCATACTTACAAATTCCAACACTCACACTTACATGCTTACATACATGCATATATACATACATACTTACAAAATCACCTCCAGAGGATGGTTGCCACCTTAGGTTGTAGGTTTACCTTTGTGGTATATAGTTCATGAGTCCCCACTGGTGTGCTTCCCATTAAAATTCATATTAATAGATTTAATAAGATCTTAGAAAAGACATTACTAAAATAGATAATAAGATAATAAGATCAGGAAGTTCGAAACGTTCTACCAATAAACCTGGAATTTGGTTACATGGGATCACACAGCTAGATTTGAACCCAGGTCTTCCCAGCTCCAACCATGACTCTCCATTCATTGTACTACCTAGATGCTCTTTGCCTACCCCTCTTCGAGGGACACTTTATTTTCTGCCTTTAGGAGAGCCAAAGAAGGAACGATAAAACTAGTTGCTCTCTGCTTTTCTTAGAGAGAAGGATTTGGACTAGAATTAAAACTATCTGTCCCCCTAATTATTATTCATCTAGAGCAAATGATTATTAGATTCAAACTGTATCTCTGACCACTATCCCTTAAAGGGGAAAGAGTGTAGTTTATGTACAACGGCTTCTGTCCTACCAAATGCTAATTACACGATAGACCATTGCAAACAGTGACTCATCAGTAATCATTTATCCAAATAGAGAAGGAAGAGCAATCAGAAATGTTCTGCAAATTAAAATATACCAGACAACCCACAGAGTGAGATATCTCAACTCAACTGAGACAAAGGGTCTCCAGGCTCACCAAGGGGAAATTCCCCAAAGTCTCTAGGGAGGGAAGCTATTATTCAAAGACATGCTGGAAGGAAGGAAGGATCTAATTTTTCCCTACCTCCTGTCTTCCACAATCTATTCCTTTTCTCTCCCACTTTCCCCCAGAAGGTGATGTAGTGTACTCTCTTGAAGAAGAAAGGAAGAAAAAAGCCTCCTTCCAAACTTTTGTAACAACCCCACTACCACCTCCACCGCATGCACCAGTGTGCAGTATTTAGTAATCATTCACTCCACCAATGAAGAGTCATTCAGAAATACACCACGTTGGACCCTTGGGTTTCATTAAGAAAAAGAGATATGAACTGTGGGAGGAAAAACACAGAAGAAAAACAACTGATTGAACACATGGGCTGATGGGGATATCATTGGGGATGTAGACACTAAACAATAACTCTAGTCCAACTATCAATAATATGGAATTAGGTCTTGATCAATGACACATGTAAAACCCAGTGGAATTGTGTGTCGGCTAAGGGAGGTTAGGGGGGTTTGAGGAGAGGGAAAGAACATGAAATATGTAACTATGGGAAAATATTCAAAAGAAAAAGAAAAAAGAAAGGAAAAAAAGAAAAAAGAAATAAAAATTTAAAAAAAGAAGAAGAGATAGGCTTGTCAATTGTCAAAGCATTTTGGGTATACCATCATTGGGGGAGAACAGAGACAAGAGTTGTATAGAATGAGCTTGCATGGGAGGTGGGGATAGAGTGTTGTAATCTCCATTGTTGGAGAACATTTCCAACTAGGAGATCACAGATCTTTTTGAATAATTTGGTATTTAAGATATAGTTTTGGCAGCAAAAACCCGGGATCCTGTATGATTCGTTTTTATGACTTTTTTTTTATCTTACTGTAATTTTCTAGGCTGCCCTCTGAAAAGCTTTCAGAAATCCACAGTTCTGCCAAAGGTATCAAATTAATAAGGACAAATAACATAAAGTATTTATTTCCTTGGAGCCCAGCCAGCATGAAATTTCATAATTTTTAGTCTTTTTTCAAAGCTTCAGATGGTCTCTTAACGTTGTTTTGATTTCCATTTTTCTAATGATGTGGATAGTTTTCCAAAGGGTAGTTAATGGATTGTATTAGAATTGTGGAAATTATATCTAGGATGGACTTCAGAGGCCTTATAATCCAATCTCCTCATTTTACAGATGAGGAGACTGAGGCATATAAAAGTTCTTCAGTTTAATTGACTTCTTTTAGGTCACGTGGGCAATTAGTAGTAGATCCAAACCCAGGTTTGCTGCCAGCAACCTAATACTTCTCTTGCTCCATGCTGCCTCTTCTTTCCTTCAGATATCACTCATTTGTGCCATACAGAGTGTTCAAGGAAGATTAGTACCTCTGGTATGAGGGCTTGCTAAGCCCTTTTCAGAGCTGTTCATCCTCCTTTGGTCCACTTGCCACCAGCTCTCATCTGTGTCTTGAAGAAGCTGTAGCATTCCCAGCAGCCACACTCCCCAATAAATTCTTGACAGATGAGCTAAACAACGTTGAAAGAAACCATTGGGGACAGCTGGGTGGCTCAGTGGATTGAGAGCCAGGCCTAGAGATGAGATGTCCTAGGTTCAAATCTGGCCTTACTCATTTTGTAGCTGTGTGACCCTGGGCAAGTCACTTAACCCCCATTGCCTAGTCCTTACTGCTCTTCTGCCTTAGAATACACGGTATTCATTCTAAGATGGAAGGTAAGGCTTTTAAGGAAAAAAAGAGAAAGTAACCAATGGGCCACAAAGTCATCAGTTATTTGGGAGGGGGGATGTTTACCCCAGGATGTGAAGACTTCCTCTGGTGGAATGGAAGGATGAGAACAATTTGTTCTAGCAGCCATGAAGGTGGGAGAAGTGGATGTTGTGGAGAGCTTAGAGCTTGGTGAGACATGGAAGATGCCAAGGTCATGAACAACCAGTAGGTTAAATCCACTGTCAGCAATTCTCTTTTCATGGTTTTTCTTGATGCTCTCACTTATCTCGTTTCCTATATGTGCAATAGTTTGATATAAAGTAGCCTGGGAGGGAGGCCATTGGAAGTGGGAGAAATCAGGAAAGGCTCCATGTAGAAGATTCTTGAACTTCATCTTAAAGGAAGAGAGGGGTTCTAGGAGGCGAGAATGAGGAGATAGTACATTTCAGACATAGGAGAAAAGCAATGCAAAAGCACAAGGAGATGAGAAGAGGGAGAAGGCCAATTTGGCTGGATTGCAGAGTGCAAGAGAGGAAATACCAAAGATAAACTAGAGGAACATGTGTGAAGAAACAGGCAGTCAGCATTCATGGATTTCTAATGACTTGTTTCTGTTTTCCTTTATGACAGAATGCTGGATTTAGAGTTACAGAACTTAAGTTCTAATCCTGGTCCTGATATACTCTACTTGTGTGACCTTGGACAAGTCATTTAACCTTGTTGGGCCTCAGTTTCCTCATTTGTAAAATGAGAGGCTTAGACTAGATTATCTTTAAGATTCCTTCTGGCTCTAAGTCTGTGACTGCAACTATCTAAATTCTTCCTAGGGTCTCCTCAATGCCCATGCTCAGTTTCCCAAATCACCTCTCTAGCAGCACTTTGGGAAGATCAAAGCCTTGGATCAATCCCACTTTTGATTTATGACATATTCCGGATTCCATCTGTCATTGATTGCTGCCATGACTTCCCCCACTGCAGCAAGAAGCTCTGAGCCTTCTTGAATTCACCACAAAATCCCTTTCTACACATCTCAGTTTGAGACACACAGTTCCCACCTTCTCCTCTTTGCTGATAGTCTCTTTTCCTTTCCATTCCCAAAGCTTCTTGCAACATCCTCCACTCCTCACCACTCCTACTCATTCCCATCTCTTCTTAGAGTTCTGAGAAGAGGAAGGAAACGTAGAGATCATGGACCCCTTCCCCTGACTTCTATTTTTTTTAAGCCCAAGGTCCTGCCAGGAAGAACTTCAACATTCTCCCCAAATTGCTCTTACTTTCCTCTTCATTCTAGTTCTTTTGTGACTCCACTTTGTTTTCATTTCCTACTCCCACGATAGTTCTTGTCCCTTTTCCTGCATTCTTTCTTACTCTCTCTGGAACAGCCTCCCACTTCCCATATGCAAAGCCATCTCCTGATCTTCAAGGCATAGTTAATTCCAAGTGTCCTCCTCTAGGAGAGGAATAACTTAGGCAGCCCATTCCTGAGTATATAGATGAATGCTGTCCCTTATCTGGCTTCAATGGAGCAAAGATCAAGGAACCAAAAAGGAATGGGAAGCCATTTCTCTCCTCTGTTATCTTTCAAATGGAAACTCTTTTAGAAAAATTTATGGATAGCTTAAAATAAAGAAACCCTTACCTTTTATCTTAGAATCAACATTTAAGTATCAGTTCCAAGGCAGATGAGTGCTAAGGAATAGGCAGTTGGGGTTGTGACTTGCCCAGGGTCATATTGGTTATCTTTTGATTTCATATCATCTTCATTTCCAAATGTGCTCCTTCTCTTTCTCCCACAGAGCCACCCCTTGCCTCCAACAAGTAAAAAGAAGAAAGCAAGTGGAACAAAACCAGTTCTGCTTAACAGTCAAATCTGGGGGGAACAGCTAGATGGCTAGATAGAGAACCACTCCTGGAGACAAGACATCTTGGGTTCAAATCTGATCAGATACTTCCTAGTTCTGTGACTCTGGGAAAGTCACTTAACCCCAATTGCCTAGACTTTACAGTGATCCTTAACCTATCTTGGGAGGCATGTTCCAGAGACCCCCTGTGTTACATTTATTTTATTATTTATATATATTTTAAGGCTTTATAAACTCTTCCCACTCTCTTATAAACCTCTTCCACACTTATTAACCTACAGTCACTGATCCAATCAGCACCCAGGGTACAGAACACAGAGCTGTGGTTGGTCACCTTTCATTCCATCAGCCAATAAGGCACTGCAATAAGTGTAACTCCAAGACACAGAGTTAGATTTTTTTTAAAATAAAAAAACCCAGGATACAGTGAAGCTGGGATAAGTGAACTGCAATATAGGGTCAATTCTACTGCTCTTCTACCTTGGGACTGGTACTTAGTGTCAATTCTAGGAGAGAAAGTAATGGTTTATAAAACAAAAACCAACCAAATCTGATAGCACATGCAGTATTTCATGCTCACAGCCCTCCATTCAGCAAGGAAAGAAGTAGGTATGCTTTCTTTTCTCTTCTTTGGGGTCAAGCTTGGTCATTATAATTACACAGCTTCAAACAGAAACTTCCAAAGGTCAGGGAATCATATCTGATTGGCATAGAGACCTGACATCCAGTAAGGGAGAAAATCCCCCACAGCTTGGCTTGGAGTTTAGATGGCATGGTGGTGAGTACGGCCATCTGTCTTTCTGTTTTAATGTTTCCCTGTCATTCTAATCATCTTCATCGTGGAAGTCATTTTGGAAATCATTGCTTTGATCTTCCTGCCTATCGTAAGTACACACTCTTGAAATGTTTCCCAAACCAATGCAAAAAGGGACAGAATTTGTGATTTCAAGAGCCAGAGGGAAGCTGCCATATGGAACTCTTTCCTACCAGTAGAAACCATACCTCTGTCTATGACTTAGGAGCCAAGACCTAGGTCAGTGATGGCGAACCTTTTAGAGACCAAGTGCCCCAAATGCAGCCCTCATGCTGCATGTGAGCCCCCTGTCTTATCCCAGACAGGGGAGGGAGGAAGTGGTCCCATTGGGCTGCTAGGCAGAGGGGCAGGTGATGTGAGAAATGTCCTCAGGTGCACATGGAGAGAGGGAAAGGGAGCAGCCTCCTTTGGCACATGTGCCATAGGTTTGCCAACACAGACCTGAGACACAGAAAAGGTAGGGGACTTGCCCAGCTTTGTATCCGAAGTAGGAATTGGCTCCTGGTATTCCTGAATTAATAATAATAATAAATATCATTTATAAAGTGCTTTAAGGTTCATGAAGCACTTCTTTGTCCTCACCTGAGAGGTAAATGCTATTATTATCCCCATTTTATAGATAAGAAAACTGAGGCAGACAAGTTAGATAAGTGACTGAGATCAGATTTAAACTCAGGTCTTCCCAACTCTAGGTCTAAACCTTTACTATTGTACCACCTAGATGTCTCTACCTACCTCACTATGCCAGGTTATTTTCATACATCTAACTTGTCAATTTAGATACTCTTCATACAATTTTACAATTTATATACTTTCCTCTGAAGACAGGCTCGTATTCAGATGCTCTCTCCAAAATAACATGAGTTGCGATGAAGCACTGATATTTGCCCTAATGTGACTTACCAACATTGGCAGACACTTGCAAGGTTGCCAAGCTTCCCAGAGTCAAAGGAGGAAGGGCACTAGAGGAAAGACTCACAGAAGGGACCTTAGTAGTCACCTAATCCAACCCACACCTGAAAAGGAATCCCCTCTCCAACCTCCAGTGGCTAGATTGCTGCATTGCTGCATTGCTGGGCTCAAATCCAACCTTTAATGCTTGTTAGGGGCATGTTCCTAGGCAGGGTACTTAATGTCTCTGGGCTTCAGTTTCCTCATCTGTAAAATGAAGGGGATTAAACCTGCTGGGATTTAGAGTCCTGGGGAACAGATTCTAATTACACAGACCTGACACTTAATATTGATTCTAAGACAGAAAGTAAGGTTGTTTGTGGGTTTTTGTTTTTTTTTTTAACTATATTTTGCAAAGTGTCCGGATGCCAATCTAAACTGGTAGAAGGAGTTTCTTTCCTGGAAGTTCCCCATGCTAATGAAATCAGAGGTCAAGACAAACAAAACCAAACAAAAAGACACCCTCTAATAATGAGGGAATTGTTCAACATATATGTATGCAATGGAATGGAATATCAGGATGTGGTTAAGCCAAACAAATTTGAGGAATCCAAAGAAATCTAGAAAAACTCTTAAGAAATAATGCAGAGGGGCAGCTGGGTAGCTCAGTGGATTGAGAGCCAGGCCTAGAGACGGGAGGTCCTAGGTTCAAATCCGGCCTCAGACACTTCCCAGCTGTGTGACCCTGGGCAAGTCACTTGACCCCCATTGCCTACCCTTACCTCTCTTCCATCTATAAGTCAATACACAGAAGTTAAGGGTTTAAAATAAAAAATAAAAAAAAGAAAGAAATAATACAGAGTAGGGAGTGGGAGGTGGGAGTGGGGGACAGAGAATGGGAAACTGAATCAGCAGACCAGAGCAGACCCCACTGGGACCACATACTGTAAGAGAATAAGGGAAGAGAATGAAAAGGTTTGCTAAGCAGAAAACCCATTCTACAGGTTGAATTTCATGCATTTAAATAGACAGAGTTACAAAGAGAGTTTAATTGTTCATGTTGATGATGTTCAATATTATTTATAATCAATTATTTTAAAAATTATAAAACACGTTGAAAATGAAATGCATTATAATTGTTAGACCTTCCATCACTTCCACCATTGTGAGGGCTTTGCATACTTTGAGCCCACTTTGGATGAGGTGCCTTTATTGAGCTAGTCAGGTCATGATTAAGGTGTCAGAAGAGGGAGTTAATGGTATGGCAAATACAAAATGGGACATCCTACAAAAAGTCTCTCCCAGAGAGCATTATGGGATTTCCCTTAGGAAACATTTCCTTGATGAATTTTCTCAAGCTCATATTAGTCTCTGTTTGCTTTTTCTTAGCACGTTGCCTCACAGTCAGAGGGGAAAAGGGGAAACACCTCAAATAAAGACACAGAGTCTAATTCATAAGATGCTTCATCAATGCAAGAGGAACACAATATATCAGAGCTGAAAGAGACTCTAGAACGTTAAACATAGAATGGTCACTGAAAGGGCCCCTAGAACATAGAACATAGGATATCAGAAATTAAGGGGATCCTAGAACACAGAATAAAGGATGTCAGAACTGAAAGGGACCCTGTTACATAGAACAAAGCTAGTAAGGATTAGAGAAAAGAACATAGTTTGTTAGGGCTGGGAAAGACTTAGACTACAGGGCATAAAATGCCCAAATTGAAAAAGACCCTAGAATATAGAACATGGGACATCAGAGCTAGTAGGGCCTTAGAATACAGATCATAGTATGTCAGGACTTGGAGAAGTATTAGAACATAGAACATAGAATGTCAGATGTAGGAAGAGTCTTGGAATATAGTTTATGTCAGTAGACACAGTAGACTGAGTGCCAGACCTGGAGTCAGGAAGACTCATTTTCCTGAGTTCAAATCTGACCTCAGATACTTACTACCTAGTTGACCCTGAACAGGTCATTTAACTCTGCTTGCCTCAGTTTCCTTATATGACAAATGAGCTGAAGAAAGAAATGGCAAACCACTCTTGTGCTCCCGGTGTCCAGAAGACCTGCATCTTACCCTGACTTAGGTCTGAGTTCTCCAATCAGAGGGGCTCTGGTAGGAGACCTCAAAAAGAGCATAAACTGGCTGTGGGGCTAGAAAGTCTCTCTTTTCTGGGAATCTGGGACTTAAGAGAGCTCGTGTTCTGGTTCTGAACCGGTTCAGCCTGCGTGTGGAAGAGGAGGCTGACCACATATAACTCATACTTCTTCCTTCCTTCCTTCCTTCCTTCCTTCCTTCCTTCCTTCCTTCCTTCCTTCCTTCCTTCCTTTCTTTCTCTGGTATGCTTTTTGCTATTTAATAAATAATTATTATAAATTTAAAATACGATTTCCAGAGAATTTTCATCATAACACCATGGACCAACCAGAAACAGTTGAAGAACATGACCTTTCCTCAAGGAGGGCACCTTGTTCTCTTGGTGGACTCCAAGCTGGAAGTGGATTTTCCCGTTAATAACCAAAAAACAAGACAGTCAGGTCTGCTTGTATATAGAGAGCTACCTGGGAAAGGGTTAGTGAAATGGATTTGGCATCTAGAGACAGAGAAATTGGGGAGGATGAGTCTACTTACTTCATGTGTGACCATGGACAAATCACTTCTCTCTCTGGACCTCCATTTCCTCACCTGTAAAACAAAACAAAAGGCTAAACTAAATGTTCTCTGGGTTCCCTTCTAGATCTAACTTTTGGTTCTAGACTTATCCAGATATGGGATAGACCAACTCCAAGACCATTTTGGGAACAATTCAAATAGGAGTTGTCTGCAACACAGGCTTCTTGTTTTAATCCCCTTGGGCTCCCCATTCAATTCAACCAATGTTTTTGAATACATTAAGATGATTACAGATGAAGAAAGAAGAATTAAAAACTCTCTCTGGGCTTATTGGTTAATAAGAGAGGTACCAGGTAAATGGCTGGGAAACCTTGTATGGTAAAGCAATCTCTATCTTCCTTATCTATAATTATTACTTAACAGTAAAACATATGGGTCACCATTTATACCAAAACTATGACTACACAGATTATGAAGACCTAATATTTGATTCATAGATAATCCCAACTCAAGATTTAAGCCCTGCAGTTTGGAACTATGCCCAAAGGGCACTAAAAGACTGCTTGCCCTTTGATCCAGCCATACCACTGCTGAGTTTATACCCCAAAGAGTTCACAAGGAAAAAGACTTGTTCACAAATATTTATAACTGCACTCTTTGTGGTGGCAAAAAATTGGAAAATGAGGGGGTGTCCATCAATTGGGGAATGGCTGAACAAATTGTGATATCTGTTGGTGATGGAATATTGTCGAGGGTCACTCAGAGAAATAGGGTCACTTAATAGAATGTTTTTATCTGGATCCCATCAAGATCAATGCAGTCAGGTAAGGCCCTGCATTGGTTCTTCTGCCCTGAAAGTCAGGACACCGACAGGATGGTTTATCTGAGATAAAAATCTGGACCCCTCCCAGTGGCTCCTTTTATTATTGAAAACATATCAATTTAATATTCTAGGATAGCTTCAAGTTTTAAAAAAGGCCTCTAAGTACCCTATAGTAAACCAGCAGTTAAGGAGTTTACAATTTTTCCCCAAGCCGAAAAAAGCAGAAATTAGCAGAAGCTGCTCTGTATCTTTTTCCCTGTTCCAGACATCCCAAGGACAAGGCATGGCAGGCCAGACAAATTCCACCCTTAATTAGGTACTTTCCAAGGACTAAATACATCCCACAATCTTAAAGGCTTATTCTTCAACATATCTTTTGAAGTATGGAAGCTTTTTTACTAAAATAGCATTTAGATAAAATGAGACTCTTTTTTCAACCTTGTACATTGTCTCATCCGGGCATAATCTTCATGAGAGAAATTTTTTGTAAGTCATATATCAGTCATGATGTAACTCTGTAACCTTGGGTACTCGCACTGCTGCGAACTCAATTGTGCTTTGAAAAAAAAAAACTGCTCTTGAAAGGTGTATATAATAAATCCCAAGCTCAATGCCCTTTGGAGCAGTCTTGAGCTAACCATTAGCCTGGCTGTTCTCAATCATTCTATTTCATCCTTATTGATTCAATGCCATCCAAGCACCATTCAAATTCCTGTTAATATAGAGCTGGGATCCAGATAAAAAGATTCTATTAAGTGACCCTATTTCTCTAAGTGGTTTCCAGCAGAATACTATTGTGCTCAAAGGAATAATGAACTGGAGGAATTCCATGTGAACTGGAATGACCTCCAGGAATTGATGCAGAGTGAAAGGAGCAGAACCAGGAGAACATTGTACACAGAGGTTGATACATTGTGGTAAAATCAATTGTAATGGATTTCTCTACTAGCAGCAATGCAATGATCCAGGACAATTCTGAGGGACTTATGAGAAAGAATGCTATCCACATCCACAGAAAGAACTATGGGAGTAGAAACACAGGAGAAAAACAGCTGCTTGATCACATGGGTCGATGGGGATATTGTTTAGGATATAGACCCTAAACAATAACACCAGTGCAAATATCAATAATATGGAAATATGTCTTGATCAATGACACATGTAAAACCCAGTTGAATTGTGAGTTGGCTATGGAAGGGAGTTTGGGGGAGGACAGGGAAGGAACATGAATCTTGTAACCATGGAAAAAATATTCAAAATTAATTAAATAAAATTGAAAAATAAATAAGTTGAAAAAATAAATTAAAAAAAGGATTTAAGCTCTGGATAATTCATACCAATTAGAAGTAAAGAACCAAGTAGTACTTCTTATAGACCTTCCAATCCAGAGAGCCAGGCCTAGAGACGGGAGGTCCTAGGTTCAAATCTGGCCTCAGAGACCTCTTAGTTGTGTGACCCTGAGCAAGTCACTTAACCCCCATTGCCTAGCCCTTAACCACTCTTCTGCCTTACAGCCAATACACAGTATTGATTCTAAGACAGAAAGCAAAGGTTAAAAAAAAACCAACTTCCAATCTACTTATTAATTTCATCAGAAGAAGGTGCTATAAAGTCCCTATCCTGTATTTAGTCATGGAAACTCTTGGGCCCAGACCACTCTCTTGTGTGGTGGGTGAACAATGAAATGCCTGAGGAAATAAAGGTTCGAATTTCTGAGTGTACTGGTTTATTAAGCCAATTGCTTACTAAATTGGGATGAGACCCCTTCCTCAGCTAGAAAATGAATACTAAGGGTGACAGATTTTTTTATACATTAAAAACAACCAAATAGGGCCAATAAATTAAAAGAAAACACTTAACCAGGATACAACATTAGTTAATCAGATTTCTAATTGGAGGAAAGGTTCAGGATTTTCTAAGTTGGGAGGGAGAGGATGAACAGATGCAATTGCCTGAAATCAGAAAAAGAACTGTGCCTCTTCCTGCCAAGTTATTGTGAACAATCAAAGGAACTGGAAACAATAACTGATCGACCAGTGTGGGACTGGTTTTCAGGAAAGACATAGGGGTTGCTTAAGATGTATAATTGTGAGAAAACTCCTTGCGTTGGTCTTAGGATCTGACTGGGTTTCTGGTCGGCAAACCTAGGTCCTTAGTTAAGGGAGGGAGAGATGGTCCAGCTTCCCAGCCACAAACAATGCAGTAAGATTTTCTCCCAGTTCCTATAACTGAATAAAGTTTTCTCACAGGACAGAATTTGGACTAGACCCATAACTGAATAGAAAGGGAAGTAATTGAGTTTGATCCAGAATTGAATTCCAAAATCAAGCACGGGGTAGGACTTAGGCCCTAGTAGAATGTATGCTCTTTGAGGGCAGGGCCATTTATGTTTATCTATTTCCAGTGCCTATCACAGTGCATAGTATTTACAATGTTGTTGTTTAGTCATCATAGCCTATTCTTTGTGAAGCCATTTGGGGTTTTCTTGGTAGAGATATTGGAGTGGTTTGCCATTTCCCTCTCTAGCTCATTTTACAGATTATGAAATGGAGGTAAATAGGGTTAAATGATTTTGCCCAGGGTCACACTACTAGTAAATCTCTAAAGCTGGATTTGAGCTCAGGAAGATGAGTCTTCTTGATTTTAAGCCTAGCACTCCCATCCCTACACCACTTAGCTACTCTGCAGTAGCCTTTTAATGAATGTTTGTTGGATTGACGTAAACTGAATTAGGACAACAATCATTGGTGTAGAGTCAGAGAACCTAGGTTTCTTTTCTCAATTTATTTTTTATTGTCATGTAAAACACACTTCTATATTGGTCTTTGTTGTAAGAGCACACTCCTACATAAGCAAAACCAGGAATACACTGATGTGAAAGATGACTCCACCAGTTCTTTCTCTGGAGGTGGATAGCCTTCCTCACCATGTCTTTCAGGATTGTCCCAGATCATTGCAGTGCTGAGAGTAGCCACATTTTCACAGATAATCATCTACAAGATTGCAGTTACTGTGTACAGTGTTCTCCCAGTTCTGCTTATTTTGCTCTGCATCAGGTCCTGCAGGTTTTTCCAGCTTTTTCTGAAATCATCCTGTTTATCATTTCTTATAGCACAGTAGTATTTCATTAACATGTACCACAGTTTGTTCAGATGTCCTCCAATTGGTGGACATCCCCTCAGTTTCCAGATTTTTGTCCCCGCAAAAAAGCAGTTATAAATATTTTTGTACAAATAGATTCTTACTCCTTTTTAATTATCTCTTTGGAATATAGACAAGTACTGGCATTAATGGATCAAAGGCTGTACACAATTTTATAGTCCTTTAGACTTAATTCTAAATTGCTCTCCAGAATGGTTGGATCAGTTCACAACTCCACCAACAATGCATTAGTGCCCCAATTTTGTCACATCCTATTGAACATTTTTCACTTTCCTTTTACTGTCATAACGGCCAAGCTGATAGATGTGAAGTGATACCTCAGTGTTGAATCTAGGTTTCAATCATGGTTTCTTCTCTTGTCATTTACAAGTTCACTTCACAGTATCCCCAGCAGGAAAATTGAGAGATTAGGACCCATAAATAGTCATGTTTGGGCTTTGGGATTGCAGTACAAAAGCATGAGTGGAGCAAATAGCAGAAAATATCCACTCAAGACCCAAAACAATATCCCATGTCAATAGAGTTTGGGAAAGGGGAAAAAAACCACTGGATATTGCTGAGGAAGCTGAATGGAAGAAGAATAAGGAATGGAAGAACTCACTTAGAGTGGTTTTGTGTCATCTAGTAATGTCCTATTTTAATTATTCTTGCTAACCAGGTGTTAAGCTCGGTTGTTTCAAGAGTGATAGCCAAATGTATAAATTGTGGTATATGATAGTGATGGAATACTATTGTGCTATAAGGAATGGTGGATCGATTGATTTCTTTAAGAATTGGGAAGATCTCCATGAACTGATATAGAAGGGAAAAAGCAGAACCAGGAGAACATTGTACACAATAACTGAAATATTGTGGGGTGATCACATGTAATAGACTTTGCTACCAACAGCAATACAACGATCCAGGATAATTCTGAAGGACTTAAGAAAAAGAACGCTATCCACATCTGGAGAAAGAACTGTGGGAGTAGAAATGCAGAAGAAAACATACAATTTATCACTTGTTTATATGGGCATGTGATTTGGGGTTTTGGTTTTAAAAGATGACTCTATTACAAAAATGAATAATAAAGAAATAGGATTTGAGTGATAATACATGTTTAACCCAGTGGAATGAAAAAAAATTAATTTAATTTAAAATAAAAAGAACTATAGCCAAAGCCCTAGGTGCTCCAGTCTGGTTCCAATACTAGACTTGATATTCTGCAAGGTTCCCTCTGGACCCAAACCTTCAGCTTGTCCAAGGAGTAGAGTCTGGTCGCTATTAAAAAGTGGCTATTTCCTGACTAAGGTATATGTTTTTGTTTTTTCTTTAAGATCCATAGTATATCTCATGACAAAATATTGCTCATCTTGAAGAAGGGCTACACTGGTTATGAAGCTGATAATGCTGTCTCCAAGGGAGGGAACACAAGCATGTCAAGGGTAAGATTTGCACAAGCTCAATCCTGGCTGGTGGGTTTAAAATACTCCCCAACTGCAGAAGGACCTTGATTGTAAACTTCCCCAAAATGATGAGATTATTATTAGGTGGACTGTTGTGAGAAGAGGGATTTTGTGGTAATAGATGTTCCTGAAAAGGTTTGTCCACATCGCTATGATTCAACATGGCGCGTTGGAATCAGAAGACCTGGCTCTTGCAGAATTCAAACTATCTAGTTCTGCTGACTGTGTGATCTTGGGTAAATCACTTCTCCCCTCCCCTAAACCTCATGAGGAAATAAGACTCTCTGATGACCCTCCAGTACTTAGGACAGTGCCTTCATCCAGAGGACACTTAATAAATGCTTTTTTTTTTTTTAAACCCTTACCTTCAGTCTTAGAATCACTACTGTATATTGGTTCTAAGGCAGAAGAGTGGTAAGGGCTAGGCAATGGGGGTTCAGTGACTTGCCTAGGGTCACACAGTTAGAAAGTGTCTGAGATCAGATTTGAACCCAGGACCTCCCATCTCTGAGCCTGGCTCTCAATCCACTGAGCCACTCAGCTGCCCTCTAATAAATGCTTTTTTTTTTTTTAAACCCTTGTACTTCGGTGTATTGTCTCATAGGTGGAAGATTGGTAAGGGTGGGCAATGGGGGTCAAGTGACTTGCCCAGGGTCACACAGCTGGGAAGTGGCTGAGGCAGGGTTTGAACCTAGGACCTCCTGTCTCTAGGCCTGACTCTCACTCCACTGAGCTACCCAGCTGCCCTAATAAATGCTTTTTGACTTGATCTATTTTACATAATCTATGAACATCTGAAATTTGAATTCTGTCCTAATTCTAATTCAGTGCTTTGAATTGGCTGAGTTCCTAAAACTAGAAACCACTAGGTGGTGGCAGAGTGGAGAGACAGCTAGACGATGAGTCAGGAAAGACCAGAGTTCCAGTATGATTAAAGATGTTTACTAGCTGGGTGACCTTGGGCAAGTCACTTACTCTCAGTTTCCTCATCTCTAAAATGGGGATAATAGTACCTGTTTCCAAAGTCACGAGAATGGAATGAAATAATATTTGCAAAGCACTTGGCAACCCTTAAAGTAATATATAAATGCTAGCTATTATTATTACCAGAGTTTGTTAGCAGAAATAGTATGTCTTGTCTATTACAAAACTGAATAATATGTAAATAGGATTTGAGTAATAATACATGTATAACCCAGTGAAATTGCTTGCCAACTCTGGGAGTGGGGAGGTAAGAGGGGACGGAAACAACATGAATCATGTAACCATGGGAAAAATTAAATAATTTAATTTAATTAAAAAAAAAAAAAGAAATAGTACATCTTGGAGGGTGGGGGTTGCAGCTAGGTGGCTTAGGTGATTGAAAACCAGTCCTAGGGACAGGAGGTCCTGGGTTCAAATCTAGCCTCGGACACTTCCTAGCTGTGTGACCCTGGGCAAGTCATATATCCCGCATTGCCTAGCCCTTACCTCTCTTCTGCCTTACGACCAATACACAGTATTGATTCTAAGACAGAAGGAAAGGGTTTAAAAAAAGAAAAGAAAGAGTACATCTGGTTTCTTTAGCTCCTTACCAGCTAGAGCACCAAAGCATGACCCAGTTTTTATATGGAACATGAGATCAGTCCTTTTCTCTCAGGGTGGTGTCTGGTTTTCTGACCACTCACATACTGGTTTGCGGTCACTGAAACTACAAACAGTTTCTTGTTGGGAGATACAGCACCCAGCAGTGACATCTGATCTTTACAACCCCTGTGACTTTAGGCAAGTGATTTCTCCTCTCTGGGCCTCAGCTTCCTTCTCTGCAAAATGATGGTGTTGGACACAATGAATTCTCAGGGCTCTGTTATCTCAAAGTGTCCTAGACATTCAGGTTACTAAAATTAACATTTTAATTTAGGTTATTTTTATTCTTTAAAAAAAACACACTCTTACCTGCGGGCAGCTAGGTGGCTCAGTGGATGGAGAGTCAGGCCTAGAGATGAGAAGTCCTGGGTTCAAATCTGACCTCAGACAATTCCTAGCAGTGTGACCCTGGGCAAGTCACTTAACCCTCATTGCCCACCCTTACCACTTTTCTGTCTTGGAACCAATACACAGTATTGACTCTAAGATGGAAGGTAAGGGTTAAAAAAAAAGCACAACACAGGTTTTAAGATGCAGGAGTGAAGAAGGAGTGTAGCCCAAGGATGGGAGACAACCAATGAAGACTAAGGCACCAATATGGGAGAAGGACAGTCGTTTGGGGAAACAGGAAGTAGCCCAGTTTTTCTGGAAGTAACCCCAAAAGGCCAGTTTACAGGTTTGGGGCTGGTTTAATTGGTGGCCAGTGGAATCAGTGCCCCCATTAGTCATCCACAGAAGGTTCAGAAGGCATGATTAGTATAATGACTAACCACAGTCTCAAAGGACTCACAATGAAATGTGTTATCTATTTCCAGATAGAAGCTGGTGGACTCAGGCTACAGATGGAAGTTCTTTCTTTTTCTTTGTTTTTTGGACATGGCTAATAGAGGAATTTATTTCGTGTGATTAGACATATATGTTATAGAACTTTTTTTTTCTTACTTTCTCAATGGATGGAGAAGGGGGAAGGGAGGAGAAGGGAGATAATATAGAACTAAAAAAAATAAAATTGAATTTAAAAAAAAAGGTTCAGAGGAGATCTTTTTTGTTTCTCTTTCCAAAGTTATCACAATGACACAGGATTAGAAACAACTCAAGGAGCCATTCAGAAATGACACTTGTCACTCTTCCCTATAGTTAAAATGCTGTGGCTCTAGAAACTGCATTGATTTTTTCTGACCTCTGATTTTGAAAAGAATATAGATTTGACTTACTCACAAAGCTATTGTAAATCTGGCAGAAAAAAAGACATGTGATAGCCACAACGAGTCAAGCAATGTCATGTACAAAGAAGAGATTGAGGTCTGACCCTTTCCTTTATAAAAGTAAGCATTCAGGGGCAGCTGAGTGGCTCAGTGGACTTAGAACCAGACCTAGAGACAAGAGGTCCTGGCCTTGAATCTGGCCCCAAACACTTCCTAGCTGTATGACCCTGGGCAAGTCACTTAACCTCCATTGCCTAGCCCTAACCACTCTTCTGCCTTGGAACTAATACACAATATTAATTCAATCAAGATAGAAAGTAAGGGTTTTAAAAAAGTAAGTATTGGAAACACCAAACCTTTTGGGTGAAATATGGAGATTTCAATTCTTCTGAAGTCATGGTATTACCTCACACCTAGGAGATTGGCCAATATGACAGTAAAGGAAAATAATAAATGTTGGAGGGGATGTGGCAGAATTGGGATACTAATGCATTGCTGGTGGAGTTGTGAATTGATACAACTATTCTGGAAGGCAATTTGGAACTATGCCCAAAGATCTTTAAAAGAATGCATACCCTTTGATCCATCAATACCACTACTAAGTTTGTACCCCAAAGAGATAATAATGAAAAAATATTTGTACAAAAACATTCATAGCAGCACTTTTTGTGGTGGCAAAAAATTGGAAAATAAAGGGGGTGGTCCTCGATTGGGAAAAAAATGAGAGTTTTGCAAGAAAATCATGAAAAAAAGTATAGACAGATGGATAAAAAGGATCAAAAATATTGAAGAAAAAATTTAGAAGCCTTCCCAATAAGATCAGGAATGAAGCAAGGATGCCCATTATCACCTCTATTTAAAATTGTACTAGAAATGCTAGTGGTAGCAATTAGAGAGGAAAAAGAAATTGAAGGTAATAAAATAGGCAGTGAAGAGAACTATCACTCTTTGCAGTTGATATGATGGTCTACTTAGGGAATCCTGGAAAATCAACTGAAAAGCTAGCAGAACCAACAAGTTTAGCAAAGTTGCAGGATACAAAATAAAAGCACACAAATAATCAACATTTCTATATATTTCCAACACAACTCAGCAGCAAGAGTTAGAAAGAGAAATTCCATTTAAAATCACCCTAGG
The DNA here is from genome assembly GCF_016433145.1 of Gracilinanus agilis. NCBI lineage: Eukaryota > Metazoa > Chordata > Mammalia > Didelphimorphia > Didelphidae > Gracilinanus > Gracilinanus agilis. The sequence goes on from NC_058130.1 coordinate 709,717,020, forward strand.
GGGCAGCAGGGTAGCTCAGTGGATTGAGAGCCAGGCCTAGAGACCGGAGATCCTAGGTTCAAATCTGGTCTCAGACACTTCCTAGCTGTGTGACCTTGGGCAAGTCACTTGACCCCCATTGCCTACCCTTACCACTCTTCTGCCTTGGAATCAATACACAGTATTGACTCCAAGATGGAAGGTAAGGGTTTTAAAAAATAAATAAATAAAATAAAATCACCCTAGACAACATAAAATACTTAGGAATCTATCTGCCAAGACAAAAACAGGAATTATATGAACACAACTACAAAACGCTTTCCACACAATTAAAACTAGGTCTAAATAATTGGAAAATCATTAATTGCTCATAGGTAGCATGAGCTAATATAAAAATGACCACCCTGCCCAAATTAATTTACTTATTCAGTGCCATACCTATCAAACTACCAAGAAACCTTTTTCTAGAATTAGAAAAAATTATAACAAAGTTCATTTGGAAGAACAAAAAATCAAGAATATCAAGGAACTAATGAAAAAAATGTGAAGGATGGAAGCCTAGCATTATCACATCTCAAACTGTACTATAAAGCAGTGGTCATCAAAACAATATGGTACTGGCTAAGAGACAGAAGGGAGGATCAGTGGAATAGACTAGGAGTAAGCGACCTTAGCAAGACAGTCTATGATAAACCCAAAGATCCTAGCTTTTGGGACAAGAACTCAACATCTGACAAGAACTTCTGGGAAAATAGGAAAATAGTATGGGAGAGATTAGGCATAGATCAAGATCTCACACCTTATACCAAGATAAATTCAGATGGGTGAATGACAAATATAAAGAGGGAAATAATAAGTAAATTAGGTGAACATAGAATAGTATAACTGTCAGATCTATGGGAAAAGTAAGAATTTAAGACCAAGCAAGAGATAGAGAATATTACAAAATGTAAAATGAATAATTTTGGTAACATTAAATTAAGAAGTTTTTATACAAACAAAACCAATGCAAACAAAATTAGAAGGGAAGCAACAAATTGGGGAAAAAATAACAAAAACCTCTGACAAAGGTCTAATTTCTCAAATTTGTAAGGAGCTAAGCCAATTGTACAAAAAATCAAGCCATTCCCCAATCTACAAATGGTCAAGAGACACGAATAGGCAGTCTTCAGATACAGAAATCAAAACTATCAATAAACACATGAAAAAGTGTTCTAAATCTCTCATAATTAGAGAAATGCAAATCAAAACAACTTTGAGGTACTGCCTCACATCTAGCAGACTGGCCAATATGACAGTAAAGGAAAATAATAAATGTTGGAGGGGATGTGGCAAATTTGGGACATTAATACACTGCTGGTGGATTTGTGAATTGATCCAACCATTCTTGAGCTCAATTTGGAATTATGCCCAAAGGGCTTTGAAAGACTGCCTACCCTTTGATCCAGCAGTACCACTGCTGGGTTTGTACCCCCTCAGAGATAATAAGGAAAAATACTTGTACAAAAATATTTATAGCCACACTCTTTGTAGTGGCAAAAAACTGGAAAATGGAGGGGGGGGTCCATCAATTGAGGAATGGCTGAACAAATTCTGGTATCTGATGGTGATGGAATATTATTGTGCTGAAAGGAATAATGAACTGGAGGGATTCCATGTGAACTGGAAAGACCTCCAGGAATTGATGCAGAATGAAAGGAGCAGAACCGGGAAAACGTTATACACAGAAACGAATACACTATGGCACAGTTGAATGTAATGGACTTCTCTGCTAGCAGCAATGCAATGATCCAGGGCAATTCTGAGGGACTTGTGAGAAAGAGCACTATCTACATCCAGAGGAAGAACTGTGGGAGTAGAAACACAGAAGAAAAATATATGATTGATCACATGGTTCGATTAGGGTTTTGGTATTAAAAGATCACTCTATTGCAAATACTAATGATATGGAAATAGGTTTTGAACGATACATGTATAACACAGTGGAATTGCTCATCAGCTCAGGCGTGGGGAGGTAATGAATGAATCATGTAACCATGGAAAAATATTCTTAATTAATTTTCATATATACATATATATATATGAAAAGAAAAGAGCTTCTCCACCCTGTATCACTTCCTCCTCAAAACCCATTTCTGGCAGGCCTGAATGAGCAACTTGATCTACTTCCTGGCCGTATCAGTTGAAGGCACATTACTAGGGTGTCCAGGGACTATTGCTAAAGTGGTATCTTGAGGATGGGGTGTAGAGGGATTGGTGGTCACAAGAAAGGATTGTACACGGGCTGGTTGCTACATGCCCACCTTATTGTTTAGGGGTGATGTGATCAAGGGGTATACCAAGAGTTTAAAGTCCACCAATGTATTAATGCCTGGACTGACCAGGCATATAAAGATGCGGTAGGATACTAAAGGGCATAAAAGCTGTAGAGGGTAAAGGGTCTTAGGTCATGAGGAAGATCTGGGATCCTATTTGTAGAAGGAGCCAGGTCCTTTAAATAAATGGTTGTTGGAGTTCTGCCTCAGTTGTTTTATTTTCAGATTGGAGAATTTTACAGCCACATAAGCTGGAGAATTTCCAGAAGAGGACAATCAGGATAGTGAAGAGCCCTGAGTCTATGATATATAAGTAATAATTGGGAGAACTAAACATGTTAAGCTTTGAGAAAAGAAAATTGAGAGTTCAAGGATCATAACTGGTCTCAAGTTTAAAAGGCTGCCATGTGGAAGAAGGGTTAGAGTCATTCTGTTTGACTTTAGAAAGTAAAATCAGAAGCAATGGGTTGAAGTTGTGAAAAGGTCAACGGAGTTGTTGGTTTGTGGTTTTTTTTTTTTTAATTTTTTAACACTCTTACCTTCTGTTTTAGAATCAATACTAAATATCAGTTCTAAGGCAAAAGAGCAGTAAGGACTCATCAATTGGGGTCAACTGACTTGCCGAAGGTCACCCAGCTGGGAAGTGCCTGAGGCCAGATTTGAACTGGGCACCTCCTGTCTCTATCCACTGAACAATTTAGCTGCCCTTCAGTTTAGTTTTGATGTCAAGGAAGATGTGCTAATAATCAGAAGTGAGGAAACAGTGGAATGAGCCATTCCAGAGGTTCCTAGCTTCCCTTCCTTGAAAGTAGAAATTCCTTAATTAAAAGAAATTTTGGGAGGAGGGCACAAGTATTTGAGGAGGATTGGCAAAGATTTCATGCAGAAGTTAAAAATCACTTGTATGACGTCCATTACAGTGAGGATTCCTTCTGGGTCTGTGTTGAATTAAATGCCTGTTGTGGTTCCTCCCAACCCTGACGAACCCAAGAGGCGATAGAAAGAAAAACGAGAATAAAAAGCTATAGTACATTTCCAGAGAAGATGAGTATCATAGGCTGGGTGGGAAAGACATTATTTAGGGTATGACTGGTAATCCAGTCTTGAAAAGAAGAAGATCACATTCAGGCAAACTGAGTCCCTGTGCGGAGATCCAAGAATAGTAGGAGATTTTTAGCATGGTGGCTGGATCCTCTATGGAAACTTTTTTGAAAGTCGTCAATGAAAATCTCACAGGATGAAAAGGAGGTAGAGGGTGTTACAATCTATACTGAGGATAAAGGAAGTGGAAATGCCAAGGAGATCATGAAGGGATTTAAAAAATTTTACATAGACAGCAAATCGGAGGAAAAATTTATAGCAAGTATCTCCGAGAAAGGTCTCATTTCTCAAATATATAGAGAACTGAGTTAAATTTTATAAGACTACAAAGCATTCCCCAACTGATAAATGGTCAAAGGATATGAACAAGCAGATCTCAGAGGAAGGAATGAAAATTATCTGTAATCATATGAAAAATGCTCTAAATCACTATTGATTAGAGAAATGCATATTAAAGTAGTTCAGAAGTACCAACTCACACCTATCAGATCAGCTAATATGACAAAAAAGGAAAATGATAAATGGTGGAAAAATTGGGACACTAATGCACTCTTGGTAGAACAAATTGTCAAAAATTGTTTCTACATTTAATTGGAGTAAACAAAGAGTTCACATGGAACCACAGAGTAGGAAAGGACCTCAGCTCACCAAATCAAGCCTATACTAAAATCTCAAACTCCTTCTACAACATAAATCAAACAAGCATTGGCTAAGTACCTATTACGTGCCTGGCACATAGTAGATCCTTAGGCAATAAAGATAAAAGTATTACAAGGCCCTTACATCTTAATAGGAGAAACACCAAGGATGTATGTAAATACATACTGGGTAACTATAAAATGAACAAATAAAATTATATGCAAACCAATTAAATAAAAGTAGTTTTGAGAGGAGAGTACCAGCAGTTTTTCTCTATTCCTTTCATTTTTTTCAAGTACATTAGAAACAATGTTTTAATAATTGTTACCTGATTTTTAAAAATTCCCTTCCTCTTTTCCCTCCTCTCTCCCTGATATAGTAAATAGTCTCTATAGTTTATACTAGCACTTTCATGCAGTACATATTTCCATATTTCTCATGCCATGAATAAGACACATACAATAAAAGATTCACGAGGGAAATAAAGTGGAAGATGGCCTGCTTTGATCTGCCATCAGACTCCCAACAGTTCCTTCTTTGGCTGTGGATAGCATTTTTCATCATGAGTCCTTTGTGGTTATTTTGGAGACTTACTTAGTTGATGTTGGTTTAGTCCCTCACAGTTGACCGTCTTATAATATTGCTATTACTCTATTGTGTTCTCCTGGTTTTATTCATTCCATTCTGCATCAGTTTATATAAATTCTTCCATGTTTTGTTGAACTCATCCTGTTCATCATTTCTTATGGCCCAAAAGTATTCCATTACAACCATATACCACAACTCATCTGGTCATTCCTCAATTGATGGACCACCCCTCAGTTTTCAATTCCTTGCCACTATAAAAAGGGCTGCTAAAATATTTTCAAAAAAGTTGGTCCCTTTCCTTTATATCTGATCTCTTTGGGATATAGACCCAGTAGTGTTATCATTGGATCGAAGATCATGCATAATTTTATGCTTCTTTGGTATGGTTCCAGATTGCTCTCTAGAATATATTAGTTCACAGCTCCACCAACAGTGTTAGTGTCCCAATTTTCCCACATCTCTTTCAGCATTTATTCTTTTCCTTTTTTTGTCATATTAGTCAATATGATAGGCATGAGATGGTGTTTTAGAGTTGAGGGCACAAGCATTTGAGGAGAATCAGCAACGGCTTCATGCAAAAAGGATGATGCTGTGTCTGAGTCTTAAAGGAAGAGCTATCTCATCCTCTATTAGTAAGAATGAATTGAGAAGGGAGTGCATTCCATGTGTATGGATCAGCCAATGCAAAGATAAAGTGATGAGATATGGAATGGCCTGTATGAGCAATAGAGAAAAGGCCAAATTGTCTGGATCACAGAGTATAAGAGAGGTAGTGATGCCCAATGAGGCTGAGGAGATAGGTTGGGCCTAGGTTGTGAAGAGATTTTTTTTAAGTAAACATGATTCGGGGGATAAAGAAAATGAATTCTTTAGATGTGGTATCTCTGGGACATCCAAGAAATGTCTGTTAGCACAGTGGTGAAGGGAGACTGGACAAAGGGAGATGCTGGGACTAATGGTGTACTCACATCTGCATAAAGATGATAGTTAAACCCACAGGAGCTAATGTGGATATCAGGAGAAGAGAAGAGAGCTCAGGACAGAACCTTCAATTTAGATTAAATTGTTAAAAATTGTTTCTGCAAGGAATTGAAAAAAAAAGGAATAGACAACAAAAAAGTAATTTCCAATGAGTGATGAGGTCATCATAAATGAGGTCATCATAAATCAGATTGCAAAGGTTTGAGGGAATGAATAAGAGGAGAGGAAGGCAGTGTAGGCCACCTTTTCAAGGATTCTGGCTGAGAAAAAGAATAGTGAGAAGATGACAGCTAGAGGGGATCGTAGGGTCTAGTGAAGGTGGTTTCTTTAATTTGCTTTTCCCCCCTTAATTTTGGGATGGAGGACAATTGGATATCTTTGAAGATGGGGAAGGAACCACTGGATAAAGAGGAATAAAAAATTCTTGAAGGTGGATGTTTGAAAGTAAAATTTACTGGAGAAGATGGAAAGGGATGAAATCAAGTGTATGTGTAGAGGGAGTTGGTCTTGGCAAGGAAAATGGCCACCTCTTTTTCAAAAACCCGAGGAAAGGAGAGAAGCGAATAGAAGATGGTGTCAAGAAGTTTTGAGATGAAAGAAAAGGGAGAAGAGAGGGTTCATGTTGAATGGTTTCAGTTTTCTCAGTAAAGTAAAAATATGAGGTCCTCATGTGGAAGAGGAAGCCTGAGGAGGAAATGAAGTTTTATGGGGAATCAATTAGGGAGAAATAAAAGGATTGTCTTGCTGGAGTGAGAGAGCGCAGTTGATGTTATATAATATGAATTAATAATGTGTTCGTTCAACTCAGTTGCCTTTCTCCAACTGTGCTCAGGCTTGTGAACAACAGTAATGGAAGAGGAAGATGAGGAGAATAATCTAGGAAGAGATGATTAATAGGATAAAGTCAAAGGATTTGAGAGGAGAGGACAGTACAAAGTGCAAATTGCTAACTCCTGGATTGAAATTAGAAAGTGGTTATCAAGCAAATGCAGGGAAGAAGAATCCATTTCTCTCTGGAGGCAATTACTTCTGGGTATTTAGGAAGTGTTTCCTAGTATAAATGAGGAGAGTGGGGGTAGCATTAGCCAATGAGATCTCAGTCCTGGGGACGTGGCCATTAGTTTCAGAAAGTTCTTGATGACATGGAATGAAAGAATTCCACTTTCAACCTTAGAGCATAAGCAAGCAAGACATTTTCTGTTTCAAACAGCTGACAGCATGGAGGAGAAAAGCCTTTTGAATGGCTGCTGAGCCTGAATTCACTGTTCATACAAAAGGAGCTGAACTGCCCAAGTGACTTCTTTCCTTAGCTGCTTTGGAGCGAGGAGTATGAAGTGCTGTCTCCCTCTGAGTTGGGTCAGGGGTAGAGGCTACACTGAATTAAAATTCATAGAAATGCAAGAGTACCGAGAATTATAGAAACTCCTCTAAATCATCCTTAGTGTTTCTGGACAGCATTCATTGTTAGGAAGTCCCTCTTTTCCTTGGACCAAAGATAAAGCTTCCTGCAATTTCTGTTTGGTAGCCTGAGTTATTCCAAGGTCAAACAGAATAAAAATAAACCTCCCACATTCTAACCCTTGAGGCATTGTAAGCCATTTTCTTACCCCAGCCTCCCCAAGACTTCTATCAACTCTGCTAAACCTCCCCATTTCCTTTAACCAATGCTTCCATGACGTCATTTCTGTTCATCCTCCTCTAAACAAGCTCTATTTCATCTTTGTCAAGTCTAAGTGGTTCTCGCAGTGGAACAATACTCCCCAATGTGGTCTAACCAAGGGCAGAAGATAGCCAAACGATCACTTACCTCCTTGTGGACACTGTGCAACTGCAGATTGCATTTGCTTTTTCAATTGTTCAGTCCTTTTTCAGTTGTGTCTGACTCTTCCTAATCCCATTTGGGGCTTTCTTGGTAAAGATACTGGCCGCTTCCTTTTCCTGCTCATTTTACATATGAGGAAACTGAGGCAAACAGGGTTAAGTGACTTGCCCAGAGTCACACACATAGTAAATGTCTGGGGTCAGATTTGAACTCAAGGAAATGAGTCTTTCTGATTCCTAAGCCAATGCTCTTATCTATTGTGACACCTACCAGCCCATCTTTAGCTTTGGGAAGGGTCATATGTTGACTTCTGACACTCAATCAATTTGTCAGTACTTATTCATCACCTGCAGTGGACTGGTGAACTGTGCCAGGGACCTGAATTACAAAAACAAAAATGAAGCAGCCCCTGCTTTCCAAGAGCTTTCAATCTATGGTAGAACAGGATGCCAGCGTTCCATGACCGAAGTAGCCTAGAGATGGAAATGATTGTTGGCATGGGTGTTGGCTCAGGAGTTGGAGGACTGTAGTTCCAATCCTAACTCTAGCGCTTACTATTTGTGTGACCTTGGGCAAGTTGTTTTTTCATCTCTTCCTCATCTATAAAGTGAGAGTGTTGTATTAGTGATCCTCTAAGGTCCCTTGTTAGTCAGTCCTTTTTCAGTCGTGACTCATTCTTCATGACCCCATTTTGGAGCTTTATTGGCATTTTGCCATTTCCTTCTCTGGCTCATTTTTGCAGATGAGAAAATGGGAGCAAACAGGATTAAGCAACTTGCTCAGCAACGGAAGCTATTATCTAAGGTCAGATTCAAAACGGAGACAAACAGGGTTTTAAGTGGTTTGCCCATCAACACGCAGCTAGCGTCTGAGGCCAGATTTAAACTCAGGAAGAAAGGCTCCTGATTCCAAGTCCAGTGTTCTATCTACTGAGCCATCCATCAATCCCCTCAGAGGTCCTCTACCCTTCTCTAAATCTAGAATCTTCTTCTCTTCCTTCCACAGCTCCAGTGCATCTTTTTTGTATCCTTTGGCTAGATATGGAGGGGAGGACTCCAAGGATCTCAAAGCATTCCAGGCTGCTCCCTGGGGCTAGCCAAACAGTACTTACTGCCTGAGGGTTTCCCTGAAAAACAGGGAAAGTTGTGATTTCAAAATTCTGGAGCGTTTCCCGGGAGAAAAACAACTTCCAGGGAGTTGAAGGCTTTTTGTTGAAAATGAGAGTGAAAGTGATAGCTGAAGACTTTCCACAAACTGCTTCGGGCTGAACCAACTAGGCAACAACCCATTTAAATGAAATGTAAACTCCAGATTGATTACCCAGATAATCTGTGCCCTGCAGCTGGTCCCTAGGAAGAAGGTCCTTTCTTAGAGATTGTTAAGTGGCTCTGTTGAAGTCTCTTAACTGTCATTTTCATTTCTAGGGCTGTTTTCTCAAGCTTTCTCAAGTCTTCACTCAAGTAAGCTAAGGGCTATTGCCATGTGCTCCCGGGATGCTGGCAGCAATTACATCACAAGTAAGTCCCATCAGAGGGGAGCAGCCCCTGGAATTTGTGGGGGGCTTTTCTTCAGAAGGCTGAAAAGGCATTTCATGTAATGATAATCAATGATATTAATTTAGTGTTTTATAGACCCCTTTGAACCTCACAACAATTGTATGAACTGCAGGTGATTGTGCTCTGTTGTTCAGTCCTGCCTTAGTCTTCATGATCCCATTTTGAGGTTTTCTTGGCAAAGTTACTGAAGTGGTTCTCCATTTCCTTTTCTCTCTGGTCCATTTTACAGATGAGGAAACTGAGGAAAACAGGATTAAGTGACTTACTCAGGGTCATGCAGCTAAGAAGTATCTGAGGCCAGATTGGAACTCAGAGAGATGTCTTCCTGACTCCAGGTCTGGTCCCTCTAATCCACTGTGACACCTAGGTTCAGCTGTTACTATTCCCATTTTACAGACGAGGTCATCCAGGCTCAGAAAGATTACATGACTTAAATCCAGGGGGTTACAAGCAAGACCTGAACTCAGATTCTCACCTACTCCTACTCCAGTGCCCTTTCCCTGGAATCATTATGCTACTGGTGGCTTCTTTCTCCCCGTCTAACCAGTGTGATAACTAGAACAGATGCCTCTGGGCGGGCATCACATTTAGCCTTGAAGTCCTTCAGTGACATAAAAGCACCAGAGCTTAGCACCAAGTTTGCAAGGACGATTAGCTAAAATAGGAAACTGCCAGATTAAGGAAGAAGGGGGAGCATCTCTTTACCTCCTCTCACTCCTATCTTGCATTATGCCATCTCGCCAGTGTTGGTAGCTCATACCTCATCCTTTCCCCAAAAGGGTGTGCATGACCAGCCATATCTTTATGTCCCTGGACCAAACGTATGTATGACCCTTGCCCTGGGTGCAAGAATTTCTGATTATAACTTTGCATTGGACAAATGAGGGAAGCTAGGTGGTGCCTAAAGAGCTGGAGCCAGGAAAATCATCTTCTTGAGTTCAAATCTGGCCTCAGACACTAACCCTGGGCAAGTCACTTAACCCTGTTTGCCTCAGTTTCCTCATCTATAAATTGAGCTGGAGAAGGAAATAGCACACCACTCCAGTGTTTTTGCCAAGAAAATCCCCAAATAGGGGTAGGTAGGTGGCTTAGTGGATAGAGAACCAGGCCTGGAGATAAGAGGTCCTGGGTTCAAATATGACTTTAGACACTTCCTGACTGTGTCACTCTTCTGCCCTGGAACTAATACTTAGTATTGGTTCTAAGACAGAAAGTAAGAATTTTTAAAAGAATAAATAATAAAATAAAATAAAATAAAATAATGTAGGCTAGATTCTGCTCTTGACAACAGAATGCTTGAGAAACCCATGGGTTTCCTTTCCAGACCAAGACATTCTGTCTGGTTTTGTTTGTTGCTTTTGGTATGGGAAAAAGAATGTTGACTAGAATCAGGACACCTGGGTATTCATGTCCCTTACTCCCTGTGTGACCTTGGGCAAGTCATTGACCTATCCAGGCTTCATGTGTGGATTGGACTAGATGACTTCCCAGGCTCCTCTATCCCTAAATCTAGGATCCTGTCATCATGGGGCTTCCAGATCTAAAAGAAGGTAGTAGTGTTGCAAGATTGTCTCTCAAATTAAAGATCTGGGGAGGGTGCTAGGTTTTTTTTTTACTTGCCCTCCCCCACTTAAAAAAATAACAACTTGCAAAAACAAGACCAAGCAGCTCCCTAGTTGCGCAGAAATGACAAAGGAGGATTCATAAAAGGAAAGGATACTGTGTCTGAATTCAGGAGTGACAGCAAAGATCATCAACCCGAGTAATAAAACAATCTTTTGAAAAAGGCCAAGGCACCATAATAGCAAGATGGAGGAATATCTTCTTCCCTCATGCCCTCTTACCATGGGTTATTTTGTGTCAGGATGTCATTTAAATGTCTCTGGAATTCTCTCCCTCCCTCCCTACCTCCTCTCTCTCTCTCTCTTCCCCTCTCTGTCTCTGTCTCTTTCTATTTCTCTCTCTGTCTCTCTGTCTCTGTTTTTCTGTGTGTCTGTCTCTTTCTCTGTCTGTCTCTTTCTTTATCTCTGTGTGTCTGTATCTGCATCTGTCTCTCTGTCTCTGTCTTTCTGTGTCTGTCTCTCTGTTGTTGTCTCTCTGTCACACACACAAACACATACACACACACACACACACACACACACAGAAGACCTTGTTTGCATTGCAGCTGCTGGTACAGTGTGCCACCTTACTGATATGTTCTAAACTGGGGTGATGAAGGACTGAATGGATGCCACCATCAGCTTAGCTGGCACCATCCCCATGCTTTCCATGTTCCCTGTAGCAGTTAAAGCAAAGAGGACACCAAGCAGGTCCCTTCTAACTGTATTTCTCAAAAAGACACACTCGTCAGATACCAGGCAATAAGGACTATTCCAAAAACCCTTTCCAGTAATCATGAGTTTTTCCTTCCCATCCCTCCACTCTACCCTAACCCAGTTTTTCTTCATCATCCCACTGGTGGGCTTGACAGATACAAGTGGCCAAATTGGATGACTTCTGGTTCTCTGTGCTTAGTCACAGCTATAAGAAACTAGAGTACTCTGCTAATACTTATCACACAGTGCCAGACACATAGTAGGTGCTTAATGAATCCTGAGTAAGAGGTTGGCTGATCAAATACTTGGCATTGGAGATACAGAAAGCATTTTCCTCCTAACCCCTAGAACAACCCATTAGGGCCTCATTCTCTGCTCATCCTTTCTATAGAGGACGCAGCAAGAGGAAGACTCTACTCTTGGATCAGACATTGCTAAGACAAAGCTAGTAACAAAAGACAGAAGGAAAAAAGGAAGTCAATTGGGGAGAAAAATCTTTGCATCAAATATTTCTGATGAGGACCTAATATCCAAGACACAAACAGTGGCAAAATCGACAGAGGAATTTAATTCACCCACGATTGTTATTTGTTGTGTTTTTTTAAAAAACCTAATTCTCATGTTTTATTTTTTTAAATAAAAAGTAAATAAAAATGACAACTTGTTTCCTACTGACAGCCATTAGCTGTTTCCTACATCCTTGAATTAGCATGGGGATGGGAGGACCTCCAAAAATCACAAAGAATAGACGTGTGTGTGTGTGTGTGTGTGTGTGTGTGTGTGTGTGTGTGTGTGTGGTCTATCTATAGAAAGATAGATTAGTTTCGACTCAAATGCAAATACCCATTGCCCGTGTTTGGGATTAGGAACTAAGGCACACAACCTGTGCTACGGTCCCTTCTGACAATAATAGAGACTTCTGTCTCATACAAAATGTAAACTCATTTTATAAGTCTTTTCCACATCGGAAAACATCATCAGATAACATTTATGTAGCGTTTACTGTGTGCCAGGCTCTGTGCTAAGCACTTTACAATTATTATCTCATTTGATCTTCACAACAACCCTGGAAGACAGATGCTATCATTATTTCCGTTTTATGGATGAGAAAACTGAAGCGAACAGAGGTTAAAATGATTTGCTCAGGATCACACAGCTAGTAAGTATCTGAGGCAGGATTTGAAATCAAGTTTGCCTCACTTTAGCACTCTAAGAAAAAAAAATCATTTAAACATCCCTGTCACATGATGTAAAATTGATTTAAGAAAAGAAATCCCAGCAAATGAAAAATAAGAGCTGCAGACAGCTACAATTGGGGTATCAGGTCTAAGTAGTGGCATATCCGCCCAATGTGAAATGTGAGCTACAGTATAGAATCTGGCACTCTGGTGGGTAGTTTTGGATAGATTTCTCATCTGTGCTCTTGCAAATATCCTTAAAACAGGACGAGAAGGGATTCCTTGGTCACCTCACTATAGAAACACATTGTGACATTCAACCGCAGGCTGCCTCTTCTCAGGCCACTCCCCATGGTGCTTTAGCCTTTCCTAGATTTCTGTGGATAGTAGATTCATGCTTAGTTAAGACTCTGACTGTTTTCTCTCAGCTGGACAACTTGTTCCCCACAGCACTCTCAGTGCTCAGAAACTTCTGCCATTAGTTTGGCTTTCTTTTTTTTCTCCTTCCTTCTTCTCTTCCTCTTCCTCAAATTTTTTTGGCTCATTTCTAACAGAGAGGAGTAGCAAATACTTAACCTTTTTCTCTATTCTCACCATCATTACCTACTACATCTTCATCATTACTTTCTTTCTCTTCTTTAACCTCTTCTCCATCAGTATTTACTTCTTCCTCTACTGCACCATCACTTCTATCACCCTCACAGCTTTTTCAAATCCACTTCTTCCTCAGTGCTTTCTTCATCATCCTCTCTACCACCAGTGCTAAACTTAAAACCCTAAGAAATGGGGGGCAGCTGGGTAGCTCAGTGGATTGAGAGCCAGGTCTAGAGACGGGAGGTCCTAGGTTCAAATCTGGCCTCAGGCACTTCCCAGCTGTGTGACCCTGGGCAAGTCACTTGACCCCCATTGCCTACCCTTACCAATCTTCCACCTATAAGTCAATGCACAGAAGTTAAGGGTTTAAGATAAAAAAATTAAAAAAAAACAACCCTAAGAAATGTGGTCTCTGCCCATTCCTAAGTGCCACCTGAACCAGATTAAAATGCAATTTGGAAGTATTTAACGAAATAAAATATAACACTATAACTAATATTTGTGGTTTTCTAAGTCAATACACAGCCCATAGGGATCCTTATGTACAGTTTAGCTTTTCCTCCATTTCTATTTGAGTTTTACACCACTGTTCTTCATTATTCCCATCACCATAAGCCCCATAATTATTATAAACGCCATATTCAACATCATTCCTCTTCTTCCTTTTTATCCTCTCTCCTCATTTCTACTTGCTTGTCTTTACTAAATTCATGGATTCTGGGGCAGCTGGGTAGCTCAGTGGAGTGAGAGTCAGGCCTAGAGACAGGAGGTCCTAGGTTCAAACCCGGCCTCAGCCACTTCCCAGCTGTGTGACCCTGGGCAAGTCACTTGACCCCCATTGCCCACCCTTACCACTCTTCCACCTATGAGACAATACACCGAAGTACAAGGGTTAAAAAATTCATGGATTCTGCTTGAAATCCCTCTATTTTCTCATCCTCAGACACTATACCATGGACATCAGTAGAAATTACTGCTGTAATCATCAAGGTAATAGCCACACAAATGTCTTCCCTTTTGGTAGTGATGACTACAAAGTTCTGATTGACTTCAATGCCATCATTATTCAGGAGAACTTCAGGAAACTTGATCTTTGATTTACACCAAATGCCATTAACAACACTGCCCTTCATGACCAACCATTTGTGGTACATCAGCATCTTTTAAAAAATAGATACTCCGCCATAGGTAACCTTTATCCATGTAATTATTATGGCACCAACATTGGTCATCTAAAACATCATGCATAGTCATCCTTCTCACCCTCTCCTTTCATAACTCCAGAGTGGATTCATTAAAGCTCTGCATCTGGCCTTCATCTCCAAGTTACAAACCAACATAGACACAGAGCATCCAAATCTATGTTCCAACCTCATAGCTCACACAGAAGATACCTAGCATTTTTTCAGGGTCATATTTTAATGTCTTGCTCTCATAAATAGTTCAGATCCAGACGGCAGCAATGAGATGTGGTCACTGGAACAGAGCACCTGTCAAAGTTTCTGGTGTTCTAGAAAGTTGAGTCTCACCTTCAATAGCATTGCATGGCAAAATAACTCCCATATACTCTTTTTTTTAAACCCTTACCTTCCATCTTGGAGTCAATACTGAGTATTGGCTCCAAGGCAGAAGAGTGGTAAAGGTAGGCAATGGGGGTCAAGTGACTTGCCCAGGGTCACACAGCTGGGAAGTTCCCATATACTCTTTGCCTGTGCTCTGCTGGGATTTGTCCAAGCCAGTAGCTTGTTCTATGCACACAGTTAAATAGCTAGTCATGTGTAGGTCCATTATTCCATTGTGGCCCATCTTTTCAACCTGAAGGATTAGCCAGAAACACACATCTACCTCATGGGAAGAGGGATTGAAGGGTTTGTCAAGGTTAATTAAAACTAATGTAGTCTTCAATTTCTCTTGAGGATTAGATCCAGAAAAGAAGGGAATTTGGTGGACTGTCCTTACATTTAGTTTAGTTATGTTAGCAATAAGAGCCACTGAGATGAACTACTTAAGATTTAGGTTTGATGAGGAATTCCACCTCCGTGGTAGGTGTCAGCTATATCATCTTCTAATGCTTTGTGGTCCCTTCTTTTCTTATGCTTTGACACAATGACTACATTGCCATCCCCCATGTTGTTGGCTAAACCTAGTGACCTAAGCCCATTTCCTCTGGCCTGATGCAGAAGGGAATAACATTAGGATTCGTTTCCTCCCTCCCTCCCTCCCTCCCTTCCTTCCTTCCTTCCTTTCTTCCTTCCTTCCTTCCTTCCTTCCTTCCTTCCTTCCTTCCTTCCTCCCTCC
>NC_058130.1:709746785-709784509 GCF_016433145.1 Gracilinanus agilis
TGCTAATGATGTCACTCCCACCTCCCTTAGTGGGGAGGGGAGACGAGTTACCCACACGTGACAATAAGTAACAAATCAAGAATAAGGGACTGCCCTTTGGGCAGTCCAAATCAATGTAGAAACTGCCATTTGTCCATTTGAATTAGAGGTGGACCACAGGAAGTGATGAAAGACACGATCTCTTTAAGTAAGTTAGTGAACTTCCTGTGGGGGCAGTTGCCGACTTGAACTGGGAGCAGAAGCATCTCCTGAGACCACAGACAGCTTACACTCTATATTGTCACATGGGTAAGTTAGGCTGACTTCCTTGGCCTAGCTGGGCCAATTCTAAACTCTGCCTATCTGGCTGTTGGGCCTTGTGGCTTACAGCTTCATTTATTAAGCTTTTAACCTTCTTCTCTCCCTTTCTCTTTATTCCTACTTTTTACCTACCAGATTGTAAATAAACTCCTCAACCCGATGCTGACTTAGGTCTGATTTAATTACGGAATCAACCTGAATTGTTGATTCCTGGCGGCCACATATTTTTAATATATAGCTATAATAACTAATTTTTAATTCTTACACTATCTGGCAGAAAGGAATTCAAATATATGTGTTGGCTCCATTTTAAGAAGGGTCAAATAGTGTTTAAAGCAGAAAGGGTATGGCAAACGGTAAGGCAAGCCCAGATAATGTCATGGACTAAATGATCTATCTTTTAAGGACACGTTTGAAAAAAAAAAAAAAGATCAGAAGCACTGTTTTCAAGCATGAGTGATGTAATCTGGTGGTTTTGTGTATGTGTGTGGTAAAATTTCCTTGATGATTCAGTTACTGGGGCCATCTGAGTTAATAGAATGTTTAAATTATAATATAGGCTAAAAGAAATATCATTTGAACAGTTACAGCTTATAGTTATAATCAAACAAATCCACGAGTACTGGGTAGAGTTTTTTCTGGAGGGTGTCTTTGGAATCAGTGTTTACAAAGTGCCTTGATGCAAGGCACTTCCACTGCAATGTGGTACAAATGATTATTGGTTTCACTAAGCTTTTCCTTAAAAAGAGTGGGTATGAAGTAAAACCAGTCCAGTTCTGGGGCAATTATAATGAATTTTGAATCCAACTGATATTTATCCTGACATACAAATGTCATAGTTTAGTAGACAGATTTCAAAGAGCCAAGCAAGAGTCTACCAGGAAAGCTTCCAATTCTAAAAACACAGTCAAAAGTCAAAGGAGGTTAAGGAGAATACTGGAAGTGGTATAATGGAAACCAAACCAAATCATCCCCTTGTCTGCTCCTTCCCAAAAAGAGAAAGAAAATGGTGATAACTTCTGGGTCAGACATCTCTTCCTGAGTCAGACCCCTTCTCCCAAAGCATTCTCTACTACAAACTATTATAATTTTTTATTACCATTAGACCAAGCATCTACTAAACCAAGTCCCTATTTATACATACTCAAGAGAGGCAGGCTCCTTTAGTAGAAAGTATATTGTTTTAAAGCAAACAGTTTAAGAACGAGCTCTTCCATTTATCAGAAGTATAACTTCAAGCAAGACACAAGCTAAGGGTCAGCCACCTCATCTGTAAAATACAGATTTTAATGTTTGTGCTAACTAAATTAGAATGTTTTCTTTTTTAAATTACCTGCTTAAGTTTGGGTGTATATATGTTTTTCAGTCGTTAACTAAATTAGAATGTAATCAAACATCTTACCAACAGAGATGTTTTATTCTTGTCTTTGTATTTCCAGAACTAGTACAATACCTGGAGAAAAGTAGGTGCACTTAAGATATACTTGCTGACATGGCTAATATGAAAAAATGTTCTATAAGACTTCATACTTCATGTATATATTTAATGAGTATCATACTGTATGCCTTCTCAATGAGTCAAGGGGAGGGATGAGTGCAAGGAAGGAATTGAAAACTTAAAAAGAAATTAAAAAAAAAAAAGAAATCTAAAATAAAAATTAGAACTAAATAAAAGATATAATTAGTTATTGGCAGAAAGCCTGAAAGCAAATACATGAAAGTATGTAAGTGAAAACTGTTCTTCCTCCTGAAATCTCAAATAGTATTTCTCTTTTAGAATATACTCACCCTTTCTCCCACCCCCTGACTACCACCACCTGTTGGGCTTTTGATAATATGCTTGTTTAAATAGTGCTGAATATTCAGTGGCAGACAATGAACAAACCTAGAGAAACATCCCACCCCAAAATTTTTTTAAAGATCTAAGAGGGAAAAAAGTATCAGACAAGTGACTTTTTTCAGTGAGTCTTTTTAACCACACAGTGACAGCACAAAACCATTATGTACATTCCAGATTCCAGTTTACAACTATTACAAAATGATTCTTGGGATTTTTGAAAGAATACTGCTGTGACTGTGATTTAAAGTACATGTCAAAACCATAACATCAACTTGAAAAGATTGCCTTTCCTCCCCAAGTTTTCCATAGTCTTAATAATGTCATAACAAAATATGACACAGTGTTAGAGCCTGCTCAGACTTAAAAAGAATCTCTCATTATGTGGAACTTGATGCCACATGCTATCATATTAAAGGAACCATCAACATAACAGTGATTGCTAATTTCTACAATGAGGCACTTTTGTTTGTATTTTACATTTCCAAAACATGAGTATAATATATTGGCCAGTAGCTGTTGCTACTTCCCACTAGCCCTTTGTGCTTAGGCTTCCAAACATAATCCCTGTATTCTTAAGGAGTCCAGTAAACCCAATCCAAAATATTTCAGATGTCAGTTGCTGAGATCTTCTGTAGCCAAATCCCACTAACATTCTTCAAATCCAGAATTTTTTGATCCTGCCAATATGAGGCTGTGTTTATGTACATTCATCAATAAGTTTCAGTATCACAGGTTGGATAAAAACATAGCTAAAGAGTTAACTTAGTTGTTACCTATTTAAAAACAGAAAATGAAAAAAGCATCCCAGCAAGATCACAGCAGAATGTTTTGGAATGCAAAATCTGAGGCTTCTTCGGTAACTTCCCACGTCGGCCTAGGATCTGGATATTAAATTTACTTGGCAACGTCCACTGCAATAAAGGCAGCTGTATCTCTTTCAGGAACCCTTTTTATAAAAAGGATAACATGTCCATGAGCTAATGCTTCCAAAGTAGAAATCCAGTTGAGGACTGCCCAACACACCTGTTATTTTTTGATATATCTATTAAACAGCTCAGCTGGTCTGGGTGTTGCATCTCTTGCCATCTTTATGGGATGTTTCTCTTTATTTCTTTAGGCCTTGGATCCTGAGGCATCACGTCAGAAAGATACGGTAGTCATCTCGTAAACGTGGAGGTAAGCTCTTTTAATTTCCTATACCCCAATCCGTTCAGTACCAACTTCCTTATGGATCCTCCTTCTGGGAAAAATCTTCCGCTTGAGTGCAATTAGCTAAATAGTAGAAGAAAGGAAGGCAGAACATGGCTCTTAAATCTCCAAAATGGGCATTAAAACACACCAAGTAACAGAAGGTATGGCAGCATCAGCTACACATCAAGCTCAGCAAGCCAACCCTCTACATATTTTGAATCCTGCCAACCCCGGAAAATATTCATTAGCCTGTAGAATTTCCAGGAGCCTACCCCAAATCTATATTGCATAAAGAAACTGAAAGAAGTATAGCCTGTGAGCTCTGTACTCATATTTTAAATTATTATGAATTTATTGATGAAGCATAATTTCTTCAAGGATCTGAAGCCCATGCCTGGCTGTGTTAGGATGAGCGCTTTTTTAAGGAGATGGCTGACTGTTAAGTAAAAGTAAAAGACAACTGGAGTAGCTGGGTGGCACAATGGATAGAATACCAGGCCCAGAGTTGAGAGGACCTGGGTTCAAATAAAACCCTAGACACTTCCTAGCCGTGTTGTCTTGGGCAAGTCACTTAACCCCAAATGCCTAGCCCTTCCTGCTCTTCTGCCTTAGAAGAGTTACTTTATAGATTCTAAAACAGAAGGTTAAGAGTTGAAAAAAGGAAAAAAGGAAAAGACAACAGAGTCTATGTTTCTAAGTCTAAAAATGTACATGAGATGGTTTTTAAAAGCTTTGGAAAACTTTTATTACATGTATAGTGAAGAAATAATAATCAATTTAGATTTTATATAGACACATATACAAGCAACTACAGGTTCTACATATATACAGTTCTATATAAATATAAGGCTTACAAAATATAGTGGCATCAGATGACATGAAAATTAGATACAGAAACTGAAAAAAAAATGATTAAGTATCTCTAAGGATTGGGCGGATTTGGCATCAGAATCAGGAAGGTTCTAATATCCCTCTCTTTTGATAATATTTATAGGAGTATAACTTGAGCCACCAATGGTCATCTCTTGAGTCTTCGAGTCAAAGATATTACTGGCAATAAGTTTTAAGGTTGCCTAAGCAAAAAGAGTACATTGTTTGATGACATCTGAATACCATATATCTCAAATCTTGTTGAAGTTTTAAGATTTTATAGATTGTAAATTTATATAATTTTCTCAAAATTATTAGATGTTGGTGTCCCCCCAAAAATAGGGCCTAGCATTTAGCTAAAGCTCATGAAACTTACCTGCTCAGCGAAAAATGAGAATATAGTAAACATGATCAATGTTACAAGTACACAATGGGTCCAAAATTTTAATTTATCTCTATATGCTCTCCTGCAAAGAGAAAGAAAGAAACAATTATATTTATCCCAAGCAACTTTAGGCTGTAGTAAAAATATTTATCATTCTTTAAATAAATGAATATGGGAAGGATGTATGGTTTCACTACTGTAGGGAACCTCCTTATGAAAAAGCCCTCCATTAATGCAGACAAGGATCTGTCACTAACTCCTTTGAAAAGTCCAGAGAGTAACCAGAGGCACACAAAAGGGAAGTGTTTCATCCAGGGTCACAGAGTGTTAGAGGTATGAGCTGAACCTAGATTTTCTTGATTCTAAATCCAGCTAATATGTTATTCATTATGCTCTCCTTCCCCTAACAGATCCATAATAACTTCAAAAACATTATTTGCGCTATCTCCTTTTGAAGGTACTTTTTTCAAAATTTAAAAATAATCATCCAACATAAAAATTAAGCTTGTTTTTCCAGTGTCATATACTATTATTTTCCCTTTGTGAAAGGAATCACTTAAGAGAGAGACTTTAAGTGGAAAGCAAGTATTTGAAGCACTTGAGTCTGACCTCAATAAGGTTTTCTAGGTAACTTTTTTTAAAGCAATACACCAACTAGCTCTGTCTCCTGCCATCCTTTAATCATTTCTTTCCCAAACTGCAGGCTTCTATCAAAATGAGAAGACATATCAAATAGTTCAAAGTGCTCTGCTGGAAAGGAAGGCTGGAAAAGCATTTCATGGTTCTTCTTCTCTAGATGGGGAGGAAGTAAAAATGTTCTTAAGCAATTCTTTAAATTTCTGGAAGGAAGGAAGCACTATGACCCACAAGCAACTTCCTCTCCTATTAAGAAGAGAAATAGGGGGCAGCTGGGTAGCTCAGTGGAGTGAGAGCCAGGCCTAGAGACAGGAGGTCCTAGGTTCAAATTTGACCTCAGACGCTTCCCAGCTTTGTGACCCTGGGCAAGTCACTTAACCCCCATTGCTTAGCCCTTACCACTCTTCTGCCTTGGAGCTGATACACAGTATTGACTCCAAGACAGAAGTTAAGGGTTAAAAAAAGAGAAGGAAGGAAGGAAGGAATAAAGAAAGAAAGAAAGAAAGAAAGAAAGAAAGAAAGAAAGAAAGAAAAAGAAAAAGGCCTCAGTGTCTCTTTGTCAGACATGGGTCTCCCCGCTTCAGACCGGGGGCTCCATGAGGGCAGGGTCTCTAATTGTGTATGAGACCACAAGGCCCACCCACCACACCCCAAAAGCATACTCTGACTCAGGCCAGTCACCTGGCTAATTTGACTTCATTCTTCCATTTCCATAGTAACTTCCTGGGATAGGGGTGGAGTGGTGTCAAGAGGAGATATGCCCTCTCAAAGGCTGCCAGGCCAGGTCCAGTGCCCAGGGCCTTATCGCGGCTGTCCTCTCCTCTTCTAGGAGACAGCCCCTCACACAACTGCACTACCCATTGGGTAGACCCCATTTCTCTGCCAGTCCTGCCTTCCACTGAGTCCAGTCCATGTGCCCCCCATCCCAGCACTCACCCAGATCTGCAGTTTGACCCGCTTCTCATTTCGGTAGACAGTCTTAACTTTGAAGTCAATGCCCACGGTACTGACAAAAGCTGAGGTGAAAGAATCATCGGCATATCGGAACAAGAAGGAGGTCTTCCCCACACTGCTGTTCCCAATAATAAGCAGCTTGAACATGTAGTCAAAATTCTGGTCAGCGGCATCTTTCTGGGCAATGTGTGGGTCTCCAGCTGAGGCCATCTGGGATGAGGGAAGGGCTTCTTTTTAGTGAAGGACTCCCTAATTTTCTTACCTCTCCCTCCCAGGTCCTTACTCTAACCTCTAGGAGAACTTTCACACGGGCTGGTCAGAGGAAGGGGGAGTCTCACTCTCTGGTGTGACCCATCTGGACAGTGAGGGTCAGGGAATTCACAGGGCCATAAGGGGGTGTGGCCAGTATGGACTTTGCCCCCAGAGTCCTGGATGTTGCTACCTGAGAGGTATAAAGAGAAGGGATGGGAACCAACCACCTGGCCTTCACCACCCCTCTCCCCAGGCTCCCCCAGTCAGCAGCCCGACTTTCTATTGACTTTGGCACCTCCTACTGCCACGCTGATCTCGGCAGCCCTTCCGCCTCTTCATCACCAGCCAGGTAAAATCCTTCAGGGTTTAACCCTTCCCAACCACCAGCCAAGGCCAGCCACCCTTCAGGTTATCTTGCCCTCCCTGTGGGAACTGTTTTTCCACTGTAGGGGTCCCATTTTCTATTCCCTCCATGGCGTCCTACTCAGCCACGTTTCCAAACTCTCCCACTTGGAGTTTGTCAGACAGGCTGGGTCCTTGTTCCTTTTCATCTCTGACTTCTTAGAAGAATTAAGGATTTCCCTTAGAGCCCCCTCATCCTCTCTGAGAATTCTCAGAACCACGGGAGGCTCTCCACCCAAAGAGGCACTGCTAAAGTATAGCCACCCCCATTAAGCAGCCAAATGAGACAGCATTCTGAATGTTAATTGTTATCCTTAGGATTGTCATCATACTCACTAGAAGAACCTCCCCCCACACACACACTAGACTTGAATTGGGGCAAGAAGAGCTTTCCAGAAGAGTTCTATTAAATTTCTCCCCAGGTTGGGAGGGGAGGCTCCTGAAAATTTTGTTCTTAAAAGAGGGACAGATGATCTTTTCCAGATCCATGAGAGGGTGCCTATGGGATGCACAGTTTCTGTATATCCATAAATATGTACCCATTCTCCCTCCCACCCCCACCCCCAGGTTGAATGTAAATCCCTAGAAGGCAGGGGTGGTTTCATTTTTGTCTTTGCATCTCTAATGCCTAGTCCTGTTCTTGGCACACAGTAGATGCTTACTAAATGCTTGTTGTTTGAGTGATGGGAGGGGGACGATGTCCTAAGGGAACACTATCCCAGAGGAACTCCGTTTAACAGGAGAGGTTATACAGCTTCCTCTTTTATCCCACTCACTTGCCCCACCACTAACACTCAAGGCCCAGACCCTCCCAGGGCCAGGACCTGCTCTCATCCGGAAGAACCAGTTTGTGGAGAGAAAGGACAGGATGGAAGGAAGTAGGAAACCTCTAAGAGTTTGGCTGGGGTCAGTAGGACCCCAGGGAGTAATTCAAGCCCCCAAGCTCAGACTCAGGGTGGCCTTGACCCTCTTCCCCTTCTCCCTCCCAGAGCAGAGACCCTCTGGCCACCGGACGACAGTTTCAGGTACACCCCCAAACAAGTCTGCTTCCCCTCTATGCCTTCCCTTGTCAGCCCCCTCCAAACCCCTCCACCTTCATCTGTCTCTATTGCAGCCCTGGGGAGGTTTCCCTAGCAAAAATGGGGAGCAAAAGTTCCCTTCCCCCTTTAATCTCACTCACCATCCCAGTGTGGTCCCCACACACAGATGGAGCTGGAAAAAGAGGGATCCTCTGTCCAGAGGCCCTCCCTGAAGATGAGACCCCGAGACTGCTCTGCCCGGGGTGGATTCGGCTCCCCACTCTTTGCGCGTCCTTAGTCCATTAACCTTTTACAGGGCTTTTACTCTGGGTTCTTGCCCCCTCCCCCAAGTTCTAGCAACGGAATCAGTCTGGTCCTTCGGGACGGTCCCGGCCCCTCAATCGGCCTTGCAGCCTGACCCGGCCAAGTCTCTCAGCCCTGGCAGGGCAGGGAGCTCCGGGGTCCTCACCTCTTTGGGGGCCGGGCCCTTCGGGGTTCGGGTCCGGGCTAGGTGCGCCGCAGCTGTCACACTGGCACTCCCTCCGCCTACTCTGAGCACGGTCTAGTCAGCCCAAGCTCGGCAGCCGCCGCCTCCTCCCGGATCCCGGCTATGCTACCCTCCCAGCGCCGCCCCGCCCCACCTAGCCCCGACCCAGCCCAGACGGGAAGGGGGAGTGGGGGTGGGGAGCGACGGGGGAGGCCACGGCACAGGAGCCCTCCCGGACGGGCCCCCTGGTGGCCGAGCGCTCCTCATTCCCCCTGTCCAACACGGTCGCGCACAGTGCCTGGAGTCCGCCTCCCCCTGCTCTCCGCCATGGAATCCCGACTAATCTCCGCGGTTCAGAATAGAGCTGTGAGATTTCCTAGGAACTGTGTCCAGAACAAGTGAAAAACGGGGCTACAAGTCTTGTTCTTTTTACAGGGGAGGAAACCAAGGCCTCGAGTTGGTTATCGCCTTATGGGGAACCAGAGCTAGAACTCGGGCCTTCTCCCTGAAAGGCCGAGGCTTCTTCAGACACGCGGGGTCCCATTTCATCCCTTGCCTTCGCTCTCATTTTGTCTAGCCTCGCCCTTACCCCTCCCCCCTGAACCTAGAAAAGAGTTCAATAGTTCATCTCCGCTCGGTCCTCTTTACAGTCTACTCCTCACTCCGGGATCCTAAATAGAAGATGCTCCGGTTCATTTGACATCGCTGCAGGTCGCCTTCTCCCTGGGATTCGCCCTCCTCTCTCCTGCAGACATTTCCCTCTCTTGGGTCTCCCCGCACCTCTCTGTCATGGTGGGGGCCCCCCAAGGCTCCGCCCTCCTATCTTTTCTCTCTACACTCTCACTTGGTGGTAGTTTTAGCACCAACCATGGTTATCTGTGAAAATGTGGCTACTCCCACCAGTGCCATGATCTGGGACAATCCTGAAAGACATGGTGGGGAAGGCTCTCCACCTCCAGAGAAAGAGCTGGGGGAGTCCTCTTTCACATCAGTGGACTTACAGTTTTATTTTAGGTTTGGGTTCTGTAGGAGTGTGCTCTCATATTAGTGACCAATATGGAAGTGTTTTGCATGACAATAATAATAATAAAAAGAATTGTCTTCCCTAATTCTAATCCAGGGCAGCTAAATTGAAGAGTGCCAGTCCTGGAGTCAGGAAGACTTGTCTTCCTGGGTTCAAATCTGGCCTCTTTTCTAACTTTGTGACCCTGGATAAGTCATTTCCCCCTGCTTGACACAGTTTCCCCATCTGCAAAATGTTTTGGAGAAGGAAATGGGAAACCACTCTTGGATCTCTGCCAAGAAAATCTGAAATGGGGTTACAAAGAATCAGACATGACTAAAATGACTGAACAAAATTCAAAATGACACCAAAGATGGCTATGAGAAACCTTTTTTTTTTTTTTTTAATAGCAAATATATGATACAGAATGGCAGTCTCAGAAAGTCGCCCAGGTGGCTAGGACCACATCCAATAGCTGGAATAGCCAGGGGAAAGAGGAAGAGCTCTAAAGAGTGTCTTGTATCAGAAACGGCGGAGTAGCAGCATGACAGGAGTTAGACTCCATAACCACGGAAGGACAGAGTTTGATAAGGAAGGAGGCAGGCTCTCCTCTCTCTCAGCTGTTTGACCCACAGGGTCAGCTGGGCATAGTCCAAATGAGTCTGGCCTATGTGTGCTGGATTTGGGTCCAGGGATAGAGCTAGAACCCCTCCTCTGAGTAATAAAAAGAGGTTCTGCTTTTTACAGGCTTTTGAGGTGCAATGCTAGGCTGGCAAGGCAGATGCCATTGCCAAGCAGGTTTGCCAAGTTGCAAAGGGAAGAGAGACCATGATAGTGGAAGAATGTCTGTCGAAGGGCTCGATACTTGGGATCCTGCTCCCGAAGCCGATGGTAGGGATCTTGGCCCTGACCCTGGGGAGGTCCTGGGGGTTCTCCACCCAGACCTCGATCTTTCTCCATTGCTTGCAGGGCCCACATGGCAGCTGTAGTTCTGGGCTCTATCCACCGAGCATTCAGGGCTGACAGAGCCAAGTTCAGAGCCAGGAGAACCAGCTGAAAGAGAAACTATAGTGAGCTGGGAGGCTGGCCTTGAGACATTGCCCAGGGCCCAAGGCCATAGCAGAGAGTAGTCTCTGGGACCAGAGGTTGCCTCCCAGGCATTTCAACACAATCTATCAGCTGGGAGGCAGGATAGGACAGAGAGGGTGAAATTCTTTATTCCTGCCAACCACCATTATTTACAGTCTTTTAATTATGCAACCTAGAAGATTCTTGGGTGCTGTATTACCCAGGGACAAAGAAGATATATGCCCCATACTCAGTAAGATGAATAGTCATTTCAACAAAAAGGAATGTGGGGTACTATCTCTGGTAGGCTGCCCACTCTAGCATGCCCTATATCCTGGCCATTTGAGAAAGGATAAGAGGAAGCAAAGAGAGCTTTATCCCCCTCACCCTAATCAGGCTTTCTAACAGAGTCAGTGGGTGGCCTCGTTCCCCCTGGGAGAGGCCGAAGTCCTCCTGCAAAGACTTAAGTCCCTAGTCAGGCAGGTTTCTGAACAATGAACTTGGTGAAAAGCAGAAGCCCAAAATAAGGCTCAGTCATCAGAACTAAGTCCTGGGAACTTAGAAAAATACTCACTCTAGGCAATATCAGCTACGTCGAGTGGAAGCTGGTTTAGAGGCCAGGTCTGCTGTTTTGAAAAGACTGCAGTGTTCTGTGTTCTCTACAAGTCCATGTTTTCTAGTCACCAGCCTCCCAGGTCTCCAAGCCCCCCAACCCTGGCCTTCTGGTACCTGACCAGCTTCTGCTAACGTAAAGCTGAGCTTCACCAACGGATGATGGAACAGGAAAATGCCCAAGCTGATGGTGGCACAGCCCAGAGAGATATGGAAGTAGAAGGGGAAAAGTTTGCTCTGGACCAATCCAAAAGTGTGTCGAGGCAGCCTCCGGAACAAGACAAATCCTATTGGAGGGTGGAGGGGAAGAGGGCAGAGAGGAGAAGTGTATAAAAGAGGCTGGTTGGAGAGTATAAAGAATACATTCTGAATCTGCAATTTGGGACAAGTCATTCCCAGGACCATGTCTTCCTCTTTACATTGAAAGGATCCAGTTCTAAACTCCATAATCTATAATGTATTGAAACACATTCAGAGGGCAAGTAGTACTCCTTCCAAGAGCATAGGATCTACAACTAGAGGGCCCTGGGCCCCTAAATAGGGAACAGATCAGTCTCAGTCCCTAGAAATTCACATGACCTAGTCGCTCAGGATGGAAAGGCAGGGAAGGAGAGCTGCTAAATCCCTTGGGTAGAATAGAAAAGAGTTGGGAAGATGACAGGTAAAAATTTCATAGGCTGTTTAATTTCTCTAGGCCTCATTTTGGTGAGGGACTATGGGTATGGATTGTTGCATATAATATCTGATGAAAATGATATGTTTGCTAGTTTTGCTTTACTGTTACTTTTCTTTGTTATAAGGGAAGGCTCATTAGGGCTGGCTATATTCAGAAATGACTGATGTATAACTGAAAGGCACTAATTAAACTTAAAATTAAGTGGTTGGTCTAGATGCTTAGCATAGCACCTGGCACACAGTAAGTGCTGAATAAATTCTAGTTATAGACTAGTGGAATATTCAAATTAGAAGGGATTCTCGGAAGAGGGGGAGGGGGAAGATTACCCAGAGGTGAATTCCCTTTTGAGCATCCCTGACAGATGATCATACATCCAGTTTCAACTTAAATACTTCCATGAAATAGCTTTTTACCCTTTTAAGCCTTTTCTTTTCTTTAACTCTTACCTTCTGTCTTAGAATCCATATTGATTCTAAGGCAAAAGAGTGGTAAGGGCAAGGCAACTGAGGTTAAATAACTTGCCCTGGGTCACATAGCTAAGGACTGTATAAGGGTCAAATTTGAACCTAGGACACCTAGACCTGGTTCTCTATCCACTGAGTCACCTAGATGCGCCAGAACCTTGTTTTTTTTTTTTTTTTTGGTTTTTGTTTTTAACTGAAAAATATTTTACTAGTTTACTTATAATGCAGAGAGAATACTAGGTTGGGATCAGAAGGTCTGAGGTTCCCTTACTGGTAGACATTTATAAAAGTTGAAAAGTTCATTTTTTTTCTGCCTGTGGAAACCTGCTTGGACTCTCCCTAACTCTAAATCTGTTAACAAATCCCTACGACCCCTTCCAACTCTAAACCCCGGGATGCCACGATCTCTGGGGTTTTCCCCGCCCCTTACCTCCTTCTCCTCTCACTGGCTCTCCCCTCCCCCCAGGCTCTAGGCAAGGAGCAGAGTCCAGGATCCCTGGGGGAAAGGGGCCTACCTGAGATGAAGGTAACCCAGACTTGCATGCCCCAGGCCGCGGACAGGATCAGCACCTGGACCACCTTGGCTAGGTCACTCGGTTCCACCTCTGAAGCCATCATGCAGCCCAGGCTCCGCAGCTGGGAGGAAAGAACCACGCTCAGAGGCCCTCCCGCCCCCCACCTCCAAGAAAGGTGCTGGGTTGCTCTCAGAATTCAGGCATCCCAGGGTGTAGGAACCCAAAAGGGATCGCTTCCTTGACCAGGGAAAGGGGCACGAGGGAGCGAGACCTCCCGGCGAGCCTGATTCAGGGGGCGACCTCCGGAACTGGGGTCTGGGAAGCCCCTTCCCGACTCCTGCGCGTGCAAGGACCCGGGAATTCTGGGCCTGCTCGAAGCCAGATCCCGTATTCCACCCTCCTCATCCTTACCAAGAGCGGCGCCCAGTCCGGAGAGAGGCGGTACCTAAACTCCACTTCTGCTCAGAGGACCACGGACCTCAGCAATAGCCCTCCCCGCCCTACCACCTTAATGCTTCAGCCCAAGCATTCCAGCTCCGCCCCCTCTCTGGCTTCTGACCAATCCCATTGCGATATCTGTAGTCTTTACCCCGCCCCCTTTGGTTTCTAACCAATCAGTGATGACAATTCTTATATAAGACCCGCCCTCCTTGTCTCTTACCCCTCTGCCCCACCTCTTACCCCCGACTACCTCAGAGGTAATCCAATCACCTTTCGACTCAGGGATTACAGACAAGAAGCACAACCAATAGTATTTCGAGATCGCCGAGGAGAACTACACACAAAGGTTCCGCCCCTCCACTGTGACTTGACTATCCTGATCCTACCCCTTACCTTAGTTTTGTATGGTATCTCCAGTGGATCAAACTTCATCGCTCTGGCTGGGGACTTTTTTTCTTGGTCCCTGATGGGCTTAGAGTATGAGCATCTGGTAGGTATTTCAATTCGATGAACATTTATTGAGCGCCCACTTTGTTCTGGGCCCCAGCAAAAGGGACTCAGGGCATTTTTGCCTTAACCCCACCTCCCACCCAGCAGGGGCCACGCAATGAGGACTCTGTGGATCCGATTCTCTTCCAGATGTTCTCTCCCAGGTGCAAACATCTGGCCTTGGCATCCTTAGCATCGAGTTCCAATTTGAATGGCTGGGTCTGGGAGGTAGTGCAGTGTAATGGGACAGAATAGGAAGTCTGTGGGGATTCCAGGGGTGCTTCCAGATGTGAACAGTTCTCTGGGCTGGGAGTGGGGATGGGAAGAGTGGACAGGGCAAGTGTGGGGTGGCTGGGCTACTTTTTACACCCTCCTCACCCATTGCTTCTTATTCTCCCCACCCATCCAAGTGACTGTGTCCTGGCCGGAATTCCTCGGGACTCGGACAGTTCTCTTGTGTCCGTTCATACTCCCGGGTCATCTTCTCCAAGGGAATGTGCACTGCAGAGTCTTAACAAGTCAGATAAGCAGCTGACTGTCAGTGTTGTCTCACCGAAACCATGGAGTCTGGGTATGTATAAAATGATGTGGTTTAGAGGGGGTGTGGATAGACAAGGCAAAGGCAAGAAGACTGAGGACCAGTGATAGAGGGTGGAGGGATAAGGGAGGTGTGTCTGTGGGGAGAGGGGGAGAATTGCAGTTTGAGGGTGTAAAGCCTAGAATTTAGAGATCATTATGCTTGGTTCCTGGGCAGGATTTTGGGATTGGGCCACTAGAGGAATGGGGAGCCGGAGTTTCAAGGTTGGGAGACCTGGGGGACTGGGAGAGACTGAGATATTTGGTGACTTGGTGTAATCTTGAAAGGAGGAGCCCTTATTCTCCTGAATGCTCCGGAACAATGATTTAGGGTTCCATTGTGGAGTCCCATTTGAGTTAAGGATGAGAAGAGGGGTGCAATCCCGGAAATGTTCGGCCCTGTGACTCTAGCTCTGAATGGCAGGTGTGGTTCATAAGATCAACTCAGATTCTCAGAAACTGAAAAATGATGAAAAGGACCTCCTGAAGAATCGACATATCAGTTTCAAGGTCACCTTTTCCATTGTTCTCTCAGGGTCCCACCTCCCTATATCGTGTAGTGTAGTGGGGGAAAGCATTGAATCAGAAGAGACTTGAGTTTAAGTCCTAGCTGTACTACTCACTATATCTAGATGAGAGACTCTCTGTAACTAAGCTCACTTGTCTGAGCCTCAGTTTCTTTTTCTGTAACATCTGGTTGTTGGGGACCCAAACCAACCTTGTTTTGTAGAAAGTGTTTAATAGACCTTGACCTGATAGAGAAGGAGGAAGCTATTATTATTTATTATTTATTATTGTAGAGGCAGCAGATCAGGTTCTGGGCTTGTTGTCATGAAGACTTGTGTTCAAGTCTGCCTCTGACTGTTATTAGTCATTTGAAACTGATCAAGTCCTTTCACCTCTAGGTACCTCAGACAATTTTCTAGAACTTAATTAATTTTCTAAAAGGAAAAGGCCATTGAGCTGTATTGGAAGATATATATCCCCACCCCCAACAAAGCCACAGCCGTTTCACAGGATTTGAGGATTGTGGGTCCTGTGATGGTGAGTGATGGGACTATAGTTTCCAACTCCCATCTTTATCCCAGCAGAAATTGCTGAGCTCTGAGGAGGTCCTTACCTCGAGCCTGAAGCTGAATGCGATTTCAAAGGGGAGCATGACCAAAAGCCGGAATGTGAACAAGAATAGGAGCCGGAGTCGCAGCCTGAGCCCGAGTTCGAAACCTTTGATAGAGGCCAGTGACCAGGTGCAAGCATGTTCTTGTTACATGGATAAACCTGATGGGGTGTCCACATGTGTACACCACTGAATGGTTCAGGGTCTTCTTCAATTCCCTCCTAGATTCTTCTCCACCCCTATGCCTCAATTTCCCTCCCATGACTTGAATGAATGAGGAGGGATTTGAAGGGAACGGAAAAACCCAAATTAGGGTAGAGATGGGCCCTGGGGATAGTTGGAGGAAGAGCTGGAAAAGGGTCTAATATCCCCCCCTACCCTTTTCCTCCATGATCTACCATGCTGGCCCATCAGAGGAGCTTGGAGACAGACAATTTCAAGGCCCAAGGTAAGGTACCCTGGGACCACTGGAATAAAGAGGATGAGGCCAATAGCCCAAGGAACTGGGGGAAGCAAGACCTCTGTTTTCTGTGGAATGGGGAAATTCAGACTGCCCTTGCCCCTTCCAGGGTCAAGTGGAATGAGGTGGAAAATAGGGATTGTGATCTTTGATACCCTAGGTAAGGTCTCCACTGTCATGATTCCTGATTCACAAAAACTCTTAAGGATAGACTTGGATTCCCTGAAAAATCAGCTTCAAGCCCAGACTAAAGTGAGTCGACCCATCTTGTCTCCATTTTGTCCTTTCTGATGTTGACTTCCACACCCTCTGATCCAGCTTTCTGACAGTAACCTATCTGTTACTAGGCCTTTGAGTTCCTGAACCACTCTGTGACCCTTCTGGAGAAGGAAAGCAGCCATCAGAGGGTTAAAATCCAGGAGCTAGAGGGTGAGGTTGGGTCTTAGGAGTTAGATCAAGTTACGATTTGTAGGAGGTGAGCTCAAGGTTAGGGATTGGGAGGGGTTTCTAGGGCCTTACACTCATCCCTCTGAGCCTGGGTGTGGGATTCTTAAAAGAGATTTCCCAAGGCCAGCCCCTTCCTTCCTAGAGGGGTTGGTGGGAGGGCCAGAGAGAAGGCTGGGGTCAGCACAGGATCAGGAATCATGTTCTTCATCCATCTCTTGGCAGAAGTAATGAGCATGTCTTGCTACCCAGCCCAAGATGACCTCATTAGAAGAGGGGCAGAACTAGGACGACAAGAGCTGTGGCGGGCACTGGCTCGGGGCCTGCAGGAGGTGAAGGAAAATCTTCGGGGGAGTGAGGAGGCCCAAAGGGGCCGGACCACCCGCTCTCTATTACAGCTGGGCCAGGAGATTCGGGAAAGGTGGGGATCTTGACTTGGGGGCACAAGATTTCTGCGAGCAATAGGAAAATATTATGGGGAACAGGAGAGCCAAGGAAGGAGGATGGGGTGGGGGAGCTGTGAGAGGTCATACTATGGATTTGTTGGCTATGTTATCCCTCCCACCCCAGCAAGAAGTTCCTATGGGAGGAGCTGGAAGTGCTGCAGGAAGAAGTGACCTACATCCATCAGAAACTCAGTATGTCCCCCCCACCCCCACTCATCACCCCTGTGACCCATTCTTTTGTCTCTTCAAACTCTGTCTCTCCTTCCTCCAAGGGCTCCAGCCTTTGAATTGAGGGTAGGGGTCTCTAGCCCTCCTCCACCTCTGGGGGATGGTGATAAACATTGTTTCAGCTTTTTTCTTCTTGTAGCCCCAAAACCATGAATGGAGGGAAGGGATCCCAATATTCTTTCTTGGAGGCCCTCTCACCCTCTTGTCCCCCATCCCTTTATTCAGAAACGCAGGAAGAAGAAATCAACAAAAATCTGGTGAACATTAAGAAAATGCAGAAGAATCAGGTGAAATGTCGAAAGGTAAGGAGAAGGAGGCTGGGGGAAAGGGCCTAGAGAGGGGAAAAGGAGGCTGAGAGAGGGAGAAAGGCAACTATTGGTGGGAGAAGAAAAGATGGCTGGGGAGGAAGGAGGCAGGATTTGCTAAAACCTGAGTCCACATTTCTCTTCCACCCCCATCCCTGTCTCTGCTTGGGCAGAAGCTTGAGAGTGAAGCAGAAATGCCTGAATTTTATAGGAGAGATAAGGTAAGGGAAAGGGCCTTACCTCTGCCGCTACCCATCTCCCTACCCCCAGGTACTAACAAAGATGAAACAGCAAGGGAACATGGTATCTGAGGAGGATTTGAAGAACAAGGACTCTTGGGGGGAGGAGGAGCTGGAGGAGGAGCTGAATGACATATGGTAAGAAATTGAATCCAGAATGTGCAAACCCATTCCTTGAGCCCACAGGGATCCAGACCTTCACGAGCCCTGTTCTTGGCTTCCAGGGACCCATATTTCCTCCAGTCTGCTTCAGAACCCACCTGCTACAAATCACTAAGCCACCTAACTGCAAATTACTTCCCCTTTCTGATCCTCAATTTTCTCCTTTATAAAATGGGGGGATGATACCCAAGATCTTTTCCAATTCTAAAAAATCCTGTGAGACTAAGACTTGTTGGGAGGAGCCATGATGAAGAACCCATTCTCCCAACTCCATCATGACCTGCCCCTCCTCCATAACATTCACTCCCCTGTCCAGATTCTGGGTATGTATTCCAGCCTTTCCCCCTTCCTCCCAGGACTCTTTTTTTGTGCCCTCCTCCTACCCAGGTCAGCTGTGAACACTCTTGAGAATGCCATTGAAAGCTTATCCCTGACCAGAATCAAAAGCCGAGGAGCCCCCAAGGGTGAGTGCCCAGGGGAAGCTGAGACTCTGGGGAGAAGAAAAAAGCCTCCCCCAAAACTATACCCCAAATACCCTATCTGGAATTCTCTGGCACAGGACGGAAAGGACGACGCTGTGTGAGTCCGCTGCCAACACCTGCCTGGGCGACAGATTCGGATTCAGATGCCAACCCACCTCACTGCCCATAGCCGATAGCCTTGACCCATGCAAGACTCCTTCAGTATGGGCACTGACAACCTCCAGCCCCTGGCCCCTAGCCCTAGCTGTAGCTGTAGCTTCTTCAGGAGCTCCAACCTCAGCCCCTGGCCTCTCACTAGATCCTTCCCTCCCCAGGCCTTGCCCTTTGCCCCGGCCTCTCTGAGTAGCTCTGAGGAGG
Organism: Gracilinanus agilis; assembly: GCF_016433145.1. NCBI lineage: Eukaryota > Metazoa > Chordata > Mammalia > Didelphimorphia > Didelphidae > Gracilinanus > Gracilinanus agilis. The sequence continues at coordinate 709,765,206 of NC_058130.1, forward strand.
CTCTGACGTTTTGCTTTACTAATCTCTTCTCTTCACAGGCTGAGCTGCTGGGACCTACCTACTCAAGGGAAGGGAGGCCTCCCTGAGGGGAGCCTCAGCTCCCAAAATCCCCTAAGAGAGAAAATAAAATAGGAGTGAGCACTTCCCCAACACTGTCTCTGTTCCTGCAGGCCCTCTCTGGCCCTTCCACTTCTTCCTTGTTCTAGAAAGATTCATTCGGTGGGGCTAGTCTAAAGCTGGGGTGAACGCATGGCCAAGGCAAGGCTAAAGGAAGCTTGAGTCCAACCTGGGGCGAATTCGAACAGAGGCTGGGGGGCGGGGCAAGCCACAGGCTCGAACTCCTACCCCACACAGCCGCCCCTTGCCTCAGCCAAACACAAAGACATGGCTCAGCCCAGAAAACACTGCGCTGCCCCCGCCTCCCCAACACAGCCGGCCCTCCTCAAAGGTTCCATCCGTTCACTCCGCACTGTCTATGAGGGTTCTAACGTGTGCCCGGGACTGTGCCAGGTGCCGAGGTTCCAAAGATCAAAGGAAATAAGCCCTGCCCTCCGCTAGATTCCGTTCTGGCTCTTCCTCCCGCTCCTGGACCGGGGCAGAACTCGCAGGGCCTGGGGGGCTGAGCCAGGGAGCGCTTTTCCCAGATGCCCCGCCCGGGGGGCTGGCCCGGTGCTAATGAGCCGGCGCACGGCTGGCGCGCTCCCCCTCCCTCCATCTCTCCATCCATCCTTTGCCTTGGTCCCTGCCGCTCTCTCCCGCTCCGCTCCAAGGCTGGGGCGGGCTAAGGCAGCGGCGGCGCCGTGAGAGCCAGGGCTAGGCTGTCTTCGGGGTCTGTCTGCTTCTGCCTGCCCTCTCGTCAGCCCGCGACACCTGGACATCTGGGACAAAGGCGACCGGCTGGGCCTGGGGCTGGCTTCCCCCACCGTGGGACGTGAATCCGGGCCATGGAGCGGCCGTGACCCAGGTGGTGATGGCGGGGATTGGAGCGCGATCTGGGGGTCTCTACTTACCCTCGCAGGGAATTTGGGAGCCCTCGTCTGGGGGCATGGGGGGGGGAGGGGTATTTGAGACCGCAGGGAGGAGCTGAGGAGAGGTGATGGGGGAGGGGGAGGCACCGTGTGTGTTTGCACGCCTGTGCTAGTCTACGAGTCCGTGTGTTCGCCCACTCTCTTAGGCTTCCCCTCCCAACAACACACACACTCACCCCTGTACGGGAAGCACCAATACAGCAGGGTTGGAACTGGCGAGGGGTTAAGGGGAGGGGGGTGTCAGTGTGGGGAGAGATGTCGCTGGGGCCCAGACATAGGATGAAGCCCTGGCATGCTGTAGCTGAGGGAATCCTTGGATGGAGGGGGCCAGAAGCTAGAGAAAGCAGAGGCCAAATGGCCTAGAGTTTCCCAGTCTTTGCAGGTTATTTCTGGGGAAATGTAAATCTTAGCTAGGCTTTGTACCTCCCCCAGCATCTAGCAATAGCTTTCTCTTAACACAGGCCTTTAAATCCTTGGGTGATAATTCTCTGTGGCAGTTATAGGATGGAGGTTAGATCATTGGGAGAACTTTCTGATAGTAGTTAAGGGGTACGGAGTGCTCTTCTCTTTTGAGAGAGGGAGGGACAGATGAGACACTGAGGCAGAGGGACCAATGGTTGGGGTTGGTCAGACACAGAAGATCCAAGAAAACCTTAAAAACTTTCAGGGTGAGGGAGAAGACTGAGTCTGCTGTCCTAGGGGATTGAAGTCTGAGGGGTTGACTTACATGTGTAGGGGGGGGACCTGTGTGACTGGGCCTCTCTCCCAGGCCCCCGCCAAGTGTTCCCCTCATCCGGATCCCACCATGGCGAGTGGGCGGCCAGAGCTGAAGAGGAGTTTCTCCATAATACCCTGCTTCATCTTTGTGGAGGTGAGGTCCATTCAGATCAGCAGAGGGGGTTTGAGGGGAGATTTCTGGAAGGAGAAGAGATTCCCTCAACTTTGCTCACTATGTTCTCTCTCCTTGGTTTGTGACTATCTCTCCTGATCTTTGTTCTCCTTATAACTTCTCTCCTTCTCCCCCTTTCCCTCTCTCCCCCTCTCCATTTTTCCTTCTTCCCCACTTCCATTTCTGTTTCTTTACCTTTCGTTACCTCTGTACCATCTCTCCAATTGTCCTTACCTAACCCTCTTTTCCCCTCACCTGGAGTTCCACCTCTGTATCTTCTCTGGTGGCTATTTCTCTTCTCTCCATATCTCTACTGTATCCCATCACCCACCTGTGTCCTTTGCTCCTGCCTTGCCCCCCGGGCTGGCAGTCAGTACTTCTGGGTGCCGTGGTGCTTCTCGCCTATCGCCTGGAATACACAGACACATTCCCAGTGCACATGCAGGGCTTCTTCTGCTATGACAGCGCCTATGCCAAGCCCTACCCGGGGCCTGAGGCTGCTAGCCGTGTCCCACCAGCCCTGATCTACCCCCTGGTCACTGCGGGGCCTGCCATCACGGTAATGTCCAGGGTCTTGGAAGGTGGGGACTGTGAAAAAGGGAGGATGATTAAGGTAGGGCTCCTTCTCGAATGTTGGTCTCTCTTCTCAGATACTACTTGGAGAGCTTGCTCGAGCCTTCTTCCCAGCGCCCACCTCAACTGTGCCAGCCCTGAGGGAGAAGACTATCGTGTGTGGGGACTGCTGCCGCTTCAGCCCAGCCCTCAGAAGGCTGGTCCGCTTCCTGGGTGCGGGGTGTGAATTGAGACTTAGCCAGGTGGTGGGGCAAGTGGGAGTTAGTTTTGAGGGGGTTGGAGAAAAGAATGAAGAAAAGGTTCCAGGGCAAGGGGGTGCCCAAAATCTGCCCCTAGATGGGGTTCTGATCTTTTTTTTCTCTCTCCTTCCTTCCTAGGTGTATACTCCTTTGGCCTCTTCACCACATCCATCTTTGCCAATGCTGGACAAGTGGTAACAGGGAATCCTACCCCACACTTCCTGTCTGTCTGCCACCCCAATTATACGGCTCTGGGCTGCCCACCACCAGCCACAGACAAGCCTGGACTGGACCGGTATGTCACAGACCAAGGGGCCTGTGCGGCCGGCAACCCTGCCTTGGTTGCAGCTGCCCGACGTGCCTTCCCCTGCAAGGATGCAGCCCTGTGTGCATTTGCAGTCACCTATACGGCGGTGAGTCTGAGCCACATCTGGAGAGGGCTGAGAGAGTCCAGAGTCCAGGCCAAACTTGAAGTCAGGAGACCATTCCTCCAACTTCCTCTGTCCCCCCATTTCTCCTTTCTAGCTCTCAATTTTCTAGGCTGTAAAAGGAGGGGGTTCTCGAAGTACTCTGGTAACCTTCTTTCTTTGTTCCCTCCAGATGTACGTCACACTGGTATTCAGAGTCAAGGGTTCCCGGCTGGTGAAGCCCTCGCTCTGCCTTGCCCTCCTCTGCCCAGCCTTCCTGGTGGGGGTAGTCCGTGTGGCTGAGTATCGGAACCACTGGTCAGATGTGCTGGCTGGATTCCTGACTGGGGCAGCTATTGCCACCTTCCTGGTCAGTCTCTTTGTGGGCCTGGGTCTTGACATTCCCCAAAGGATGGATGTGGGAGGGATCGATTCTATAGAAGGAAAGAAGGAAAACCAGTCCATCATACTTTGTTCCTCAAGCCCAAGAGGAGGGGTTGGGTGCAGTTTGCCCAAGACTTGGAGATAGGACCCCCTCCCCAACCCTTGCCTTCTTCCCAGTGCCCACCTCAACCACTTCTTGGTTTAAGTGCCAGTTTTTGGTCTTTGCTGGCTGAAAGATTGGTGCCTCCTTTTGTTCCTGCTTCAGGTCACTTGTGTTGTGAACAAGTTCCAGAACCGAGTGCCCCTAAACCCAAGAGCATTCAGATGGGAGGGTCTGGGCCCAGTGCCTGCCATTGAGAATCCCCTTGAAAAGTTAAATTCAGCCCAGGTAAGGGGCAGCTGACCACCCCCTCTCCAGTTCCCGACTTCTCTACCCAGCTGGTGAGCTAGAACCTCGGACTTCTTCCCTTAAGGAGCCAGTGCCGGGTGAGGGGCAAGCTACAGGCAGACACTGAGCATCCTTGAGAGTAGGGGTCCCCACATGGTATTGGGGAAGCTTGGGGTGGGGCTAGAGATGGGCCCCCACCTCACCCATCCACTCGCACAAACATGGTAGTAGGGGACCCCAGGATGTGGTATATCTGGCAAAGGGGATCCTTGTTCTCTGTATTTATCAAAATTCTAACCAAACAGTCTCCTATGAATAGGGCTGCTTCAAATCAAAGAGAGGGTTCTCCAAAAGGTTGGAGGGTCACCACTGCTTTAGTATAATGGAGAAAGAGTGTCAGAGGTCCCAGATTCAAAGCTTGATGTTGCTATTTAGTCCCTGTTTGACCCTGGGCTAGTCACCCCATCAGACCTCAGTTTTCCTATTGATAAAATGATTTTCAAGGCCTTTTGCTTGCCCCCCAACTTCCATTTGGAGGTCATGACCAGTGACTCCTAATTTGGGGTCCCCCATCCTTGAGAAGAATGGTAAGGGGGGGAGTATGGTTAATGCTGGAAACTCTTTTTCTTCCATGTGCCCTCCCTTTCCCATCTACCCCCCTCCATTATTGCCCTCCTGGTGTCCACCCTAACTGGGGGGGGGCCCTCAGTCAGCTCAGGAACAGAAACAGGAGCCGCCGGGACAGGGACAGGGGCCAGGGCTGGGGCCAGCCGGGCCACTAGCCCGCTCCCTCTGCCTGTCTGTCTCAGGAGCCCAAGACCACTGCACCCCCGCTGCAGCCTGCCCGCCTCACCCCACCCAGTGAGTGAACTGTTCTTCCCACCCCCTAGAATCCCCTGCCACACCCAGCCTTTATTCTGGTCCCCTTCCTACTCCCTGGGGCCAGCAGCCCTCTCCAGCAAGCTTTCCTTCCTTCCCTTTGCCTTCCTTCTCCAGCCTCCAGTGGCTCAGATAATGTAGTGCAAATGGCACTGAATTGGAAAACCACCGCATCTGGGTTCAAATCCAGCCTCTGGAGAGTGCCTAAGGTGCTTTCTAGCTCAAAATTCAAATAAGTTCAGAATTATTGGAAGAAAACAACCTGAAAAAGCCCCCTTCCCTCTCCCTCTCATGTCCAGAGCTCTGTCTATGGGGGGCTGCCAGCTCTAGCCCTATGCCCTGTTCCCCAAGACTTCTGTGCTTTGGAGCTTCCCATCCCAGCCTTGCCCTTGCCTGTCTCCCCAGAATTGCAGAGCTGTACCCGTCGGGGCCACCTGATCCCCAGCTGCGTGTCTTCCCGGGCCCCCCCGATGTGTTCTTCCCCACGTGTCCCCCGCGCTCGAGTGAGGTCTGAGCCAACATTGCCTGCCATGGTCCCTGGGCCCAGCCAGGGCCCCCCACCATCCCCTGGACCATCAGTGGCCGGTGGGGGTGGGGGTGGGGGAGGCCGGGGCCGGAAGTTGCTGCTGCCCACTCCTCTGCTGCGGGACCTCTACACCCTCAGTGGACTCTACCCTTCCCCCTTTCATCGGGACAGCTTCAGTCCCTACCTGTTTGCTAGCCGGGACCACCTGCTGTGAACTCAGGTTCCTGGGTCCTGAGAGCCTGTGGCCTCAGATCCTCCCTGGAGCCAAATGTTCTCAGGCAGAGTGTGAGTGTGTGTGTGTGTGTGTGTGTGTGTGTGTGTGTGTGTGTGTGTGTGTGTGTGTCTAGTGTACCTGTGTGTGCCCCCACTAGCCAGGCCCACATGGGGATGGGGATGGGGATGGGAATGGGTGGAGAATTGAAAGAAAGTCGAGGCCTGGGTGGCTGCATCCCTAGCTCCCTCTAGATGGCAGGACCCCAGGAGGGTCTTCATCGCCAGGTCTGGGGGAATCCAGGATCAGGAAAGCTGATGGTGGGGGGGACACCCTCCATTGTCCCAGTGTTTGGAGAGGGACCAGAAGCTCCTCCTTTATAGGCAGAAGCTAATAGAATTAACCCTTGACCTCTTCTGCACATTGAGGGCCTCTGTGTCTCTGTGGGTGTGATTCTAACCAACGAGAAAGCCCATGTTTTGGAGACTTGAGAGTGGGAGAGGAGAGATGTAGAGGGACGTCTGAAACCAGCCAATGAGAGGGCTTCATGTCTAAGAATTACAGGGGATCTTGGTGCTCGCTAGGGTTGGGCCCCAGATGTTCTGGAATGCTAGTATTGGGAAATGATTCCTAATCATAGGCCCCGGGTATCAAAAAATTCTTGGGGCACAGGGGTGGAGAGGGAAGAAGGAAAAGCAACTAATGGGAGTCCCTTTGGATAATTTCAAGATCCCCTTTCTTCAGATAGCGGGATGGTGAAAGGCAGTGAGTGTGACCTAGTGGGAAGGCATTAGATTGTCAGGGTCTTTCTACTAAAGCCACAGTTCTCATTTTCTTCCTATTGCAAGGTCCTTTGATGGGGAAGTTCCCACCCAACCCTGATAGTCTCCCCTGATCCTCCCAGCCAAGTTGGACTCCCCCCCCATCCCCTAATTCTAGTCATTATCTAAATGACCCTGAACTCTGAGTTCCTCTCCAGCCACCAGGGCTGGGAAGAAGGGATTCTCTTCTACTCTGGGCTCTGAGACTAAAGTGGGGAAAAGGGGGAAAAGGAGTAATTGGTACTGATTCCCCCCAAATGCCCTCTCCATTTTGTGGGAGTTGGGGTAGAGGAGAGGAATCTCCTTTTGAACCTAAGGTCAGAGTCTTGTGGTAGAGAATGGAAAGAGGCAGGGAGTTTCTTGTGACCTACACCCTTGGATGATCAGTTTTCATGCCCTGCTTCTTTGTGCCATCCCTACAAAAACAAAAATAAAAAACTTCCTGACTTCCTGAACTGGCTGTGCCAGTCCCAGGACTCAATGCCCCCCAGAAGCCCTGGCCCTGCCTCAAGGAAAGCTAAAGGGGGTAACAGAGACCTTTTCCTCCACTTCCAGGTTCACAGCCTTTAATAAAGATTTGTTTGTATCAGAAATACGATGGCATCTGTTTCATCTATGCCTCTAAGAGTATAAGTGTAACTACAGTCCCGGGATATGATTTAACCATGTGCCTGTTGTGGTGTGTGAATATGGCTAGAACATGTGAAGAAAAGGGCCGGAAGTGTGACAAGGTCTGAGTCATGGAGCCTTGGTCCAGAGTAGATATTGTAGATGGCACCCCCTGTTGAAAATAACTCCTCTTTAAAAAATTTTTATTTTGAATATTTTCCCATAGTTACGTTTCATGTTCTTTCCCTCTCCCCAAGCCCCCCAACCCCCCTTAGCCGACACACAATTCCACTGGGTTTTACATGAATCATTGATCAAGACCTAATTCCATATTATTGATAGTTGGACGAGTTATTGTTTAGTGTCTACATCCCCAATGATATCCCCATCAGCCCATGTGTTCAAGCAGTTGTTTTTCTTCTGTGTTTCTCCTCCCACAGTTCTTACCTCCTCTTCTTCAGCAGCTCCCAACCCTCTCCTGGGACTCGCTCTATCCAGGGTCTGACCCCACCCCCTCCTCCAAGGTGCCACCACTCCCCACTGGTAGCCATTCCTTCAGCCATGAAGAAATCTGGATTCTGTCTCCTCCAGCCCCCTTGCTCTATCCTCAAAGCAAAACTTGCCTTAAGTCCCTGGAGAGAATGCCCCAGACTGCTGTGGAAGGGTCTGCAGAGGCTTTGAGGGGTCCTGTCATCAGGGCAGGAGCATTGCCGCCCTGGCTCACTCGTTTATAGATTCACATGCTGTAAAATGAAGGGATGGAACGACGCCATTTCCAAAGTCCTTCCAATTCCCGAGTTGTAAGATTGTCGGGTGGAGATCCAATGTCTCTGGCTCGGGAGTCCTATTCGGTCTCATTCTCTCTCACACAAGCCCGGCTTAGTCACATGCGGACCTAGGCACCCTCAGAGACAAAATCACAATCACGGAGAGAGTCAGGTTACGGGGGAGGGGCGGGTGCGTGGCCTGTGACCGCTTCACATTCCGAGGGCTCCTTGATAGGGGCTGGGAGCAGGAAGGGACTGGGGCCCGTTTACTCAGGCCTGCCACCCTGGTATGCAACTGGAACCCACGTGCCCGCCTTTCCCCCGACCGAGAGTGGGGGCGCGGGGGCGTGGCCGCGGGCGGGGCAGGCGGTGGAAGGGAGTGAACCGGCCTAGGGCCAGGGCGGCCTCCCCAGGCCAGGCAGTGTCCGCTGCCTCCCGCTGATGCTCTGGGTCGCGCCCCCTTCCCTGGAGAGGGGTAGCAAGATCAAGGCCCGGTAGATATGAGGGGAGGTGGGGAGCAAGATGGGAGAAACCTGGTAGGGATTGGGGGCTTCCCTAGAGGTGGGGGGCTGCCATGAGGAGGATGCCTCTGTCTATAGCGCCCAGCCCCAGTGTTGCTCCCTCCACTGCAAGGGGCGGGGTCGGGGGTGGGGGCGGTGGCTTTTCCAGAAAAAAAAAAAAAAAAACCAGATATTTTCGAAGGGGGTGCGGGGAGCTGGGCCGGGCCGGGCCGGGGCGAGGCACGGGCGGCGCAGGATTCTCCCGGGATCCACAGACAAAGGGTGAGTCCGCCCCGGGCCCCGGCCCCGGCCCCCTACTCACTCCGATCCCAGTCCCCCAGAACCTTGGCTCTTGACCTACAGAATCCCGAACTTCCTAAGACTCCGGCCTCTTCTAGCTCAGGCACCGACCCCTTGAACCTCACAACGCCAACCCGACCCCGCCTCTGGCAGACCTTGATCCCCAATACTCAGAACTCCCCAGTCACTGTACTTCAGAATCCCTCAGGTCCCTGACTGGGGCCTTCAGCCTGGGGTTCCACATTTGCGGAAGGCTGAAGTGAAGCTTCTCCCTATCCTGAACCGCACCTGTGTCCCGTTTCAACCGCCTCTCCGGGTTTCTCTGTCTCTCAGTGTCTCAGGGTTCTCCATGCCTCTTCTCCCTTCCCCCACACAGTTCCTCCCCGGACTGCTGTCCTACCCTCTCCTCCACAGCTCTGACCTGTCTGGCCTACCCAGGACAACGACCCCTGCCCTTCCTGGAACCCTCAGCATCCTCCCAAGCTGGGAGTCTGGAGCTGGGAGCTGTCCGCAGTTCTGAAGTCGGGCCTGAGGTTGAAGGAGGGGGTTGTGACTGCCCCGCCCCTGCTCCCGGCTCCGCCTCTCAGGGTCTCCAGGGCCTGGGGGTCTAGAAATGGGATGTAAGCTTCAGGCCTGGGAAGAGCACTTAGGCCAGTGCTACTGGGGTCCAGGAAGAGGGTCCTAGATCCTGGGGATAGAGGAGGGAAAGGGAACTCTGGGAGGTGGGGGGTTCCTCTAGGGGTGGAACTGGGTAGCCTAACTCACTGTAGAGGTTCTGGGGATATAAGATATTTTTATTCAGGTGTGAGTTGGATGAGATTTCCTTTGAGGTCCACTCCAACTCTTAGGTCCTGGGTCCGAGGTGGAGGGAGAGTGGTTCTTAGGGGTCCAGAAGAGGGTGAAGTGTCCAGTGGGCAAACTGCTGCAGGAGTTGGGGTGGGATGAGGTGAGGGCTTGGCCTGGGTTACCTGGGAGGTCTGTGGACCTGGATAAGTCCTTTGGGTCAGGGTCCTGCAGTTCTGCTGAGATGATAGGGTCCCAAGTTGGAGTCTGGGTTCTAAGGTCAATGTGGGGTTGGGCCAGAGCCAGCTTGCATTGTGACCACAGATCTGCTGGATCCCAGAGCTGCTATTGCTGCTACCACTGTGTCCGGTATGGCCAAGGAGTTCTTCACCCCAAGTGCCACCGTTCCCTAGACCCTACCCCACTGGCTAGCCCCCCGCGATGACGGGTATTCTTGGGTAGATAATACCGATGGCGCTGTTATTGCTTGAGAATACACGTAGTCGAGGGGAGGCGCCTTCGACGATTCCCCCTGGTACTCAGCCTGTCCCAAAGGAGACAGGGCCTAGCCAGGGACTGAGGACCTGGGAGAGGGGGTTGGAATGTCTCCCTAAATCTTTCTATCCCCATCTCCCTCCTTTCCTCTTATCTCTCCAGGCCCTATTCCCAACTCACATATTCTTCTCTTCAGCCTCCTAGCCTCTTTCCCTCTACCTTCTCAATCTTTGACCTTTTCATCCTATTCCTTGCTTTATCCAAAAGGGCCTCCCTGCAGTTAGGGTCCTTGTAATGACCTAATCAAGAAGCAACAGACTCTGGGAAAGGAGAAAGAAAGGGGACAAATGAGCCTTTCCCCCTCCCAACATATTCCTCTTAGCACACTCAAAGCTCATCTCTAAGAGGTCAAGGGTGACTGTGTATGTCTGTGTACTGGTGCATGACTCTGTTAATGTGAGTGGGGGAAGGGGAGCTAAGCTTGTAGGCTGAGGGTACCGCCCAGGACTGGGCATGTGTGTGGGGAGGGAGGTGGAAAGAGGGGAACTGGACAGAGCCTATCGATTGAAGGCATCTCCATGTGCCTTGAATGGGAGATGGGATATGTTACTGAGCCTGTAGGCTGGGAAGGGGTCCTGCTCAGGGAGCCCTGATGGGATGTATTTATGTGCTACTGCTCTGCTGCTGCTGTTTCCTGGTCCCAGAAGCCTCCACCCACCTGGGATCTCCTAGCAACAGCCTTTCTCTGGTTGCCAAGCAATGGCTCTAGGATGGGGAGTGATTGACAGAGGGAGAATGGACTGGGCAAAGAAGCTGAGCCAAAGCCATTCATCTTATTTCCCCTCTATTTCCCAGACCCCAGGATTCTATAGTGTCTCTCCAGTCTTTGTGGTCCCAAGTGTCTAGAATTTCTGGAACATAAAACATCCTTCCCAATTTTTCCCAGTGCCTAGAACAACTCTTCCTGTTTCTCCAATAACCATCCTCACAATACACTTGCAATTTATTCACCCACACCCCACTGACCCCTAATGCCTAGATCAACCCCTCTTGTATCTCCATGCACATGTGTATATATGCCCCAACTCAGAAAAGAATCCCTCCAAAACCATAAGGCTCCTTTAGGATGACAGGGTTGGAATCTGGAAAAAAAACTTGGGGTTCACCTACTCCTATCTTCTTGTTATACAGACAAGGAAACTGAGAAGGGTAAGAATTGCCCAAAGTCACACATAGTAAGTGGCAGAGCCAAATCCAGGGCTGAATCCACTCCATAAGAGCTATGAGAATGAAGGCAACATTGAGGAAGGGCAAGAGGGTATTGTTTATTCATTTTTATGGGGGAAAAGGACTCTGAGTCTGTGCCTGTCACCTCTTCTTATTGACCAAGCAATTGGTCCTCCAAAGGGCAGGGCAATGATACAGGTAATAGATAGGAAAAGTACCTGGATTTAGTGGATACTTGAAAGTATATGAATGCAGGAGTGAATATATGCATATGCCTGTGTGGAACAGGTGAGTGTAAATACGGATTATGCCCACGCACTTAGGCAGAGAAATACACCCTGCATATATACCCAGGCAGGCCTATGGAAACCCAGGCCTAATCCCAGAGCATCATAACAAGGCAACCTCGGAGATGAAAGGTCATGTGTTTTTTTTTTTACACAGCTCCCTGGGTTTAATCCAACCATACAATTTACTTGAAACAAAGCCCCTGTTTCCTAGGCATCTTAGTCTGGAGAAGGAAAAAGCTAGGAAGCCTAAACCTATGATTAGGATTGAAAGGTTGGAATTCTCACCTATCCCTGGTGAACTGCAGATTTGAGGACCTGGTTTAAATCCCACCTCTACTATATGTACCACATGTGGCAAGTCACATCTCCCTTGGTTGACCACAGTTTCCTCATCTATTAAGTAATAGTCCCTTAGTATATGTGTGCTTGTGTGTTGTGAAGTAAGTAACAAAATTCAGATCCATTTTAGCTCAAAAGTCTGTCATCCTGATAGGCCAAGAGATGCCCTACCCTGAAATGACTCTTGCTCACCAGTTGGGGGGAGGAGAAGAGAAAGAGGAGAGAGAAGAGAGGAGTGGAAAGAGAAAAAGGAGAAAGAGATAGAAAAGAATCTTAGGTTTGGAAAGGAATTCAGAGGCCTCTTCATCTGATCCATATCTCATATGAAATTCTCTTAACAGGGGCAGCTGGGAAGTTCAATGGATTGAAAGCCAGACCTAGAGATGGGAGGTCCTAAGTTCAAATCTAGCCTCAGACACTTCCTAGCTGTGTGACCCTGGGCAAGTCACTTAATCCCCATTGCCTAGCCCTTACCACTCTTCTGCCTTAGAACCAATGCACAGTATTGATTCTAAGATGAAAGGTAAGGGTTAAAAAAAAAGACATTCTTTTAACAACATCTTTCCCAAATGGTGACTAAGTCTAATCCCTCTTTAGCAAGACATCCCTTTAAATTCCTGAACACTTCTTTTATTGTCTCCAAGTCTTCCTTCTCCAGGTGAAATATTTCCAGTTCTATCAAATTATTTGCATACATTTTCATCTATAATCTCCTCACTTCCTCTAAATAGACTCCATTTTGTCCATTTCCCATCCTGAAATGTAGCCCCAGAATTGGAAACAATACTCTAGATTTGATTTAACCAGAATATATCTCAACATCAGGATTATCAACATTCTTTGTTTCAGACACAATGTCTTTATGAACACATACTCCAGTTCCTTTAGGTCTGCAGCTTGTATGCCATACTTTTGTTTCATATTAAGACTCTAATTCCCTAAAATTTACAGACTTTTTTATGTTTATTCTTTCTTAGTCATTCTTTCTTTAACCTGTACTTGGACGTTTTGATTTTTGAAACTCAATTCAAGGACTTTACATGTAAATTTCATTTGTCTAAATTTGGTTCATTGTTCTAGTTTGTTGGAATCTTTTGAGACTAACTTTGTTATCCAACATGGAATTTCCCTATCAACAATGAGTCTTTTCTAAATTTATACATTATTTTTACATAACAAAATACCAAGAACAGAACCCTGGGACACAAATACATTAAGGTCTATTCTTTGAATCTGGTTGTTTTATCAGTTCAGTATCCAACTAATTATAAAATTATCTAGCTAATATCTTTCCATTTTGTCCATAAGACCAGCAGGTAACACTCTGTCAAGTGCTCTGCTGAAATTTAGAGACAGCATGGCTATAGCACTGCCTTTTTCTGCTTGCTTAGTAACTCTCTCAAAGACAGAAGTGTGGTTAGTCTGGCATAACCTGTGTTTGATGAAGCCATACTGAATCTTAATGATCACTGCTTCCCTTTCTAGAGGTTTATAAACCATTCTTCTAATATATGACTCAGGTGAATACTGTTGTATGTGTTCCTCAGGTAACACTTAGTTACCTTAGACACTATAGTACTAAAGCAACCCACATCAATTTGTGTTTTGTCTTCTTAATAATAATGGTTAATTAGGGGAATATAGGTGATGCACTGGATATCGAGTCAGGCCTGGAATGGGGAAGATCTCAGACTCTTCTTATCTGTATGACATTGGGCAAGCCACGTAATCCTGTTTGCCTTGCTCTTGTTCTCCTGTGTTAGAGTTTTTACTAAGCCTAAAAGTAAGGGTTTGAATAATAATAGTAGATTGCTAACATTTATATAGTACCTATTATGTGCCAGGTACTGTGCTAAGAGCTTAACATAAATTATCTATTTGATCCTCTCAATAACCTTGCTGGTAGGTGCTATTACCACCCCCATTTTATAGCTGGAGGAACTGAGACAAATATCTGTCAAGTGACTTTTCCAGGACCACATAGCTAATAAGTGATTGAGACTTGGATTTGAACTCAGATATTCCTGACTTCAGACCTGTTGCTCTAGCCCACTGTGCCAATTAGCTGACCCTATGGGAAAGAAGGGTATTACTCTATCAATTAGCAAATGAGGGGATATAGTATATAATTTTCCCACCAGGTGGCACACTACTACAGCCAGCAGCCAAGTGGTCATAGGGAATGAGCCTCCCACCAAGGGTTCAGATATTTGACTCATAACCACATTTTTTCCAACATCCTGAGTTCTAGGGTAGACCAGGGGTATGTTTGAATATCTTCTCTATAATTAACAAAATCACAACATAATAAGCTAAGCTTAGAGTCCCCAATACAGTTATTTATTTAATGAACTGGAGAAACCTCTTTTTACAATAGTAGTTGCATATAGCTGTATATTAAATCTCTTAGGATTAAATAAACATAAAAGTTATTTAATATATAATTTATTAACTATGAAATCAGTAATAAAACAAAAGCAGCTAATTGTTTATAATATTTGGTTGAGAGAAAGGTCACAGCAAGAGGCATCTCAAACCCTTCTTGTAACTGCAGATGACTTCTCTTCACTTCTGAAAACATAGATCCACACCATTGATTTCATCCTATATGTCAAATAAAGTTTCTTCACAGGAATCCTCTTCATCTTCTTAAGGTAAAGATTATAAAAGTTTTAATCAGGAAAAAAATTCTCTCAATCTTGTTTCTCTTTGTCTAATCTAGTCCTTCTTTGGTCTCATGAGCTTCTCTAAAGCCACCCATCTGAATATTCTCTCCAAACTGACAGTTAAAATTTCCATTTCCACAATGCAATGTAGACTCTGTAGAGAGCCTTTTGAAATATATGTTATAATAGAAAAATCTATGGTTTGCCATGCCTCCATCCCATATCTGAAATTTCTTCCCTAAGGAAAGAACAACCCTTTACACACATGATGTAAGATCACAGAAACTATGATCCTATGAAAAAAAAATTTTGCTATATACTTTACTTAATATAGTAAAAATTCAAGGAATAAGTCTTCAGTACTTTTATGTGGATATTCTTCCTAAATCATATTCTTCAACCTCCTCTTATACTCATAGGTGAGAATGAGAGAAGTGCTAAGGACTAGATTCCAGCTGGGTCCTAGACAGGAACAGGACAGAAAAGAAAAGGAAAGACAGAATGTTCTGGAAGATAAATCTATCTTCTTGCCTCTTCATCAGACTATGAAGTTCCCCCTCCTCCAAAAGTGACCAGTCACATCAGCCATTCAGTCTCTGACTTCTGAAACCATTTGGATTACCTGTGCATCACTGACCTTAGGTAGTTTTTGTTAGCAACAGCTAAATTTCATCAATGATGGTGTGATCACTTGTAGTCCAAGCCCTGTGTCTAAACATTTCTTGTCTCTAGCATGATCAACAGAAGGTCCCTCCCAAAAATTCTGAGTCCCAGGGGTAAAGGCAAAAGGTAAAAAGGGTAAAGGCAAATTTGTTTGCCCAAATACAAAACCTCAACGTGCCTCACTCTTCTTTCACTTCACTTCTATTACTGAACATCCACTCAGTGTTGTCCAAGTCTTTTCATGGTAGAGTTGAGACGGGAAGGCTTAGTGATGGCTCCTGAGAAACATTGTATTATTTCTTTTTCATCTCTCCTAAAGGCAACTAGGGGAAAAAGAGATGGACCTGCAGTCAGGAAGATCTGAGTTAAAATATGGACTCGAGACACCTACTAGTTGTGTGACCCTGGGCAAGTCATTTAGCCTTTGTCTGCCTCAGTTACCTTCACCTGGGGCCTGGAGTGAATAATAATTTTTAAAACCCTTGCTTTGTTTTAGAATCGACATTAAGTATTAGTATTGTAAGAGTTAAATTAAGAAGTTTGACAAAATGAGGAGAGCAGTTTAACAGAAACTTTGTTTAATTTAAGAAAGGAGTACAGATAGAAAGACAGAAAAGAGGAAAGAGAGATTATTAATCTTATACCCCATAAATATGCCTAAAATTCCTAATACTACCCAAAATTTCCTAAAACTACCTCTAACAGTTTTCTGAGGACCTGCTCTCTAGAGATCCCAGAAGCAAAAGATCTTTCCCCTCAGTGACTGCTTCCTTCATCTCCTCACTGACCAACTGTCCCCCCAAACTTCCTGTCAGAGAGCAGGCCACTTTCTCTCCTTGATGTCCCAGTCTCTTTGGTAACAGAATCTTCAGCTCTGGCTTACTGCCTCTGTCAGTTCCGATCTACTTAGAAACCCTGCTTTCTCTAGCCTCTTAAGGAGACAGAGGGAGAGATTAAGAAAATCCTTTTAACAGTTCAAAGGCATAAGAGCAGTAAGGGCTAGGCAATTGGGGTTAAATGACTTGGCCAGGGTCCCCAAGAACTCCTTTCTCCAGGCCTGACTCTCTATCCACTAAGCCACCTACCTACCCTATGAATAATAATTTGAGGGACATAAGAGATAAAAGGGTATAGCATTAATATAAATTTACAAATACATTCTGGAATTTTGACAGGAGTCAGGATCAATATGGTGAAATTTAGAGTTTGAGTCTTTTGAGTTGTCCTTTTCTGGAAACTAACATTCACCCCTCTATAATCCTGCAGAACTTCTCTCCCCCCTTTATTTTATTTTATTTTTAAACCCCTATCTTCCATCTTAAAATCAATACTGTGTATTGGTTCTAAGGCAGAAGAGTGGTAAGGGCTAGGCAAGGTCACACAGTTCCCCCTTTATTTTCAAAGATCACTCAGTGCAAGTCAACAATCATTTCTGTTGGTTCTTTCAGAAACACTGGGTATAAGTCATTCAGTCATAGGGAGAAATCATTGAGAAGTGATCAGAGCTGAGTATTTCTTCCTTCTCTCTATCTGTTATTCATGTCCACTCCAAATAGGAGTTTTACCCTTTTAAAAAAGGTTTATATGTCAATATTCAGAGCTGGTCATTCATAGCGATAATCATAGGTGTAACATACTGGCTATAACTTCGAAGATCAGTCAAGATCAGAACTGTTTGGGGGAAGCGGGAAATGAATAAAAGAAGGGAAAGGAAAAAAGTAGAAATGAGAAGGACAGAAGGAGGAATATTAAGAAATATTTGAGAGAGAAAGTGAAGAGACAGGAGAAAAGGAGAAAGAACAGAAATAGGAGAAAAGAAGGAGAAAAAAGAAGAGAGGAGGAAGAAGGAAGAATGAGGATAGAGGAAATGAGAAAGACAGAGAAGGAAGAATGGGAGAAGAGCATTAGATGGCTTCTCTTGACTGCACACATTATCAAGATGTGATTTATGGTTAATAGAGGATATAATTTATAAATTATGTTCTTTTGATCTTTAGGATGGTTTTTGTACATGACTTCTGGGTATCCCTTTGCAATATTACTTACTGCTATTGCTATTCTATACTGGCTACTTATAAACTTACACATTATATTGACTGTAAAGAAGAGTGATAGTCAAGGGGACCAGAACAAGATACAATTTTAGCACAGGGTTGTATGGAAAAAGAATGAAATGGTACTGTAATATAGGATTTTAGCATTGCCATGTTGGCTTAGGGCAAACCTGTCAGTTGTCCTGGATGGAATGTTGAGGAGGGCATGAGACACTTGGCAGATACCAACTGGCAGTTGAGCTGAGAGTATAAAAAGCCCTGGAAACCCAGAGCTGGGTTCTTCCCTGACCTGACTTCGACCTGACCACTCATCTACCCCTTCCCTGGGCCTGGATGGCAGGTGTAAAGGGTGGTGGGATTGAATAGGGTGGCGGGAGTGAGAACATGGTAAATTAGGATTTAGGACCCAAAAAACTAGAGCAACACATTATTATTATTTATCATCATCTACAAATTAGCTACTAGATCAACTCAGTATGTTTGAATAGGCAGTGAAGCACCTTTCACAAACTGCCTCCTAATGTGGTCAATTGTCTCCGGGGTATGGATACCTCTCTTAGGCCTAGGATAGTTTCTGCAACTTCCATCACTCTATTGAGGAAACTACTAGGGTGTTCTTCCTCCCCCTGCTTGAGCCTTTCAAACTTCAGCCAAGAATTAGGATGCTTAGCATGGAGACGCATCGCTTCCAGTAAGTCTGTCCTGCATTGTACTAAAAATCTCATGTTGGCATAAAATGTTAATTCTAAATCATGATGTACCATGGGCCAAGCAGTCAAGTTTGAGTTCGTGCGTGTCTCTGTGACCACACCAATGCAACTATCAATAATATGTAAATAAGTCTTGATTGATGACACATGTTAAAATGAGTGGAAATTTGAGTTAGCTATGGGGGGGGGCGCTTGAGGGGGTGAAGGGGAAAGTAAAAACGTGAATCATATAACCACGGAAAATTTTTCTAAAAATAAAAAAATTAATTAAAAAAAGGTTAAGGCAATGGGATCTATTGGTAACTGGGAAAGAAGCAAAGCAATGGTAAAAGGGTTAGGAAATGCTAAAATCTGTTGTTGAGGTTTATCTGGCTAAGGCTGGTAGAAGGTCCTTGGAAGGTCTAGGCAGACCTAGGGCAGGCAGCCCTCAGCCAGAGTGAAGCGGTCTCTGGTTAGGAAATTGAGTTGATCTAATAGCTAATCTTGTAGATGATGATAAATAATAATAATGTGTTGCTCTAATTCAGTGATTCCCAAAGTGGGTGCTACCACCCCCTGGTGGTTGCTGCAGTGATCCAGGGAAGGCGGTGATGGCCACAGGTGCATTTATCTTTCCTATTAATTGTTATTAAAATTTTTTTAAATTTAATTTCCAGGGGGCTAAGTAATATTTTTTCTGGAAAGGGGGTAGTAGGCCAAAAAGTTTGGGAACCACTGCTCTAGTTGTTTGGGTCCTAAATCCTAATTTACCACTCCCGCCACCCTATTCAATCCCACCACCCTTTACACTTGCCATCCAGGCCCAGGGAAGGGGTAGATAAGTGGTCAGGTCAAAGTCAGGTCAGGGAAGAACCCAGCTCTGGGTTTCCAGGGCTTTTTATACTCTCAGCTCAACTGCCAGTTGGTATCTGCCAAGTGTCTCATGCCCTCCTCAACATTCCATCCAGGGCAACTGACAGGTTTGCCCTAAGCCAACATGGCAATGCTAAAATCCTATATTACAATACAAATATGTGTAAACTACTACACTTCAAACAAAAGAACCAAAGTGGACCAGTATGCCATACTAAGAATTCAGAGGATGACAAATAAAAGACTTTTCATCTGCCCACCTGGATTTTTATCAGATTGAGCACATACTTCAAGGCATTTTAAGGATATCTTCTACTTTCCTAATGCTGAAGGAGAAAGCATTCATACTTGAATTACTTGGAAGAGTTGTTGTATTTAGTTGACCTTTGAGAAGACTCTGATGGAATGATGGCTTATGATCAGCATCATTAGAGGGTATCTGGTTGAACAAGATCATAGAAATTTCTGGGTGTTTGATTAGGCATAGATCATATTAGATTGTGTAAGTAAAATGTAACCCTGATTGCAAGTCCTAAACAATTATCAGCTCCTTCCTTCCTCCCTCCCTCCCTTCCTCCCTCCCTTCGTCCCTCCCTCTCTCCCTTTCTTCTTCCTTCCTTCCTTCCTTCCTTCCTTCCTTCCTTCCTTCCTTCCTTTTTCCTTCCTTCCTTCCTTCCTTCCTTCCTTTTTTCCTTCTTTCCTTC